>NC_044991.1:25382666-25729326 GCF_008728515.1 Papio anubis | reverse complement strand
GTGTGAGCCACCACGCCCAGCCAAAGTTCAAAATATTTTTGTTCCCTTGTTCAAATACCAGTCCCCGTTCCTGGATAACAGCTATTACCAATGGGTTATGATCCTTTAAGAGCCTTTCAGAACTCTTTGTATTATTTATATATATATTAGAAAGACTGTGAATTTTTGAAACTTTGTAAATTTTGTAAATTTCACAAATTCATTATTTTTCTTTAAAAATAGTTAAAATAGCCGGGCGCGGTGGCTCATGCCTGTAATCCCAGCACTTTGGGAGGCCGAGGCGGGCAGATCACAAGGTCAGGAGATCGAGACCATCCTGGCTAACACAGTGAAACCCCGTCTCTACTGAAAAATACAAAAAATTAGCCGGGCGTGGTGGCGGGCGCCTGTAGTCCCAGCTACTCGAAAGGCTGAGGCAGGAGAATGGCGTGAACCTGGGAGGCGGAGCTTGCAGTGAGCCGAGATCGCACCACTGCACTCCAGCCTGGGCGACAGAGCGAGACTCCGTCTCAAAAAAAAACAAAAACAAAAAAACAAAAAAACAAAACGTTAAAATAGTATATTTTGTGCTATGTGTACTTTTTTTCTTTTTAAAGACAGGATTTCAACCAGGCACGGTGGCTCATGCCTGTAATCCTAGCACTTTTGGAGGCCAAGGCGGGCAGATCACCTGAGGTCAGGAGTTCAAGACCAGCCTGACCAACATGGAGAAACCCCGTCTCTACTAAAAATACAAAATTATCTGGGGGTGGTGGTACATGCCTGCAATCCCAGCTACTCAGGAGGCTGAGGCAGGAGAATTGCTTGAAGCCAGGACGCAGAGGTTGCAGTGAGCCGAGATCGTGCCATTACACTCCAGCCTGGGCAACAAGAGCAAAACTCTATCTCAAAATAAATAAATAAATAAATACAATAAAGATAGCATCTCGCTCTGTTGCCCAGGTTGGAGTGCAGTGGCGTAATCAGAGCTCACTGCAGCCTCAAACTCCTGGCCTCAAGCAATCTTCCCACCTTGGCCTCCTAACGTTCTGGGATTATAGGCATGAGCCACCGCGTCCAGTTTGTTATGTGTATTTTACTACAATAAACACACCCACATACACACACATACAAAGTCTACTTACAGAGATAAAATCTCATCACATGTAAAGCAAGTGTTTCTTTCTTAACTATTCCCTTCTTTAAAGTTTCAAACATACACAAAATTACAGAGAAAATAATGAACTTGCCCAACCCACCCCTCCCAATTTAATGACAATCAGCATTTTGCCACTCTCACTACACACAGCCTTTTTGCCCTTGCCGCTACTGTCACTACAGCATTTTAATACAAATATAAGGAGCTTTAATTACTTAAATTGGATCCCCCCCTAATCATTTTCAAAGAAATGATTCAGAAAATGCAACAATAGAAGTTGCAGGGCAAACCGCCATTCAAAGCCAGCCCACTTTTGTTGGTGATTTACTGAGATGGGTACAAGCTCGAAATCAAGCACTGGTATTATTTTTAAAACTCCACAGAGGTGTCTTAAAACATAAAACATGCATCTACCATATGATCCAGCCATTCTACTCCTAAATGTTTAACCAAGAGAAAAGAAAACAGAAGTCCTGGCCGGATGCCGTGGCTCACGCCTATAATCCCAGCACTTTGGGAGGTCAAGGCAGGCAGATCATCTGAGGTCAGGAGTTCAAGACTGGCCTGGCCAACATGGTGAAACCCCATCTCTACTAAAAATACAAAAAATTAAATGGGCATAGAGGCACGTGCCTGTAGTCCCAGCTACTCAGGAGGCTGAGGCATGAGAATTACTTGAACCCAGGAGGCAGAGGTTGCAGTGGGCCGAGATCATGTGACTGTACCATCTCAGGCAACAGAGTGAGACTCTGTCTCAAAAATTTTTAAAAAAAGGCCAGGCACGGTGGCTCATGCCTGTAATCCCAGCACTTTGGGAGGCCGAGGCAGGCGCATCACGAGGTCAGGAGATTAAGACCATCCTGGCTAACACAGTGAAACCCTGTCTCTATTAAAAATACAAAAAATTAGCTGGGCGTGGTGGCGGGCGCCTGTAGTCCCAGTTACTCAGGAAGCTGAGGCAGGAGAATCACTTGAACCTGGGAGGCGGATGTTGCTGTGAGCCGAGATTGCACCAGTGCACTCCAGCCTGGGCAACGGAGCGAGACTCCGTCTCAAAAATAAAAAAATAAATAAATGAAAAAGAAAAAAAGAAAAGAAATAGAAGTTCTTACGAAGCCTTGTCCACAAATGTTCACAGCAGCTTCACTGGTAATTGCCCCAAACTGGTAACAACCTAATTGTCCATCAAAAGATGAATAGATAAACAAATTGTGGTCTACTCACACAATAGAATACCAGTCAGCAACAGAAAGGAATGAACTACTGATACATGCTACACCATGAATGATCTCAACATAACTACCCTGAGTGAAGAAGCAAGGGCAAAATAAAAGAGGACTGATTCCATTTATATTCAAGTCTAGAAAATGCAAACTAATCTACACGGACAGGAAGCAGACCTGTGATGGGCTGGGAAGACCAGGGGATGGGAGAGATTACAAAGTTGCAGCCGGGCATGGTGGTTCACACTTGTAATCCCAGCACTTTGGGAGGCCAAGGTGGGTGGACAACTTGAGGTCAGGAGTTCGAAACCAGCCTGGCCAACATAGTGAAACCCCATCTCTACTAAAAATACAAAAATTCGCCAGGCGTGGTAGTGGATGCCTGTAATCCCAGCTACTAGGGAGGCTGAGGCAGGAGAATCACTTGAACTTGGGAGGCGGACGTTGCTGTGAGCCAAGATCGTGCCACTGCACTCTAGCCTGGGTGACAAGGGCAAAACTCCATTTCCAAAAAAAAAAAAAACCAAACAAAGTGGCATGAGGAACCTTTTGCATGTGATGGAGATGTTTGCTATTTTGACTGTGACGGTGGTTTCACAGGTGTACACACATACGGAAACTCACCAAGCTGAATGTTTTAAATCTGTGCTCTTTCCTGTATGTCAACTGTATCTCAATTAAAGCTGTTTTTTCAAAAAAACTAAGACTCTGCAGAAAGCATCAACCATTATAGCTAGCAGTTAATTTTATGAGTTTTCTCTTATTAAAATGAAATAAAAATACTTTTTAAGCAATTTAATTGCTGGTAACCTACTTCTTTCTTTTTGTCTTAATTTATATTTATATTTTTTTTATTTTTTATTTTTTATTTTATTTTATTTTTTATGAGACAGAGTCTCGCTCTGCCGCCCAGGCTGGAGTTCAGTGGCACAATCTCGGCTCACTGCAAGCTCCGCCTCCTGGGTTCACGCCATTCTCCTGCCTCAGCCTCCCAAGTAGCTGGGACTACAGGTGCCCACCACCATGCCCAGCTAATTTTTTTGTGTTTTTAGTAGAGACGGGGTTTCACTGTGTTAGCCAGGATGGTCTTGATCTCCTGACCTTGTGATCCACCCACCTTGGCCTCCCAAAGTGCTGGGATTACAGGTGTGAGCCACCGCGCCCGGCCTATATTTTTATTTTTTTAGAGACAGGTCTCACTCTGTCGCCCAGGCTGGAGTGCAGTGGTGTGATCATGGCTCACTGCAGCCTCAAAGTCCTGGACTCAAGCCATCCTCCTGCCTCAGCCTCTGGAGTAACTAGAACTATAAGGTATACACAACCACATCTGGCTAATTTCAAAATAAAATTTTTTTCTTTTAGAGATAAGAGTCTCACTATGTTGCCCAGGCTGGTCTCAAACTTGTGGGCTCAAGCAATCCTCCCACCACACCTCAGCCTCCCAAAGTGCTGGGATTACAGATGTGAGCCAATGTGCCCAGCCACCTACTTCTTCCTTCTATGGCTAGGTGGGAAGTAGGGGGAAGGCAGGAAGAACCATTATGAAGGACCTTGAAGGAGTTTCTATTAACATCTTAAACCTAAATTTTAGTATTTTAATAAGGCAGGCACTCCTATATAAGAAAGACGTGCCCCTCTGCCTATTTGCAAAGAAAAAAACGCCTGATACATTTGTAAACAGCATTTAACACCTGGGAGTAGGGAGTCACCACTCTTCATGCCAGAAGGGACTTCATAGTCCCAACATTAGAAGAAAAAATGTTTTATCGTGTGCATGACACGTTTCTGAGTCTTCCCGGGGTCTAGAAGATCATGGAGGCTCCCCCGCAGCTATAACTGCCTGCTGGTTAATGAGAGATGTGCCACATAGCCACTCCTTACCTTTTCTCTCGGTTCCTTAGGAAACTCGCCGCTCAGCTCGGCACTCTTCTCATATTTCACTTCGTTGCTTGAAGCTGAACTTGAAAACCTGGTGCAGAGATCTGAGTTACCTTTACGGAGCTGGAAGCTGTTACTCCCCCCAGCCCACACACCAGCTCAGGAGCCCAGGCCAAGTAACCTTAAGAAAGGACATTTCCTTTCCCCTTACCAAAAGGAGAACTGCCCAGTGGGGAGAGCCTACCTTAAACACAGCATTACCAGGGTGGAAGGAGCCCTAGGCTGGGGGAAGACACCCAGGTGCCAGTCCCAGCTCTACTGCCTCTTCACTGGGGGAGCCCGGGTTAGGCTTGTGTGACCTCACCTAAGCCTCTGTTTCTTCATCTATAAAACGGTGATAATTAACACCTCCCCATCCCTTTTATGGGGCAGATAAGAGGCTGCTCAAGGCCCTAATAGCTATGTGAGGGCGTTTAGGGAAGAGCGGAGATGCCCCAGGAGGGATAATGAATGGCTGTTGTTAGCAATGCCAGGTAAAAGAGCAGCCCCGCCTCAGAGCAGCCCCCAGACTGAAGGGTAGTGGGATGTCAAGGAATGTGTGGGGGCCGAGGTCTGTCTCTGCCTCTCTGGATCACCAGGGCCCTCTCTGGGCCTCGTTTTCCCCACCTTAAAAAGGGAAGAGGGGGTGGAGCTAGAAGCTTTCCATCCCGGGAGAGCTCTCTGGTGTAAATACCTGAAGATGTAGCACGTGTTTAGTTCAGAGCTGGGGACTTTGAAGAAAAGGAAAGGGAGAGAAACGAAACCACTTAAACCTAACCTACTCTCAGCAACCCAGGGTCTGCCTCCTAGGATATGTGAGGCTGAGAAGAGTTGTGTCTAAACTCAAAGCCTCAGTTTCCCCATCTGACAGATAACCACACAGCCTCTCCAAGGCTCTTCGATGACACAGTGAGAGGAAGCATATTAGGACCCTGGCATAGGTGTCCTTCTCTGATATCTTAACTCAGGGGTTGTCAGGCCTGGCTGCACATAAGATCGACTTGGAAGCTTTTAAAAACTACCAAAGTGTGGGCCGGGTGCGGTGGCTCACCCCTGTAATCGCAGCACTTTGGGAGGCCAAGGCGGGTGGATCACAAGGTCAGGAGTTCGAGAACAGCCTAACATGGTGAAACCCCGTTTCTACTAAAAATACAAAAATTAGCTGGGTGTGGTGGCCTGCCCCTGTAATCCCAGCTACTCGGGAGGCTGAGGCAGGAGAATTGCTTGAACCCGGGAGGCAGAGGTTGCAGTGAGCTGAGATCGTGACATTGGACTCCAGCCTGGGCGACAGAGCAACTCCATCTCAAAAATAAATAAATAAATAAAAATAAAAAATAAAATAAAAACTACCAAAATATGAGACCCTCCCCAAATCAAGTGAATCGGAATCTCTAGGGGTGGGGCCCAGGCACTGGTATTTTTTCTGGGTTATTCTAAAGCACTGAGAGCCAGTGCTCTAGCTTTGGCTTGGCTGGCTGTCCTGGTTCCCAGGGCAGGGAGGGCAGTCTGCCCAGAGATCCTGCCTTTGCAAGCTCCACCCTGGACACAGTATGTCAGTGGCATGCATGCCATTAAGAGCCAGTCGATCATGCCCAGTGGCATCTCTCTGTTGTGGCCACTTGTGGGAAGTGGGCCAAGTTTAGAATGTCATTATTAACCAACTGACTTAGAATATCTTTCTTTTTTTGTGAGTGTGATGGTGTCTTGCTCTGTTGTCCAGGCTGGAGTGGTGTGATCTCGGCTCACTGCATCCTCTGCCTCCCAGGTTAAAGTGATTCTCCTGCCTTAGCCTCCTGAGTAGCTGGGATTACAGATGTGTGCCACCATGCCCAGCTAATTTTTGTATTTTTAGTAGAGATGGAGTTTCACCATGTTGGCCAGGCTGGTCTCGAACTCCTGACCTCATGACCCACCCACCTCGGCCTCCTAAAGTGCTGGGATTACAGGCATGAGCCACCGCACCCAGCCTAGAATATCATTATTAACCAACTGACTTAGAATATAATTATTAACCAACTGACTTAGAATATCGATATTAACCAACTGATGTAGAATATCGGTATTAACCAACCAACTTAGAATATCATTATTAACCAACTGATGTAGAATATCATTATTAGCCAACTGACTTAGTATATTGGTATTAACCAACTGACTTAGAATATCATTATTAACCAAATGACTCGGAAGATCAGCATTAACCAACTGACTTAGAATATCAGTATTAGGCCGGGCACAGTGGCTCACGCCTGTAATCCCAGCACTTTGGGAGGCCGAGGTGGGCGGATCACCTCAGGTCAGGAGTTTGAGACCAGCCTGGCCTACCTGGTAAAACCCCATCTCTACTAGAAATACAAAAATTAGCTGGGCGTGGTGGCGGGCACCTATAATACCAGCTACTTGGGAGTCTGAGGCAGAAGAACTGCTTGAACCCGGGAGGCAGAGGCTGCAGCGAGTGGAGGTCGCACCACTGCACTCCAACCTGGGCAACAGAGCGAGACTCCATCTCAAAAAAAAAGAATATCAGTATTAACCAACTGACTTGCCCAAGTTACCTTGACTCCTCTGAGTTTATTTTCTGGGCCACTCATAGAGGCTTAGGCCCAGTCTGAAGTGTTCTCTCTCTGCCTTCAGGGAAGAAAGGCTTAGCTATGGAGACAGGCTGAGCCGGAATGCCATCCAGCTCCCACCTCCTCACAGTATTTCACCCTTCTGCCCTGCCTCCGTGAAATGGGCACACACCAGCCAGTTCAATCACACAGCACATCTGAAGCTGAGAAAAGCCATGAAAACAGCTCCAGGCCCACCAGCTGGCCATACCCAGAAGGAAGCTGCACTGCCTCTCCGTGCCACACCTTCCTCATCTGAGAAATGGACCCTGCCACGACCTCCTCTTGGGCTATGGGTAAACTGAGGGGGGCAACAGGTGCCCAGCACGGAGCCTGGTTCCCTTCTCCTCAGGGCCTGTGGGTGGGCGGCTGAGGGAGGGGCGTAGGATGTGCCTACTTACAATTTGGTCAAATCCGCCGACAGTGGCCGAGCCTGGAACGTCCTCCTCCTGACCTCGGGCTTGGCCTCGGAGCTCTCGGCAGTCCAGCCTCTGATCCGCTCCTGGACGCTGACAACCCCTTTCTCCGGCTCTGGTGCCACCAGTGGGGACGCGGGGGTGGCCAGGCGGGGTTCAGACCCCACTGCCAAGGCCAAGGTGCTGTCCTCCCGAAACAGGTTGATGCACTTCCTGACGCTCCTCCTAGAGGCCCACTCTCCCCCTGCCGGGGCCTCCCCATCCGCCACTCTGCTCTTAACCTCAGCAAGTTCTAGGCCCCTTCCCAGCCTGGGCGAGGGGGACTCAGCAGCCTTCTCTGGCTCTGGGTCCAGCTTGGCCCTTTCTTCCCGGGAACTCTGGTCATTGCTGGGGGTGACCCTGGCTGAGCCCCCCAGGGCTCTGGGGCCGCCCGTCTCTGGCTTCGAAAGCATCTTCTCCTTCTGTTCATGGATTTTCTTGGCCACCTCTAGGAAGTCCGAATCAGGATCATGAAGAGGAGCCTCCGCCTTGACCAAACACTCCCTGTCCAGCTTGGACGCTGCTGTGGGCCCCTCTAGCCCAGCCATGTCCCCTGCTGGGGCTCCACTTCCTTCATCGGCCACCTTCCTCAGCAAGGCCTCTTTGTTCTCAAACCGGGCCGTGAGGTCCATGGACAAGGGCCTGGGCTTCCTCACCCACGTCTTCTCGGGAGGGGTGGGGGGCACTTTGCCCACGGTGGCTGCTGCGCCAGGGCCTGGCTTCTGAGACTGAATGGACTCCGTGAAAATGGCAGACACGGGCCTCCTCTTCAGGCGAGGCCTGGGCTCCACAACGGGGCGTGCCGTGTCCTCCACACTGCTGGCCTTTAAGGGAGGCTGGTCTTGGCCTGCCTCCTCCTGGGGTACAGGTGACTTTGTGTCCTGAGACAGGGGGCCTGACCGGGGAAGGGTCCCCGCAGGCTTTCGGGTGAGCAAGGCGGGCTTGGCGGCCACCTCAGGCCGGGAGCCAGACACACCCGGCTTGGCCTCCTCGGCCCCCTCACGGACCGCCTTCCCCACAGTGGGGCCGCTTTTGGTGGTTTCGAAGAGAATCATGGTGTTGGGGCTGGGCCGCGGGAACACAGCCTTGTTGAAGAGGGGCGAGCCCGTCCTCGGGCCCTCCCCACTGCCCACCTCCTGCCCCACCAAGCCAGGCATCCTCTTGTCCAGATCCTTTGCTGCTGGCTCCTCAGAGAGCCCCCCAGAGGAAGAAGGTCCAGTTGAAATGGGCCGCAGAGATGGGACAGGAGATTTCACGTCCTGCTCCTTCGAGAAGGGTTTGGGGGCGAGCCTTGGCAGAGGGAGTAAGCGGGCCGGGCTCCGCAGGGGGCTCTTTGCTTCCAAGATCCGGGCTGGAGGAGCCCCAGAGGCTTCGCCGGCCTGGAGGAAGTAGGTCCTCGTCAGGGTCTCCTCCTTGCCAATCTCACCCAGGCCTGGCACGGCCGTCAAGGGCGTTATGGAGCCCACCTCGACCCGCGTGGCCATGGTTATGGTTGTGGACCCATGGGGGTTAGGAACATCGAGAATGGAGAAGCAATTGCTAAACAAAACAAACAAAAAAGTAAGTTTGGAAAACAGTCAGCGTCTGGGTTGAAGCAGAATGGTTTAGAGAAATGGGACAGAGTCCTGAGCCCCAGATTCTGTTACGACAGCCCTCCGCTGACCTCATCAGGCAGGCTTGGACCTGCCTCTCCCAGTCTCTGAGCTCTGGACAAGGGGAGTGGACTAAACGTCCATCCCTGAAGTTTGTTCCAGCTCTAAGGGTGTGGAAAAAGCATCAACACTCGCTGGAGGGCTTTCCCGACTCAGCTCATCTAGAGGCCAGCACTTACGGCAAACAGCAGTGACCTCTGCTATTCAGATAAGGAAACCAGCTCAGAGAGGCCAACTAACTGGTCTGGAGTCACCCAGGAAGCAAGACGCGAAGCCAGGATTTAAAACCAGGTTTGACACCAAACTCACACCACACATGCTCCTCCCTGAATAGGCCTCAGTGGGAGCGTCCTCACATTCCCTCACTCCTGTTACCCTGTTTTCCCACTGCAGAGCCTGCCCACATCCCAGGTGATCCTAATCACAAGTATATGCTAAGCACCTAGCACAGAGAAGGCAAGTGACCTGCTGCAGGTCACACAGCAACGCAGCTCGTAGCTCGGGAGTGCCTGGGAGCATAAAGCTGGTTAGTGACCTTAGAACCCATGCCCTAGGCACCAACCCCACCCAATCGTCCCTTAGTTCCTTTTCTTTCCCCTCTCCCACCCTTCCAGATGCCATAAAAAGAAGCCATTCTCATTTTTCTCACTCAACCTGCTTTTGTTATTTGTTTGCTTGTGGTTCTTTTCTGTTGAACACACATTTTATGCTGACTGCCTTCATATTCTTAATAAAAAGAGAAACGTCCAACTGTGAGGGCTTCCTGTGAGTGAGATCTCGAGCTATGTGACATGCTTCTTGTGTTTTATAAATCTCATCCTCCTCACAACCCTATTTAGTGGGTACAATTAGGAGACCCCATTTTGCAGCAGCTTGGGGCATAAGCCTCTTGTTCACGCTGCTATGAGATCTGTTTTCTCAAAGCAGCGGCCTTCCTCTCTCATTAATCCTCCAGCAACCCCGAAAGGCAGGAATGAAGGCATCATCGTTATCTCCCTCATGGAGATGAAGGGAAAGGGCCCAGAGAGGTCACCAGACTTGCCTACAGTCACCCGGCTGAAACCTAACCTCAAGTCCACTACCCACTTAGCTCTGTATTTTTTTTTTTTTTTTTTTTTTTGGAGACCGAGTTGCACTCTTGTTGCCTAGGCTGGAGTGCAATGGTGCGATCTCAGCTCACAGCAACCTCCTCTTCCCAGGTTCCAGCCATTCTCCTGCCTCAGCCTCCTAAGTAGCTGGGATTACAGGCATGCGCCACCACCCCCAGTTAATTTTGTACTTTTAGTAGAGATAGGGTTTCTCCATGTTGGTCAGGTTGGTCTCAAACTCCTGACCTCAGGTGATCTGCCCACCTCGGCCTCCCAAAGTGCTGGGATTACAGGTGTGAGCCACCAGGCCCGGCCTCAGCTCTGTCTTTTTAAAAATTATTTTTTATTCCTTTCTGGTCTTAAAAAGTGCCAGGTAAGTTGCTGCTCTCGATCCCTCAGGCTCTCTTCATGCCAGTGTTTTCTTCCCTGTGAAACTGCCCCCAGCCAGCCCCCACCTAGATGGACTAAAAAAGTAGAAGGTATTTTAGTTAAATACAAGCCTCTCCACTTCCCTTCCTTGGGGCCCCACACTGCTCCCCCGGCTCTGACTCACTCAGCAGCCTCCAGGAAAGAAAGGCAGACAGATTTTGATATTTTCTCTTCCTTACACGCTCGATGGTGCTAACAGATTCCATCTCCCCAAACTGGAGAACACTGTCTAGACACGGTTAGAGGTAGAACGGAGGGCCAGATATGAAGGATCTGAGAATTGGAAAATTTCCATCCACAAAGATCCCCACCAGAGTTCTAAGGCTCCAGAATCCCACCCAGAATCAGGGCCATTGGCCTTTAGGGCCAGCCCTTGTGACCTCTGGAAACCCTGATCGGGGATACATACGTAAGAGCCAGCACATGAGACACGGAACAATGACAGGATTCAAAGGACAGAGAGAAAATTTTCTGGCAGAACCCACAGGCGCTCTCCACGTCCCTGGACACTCCAGCCCTCAAGCTTCGGTCAAGCATGGGCCCCACTTACCGAAGCTGGCAGGCCCTGGGTCAGGGGGTGTGACTGCCGGGGAAAGCCAGTGGTGTCACATGTCATCGTGAATGGGGCTGTCCACACACTTCCATGGTAGAAACAGGAGGGGGGAAAGCAGACTCGTCCCAGCAGGCTGAGTTTCAGCAGGTCTACGGAGACACAGGATGACAGCCTCAGTTCCGGATTTCTGGCAGTATGGGAACAGACGGCACAAAAGCTTTCAAAAGCTCCAAATGCATCCGCTGGCATCTACTCCAGCTTGTAAAACGTATGCTCCTTTTGGCTTTTCGATTTTGTAGCCTTATATGTACGTGTGCATAAATAGTGCTGAGCCCACAGTACGTGCTCAATAACAATCTTCCCTGTCCTCTGATACGTTTATTGAGCACCTACGGTGTGTACAAAGATGAGCATGAACTATCCCCAGCAACCATGCAACTCACAGTCTTCTGTAAGAAACACACACACACACACAGCAATTACAACTGGGTAACAAATGTCACTTTTTAAATGCGGGATGTGGGGGCAAATAGGAGGACTGATTGCCTAGAATTGGAACTGGTGGTTCTGGACAACTCGCTTGACTTAAAGGAGGTAGCTGCTGAGCATTCAAGGTGCTGAGTCACTTGGTACCTGCTTCTGCTCATCAGCAGTGTTTGGACATTGTACCTCTTTGAAGCCCTCCAAATGCCTCCTCGGGGCCTTTGCACATGCTATGCCTGTTCTCTGGGACAACTGTCTTGCTCATACATAGACACAAGTCCACCCCTCAGACCACAGTTCACACATCTCTGTCTCCCTTCAAGCCGGTGCAACCCCCTGCTACCTGTTCACAGAGCACCACATATACTCAGAGGCTTGGCAGGACTCAGCATAGCTGCACTGTTGCATTCAATAGGACATCATCCTTCACATCAGCTTCTCCCATTCAATGGTAAGTCCCCCAGAGGACACCCCAAATCCCTAGTGGCTAGCACAGCAGCCTGGCACATAAAAGTACCAGGTACCTGATTATTGAATAGAGAAATAAATCATTGTTGAGTTACTAAGTAAATGAATGAAGAATTATTCTTCTGCCCCTGCTGCCCACTCTCTAAGATGCTAAATAAGTCCGTCCAGGTACCATGATTCCCATGCCAAATGACTCTAAGCAATCTGGGACATAAGATGAGTTACTCTAGCTGTGGCTGTGGCTACTGAATGACAGAACCAAAGAGCTGTGAAGCGTTCAGCCAGAGGCTCAGTCCACCAACCCTCACCCAGAGACCCCTATCAGTTTCACAAGCCAGAGGCTCAGTCCACCAACCCTCACCCAGAGACCTCTATCAGTTTCACTGAGTCACACAGAGGAGCTCCACCCTGAGGGCAGGCACCTGCTGCATCCACATTAACCTCACACTGTCACGCCAGCTCACCTGCCCAAATGTGGAATGAATGAATGCTTCTCTGCATGGATTTTCCTGGGAAAAGAGTCACCAAGAGCAACCATTTGCTGAATTAGGATCAATGGTACACAAATGTCACCCCACTTTGGGAACCTTGAACCCACCTCAGTGACTATACTGCATGGAAACAAAAGGGGAAGGATAAGATAAAGTAAGTCCCTTGGTCCACACTCCTCTACACCAAACAGTGCCTCTGTGACCCGTCATCTGCTTTGTGTCTTGAACTGCCTCTCAAGTTACCATTGCAAATGCCTAGCAGATGCCTGGTATGTAAATACAGTTGCACAAATGAGTCAGTGAATGAAGTAATAAATCAATGAACAAAGAAAAGTAAAAGGAGTTGTTTGGGGTTTGCTTTTTGTTTGTTTGGTTGGGTTTTTATTTTTGCTTTTTTTTTGAGACGGAGTCTTGCTCTGTTGCCCAGGCTGGAGAGCAATGGCGTGATCTCAGCTCACTGTAAGCTCTGCCGCCCGGGTTCATGCCATTCTCCTGCCTCAGCCTCCCGAATAGCTGGGACTACAGGCGCCCGCCACCTCGCCCAGCTAATTTTTTGTATATTTAGTAGAGACGGGGTTTCACCGTGTTAGCCAGGATGGTCTCGATCTCCTGACCTTGTGATCCACCCACCTCGGCCTCCCAAAGTGCTGGGATTACAGGTGTGAGCCACTGGGCCCAGCCTGTTTTTCTTTTTGAAATGGAGTCTCACTCTGCCACCCAGGCTGGAGTGCAATGGCGTGGTCTCAGCCTTACTGCAACCTCTGGCTCCCAGGTTCAAGCAATTCTCTCCCCTCAGCCTCCTGAGTAGCTGGGACTACAGGCGCATGCCACCAGACCTGGCTAATTTTTGTATTTTTAGTACAGACAGGGTTTCACTATGTTGGCCAGGCTGGTCTTGAAATCCTGACTTCATGATCCTCCTGCCTCGGCCTTCCAAAGTGCTGGGATTGAGCCACCATGCCCAGCCTAGTAAAAGGAGTTTTTAAACCACCATAGTAGATGGCTCCGTAATATTTTAAAGTCCTAGCCAAACCTAGAAACCCATGATTCTCAGGTTTTCATTAACCTGCTGTAAAATACAAGGAAACCAATTTAACTGTATGCTTTAAAGCTTTCTTTTAAATCGCATATGTTACACTTGATTTAAGAGATGTTAGCCTCTTCGAAAACATTTGTGAAGCCCACTCACAAAGAGGCTAGATGCTATTTATTCTTGGGGTGGACATGTTCACTATTATTTATTATTTATTTATTTATTTTTTTTTTAAGACAGAGTCTCACTTTGTAGCCCAGGCTGGAGTCCAGTGGTACAATCTTAGCTCACTGCAAAGTCCGCCTTCCAGGTTCAAGTGATTCTCGTGCCTTAGCCTCTGAGAAGCTGGGATTACAGGCATCCACCACCACACCTGGCTATTTATTTATTTACAGACAGAGTCTCGGTGTGTCACCCAGGCTAGAGGGCAATGGCGCGATCTCGGCTCACTGCAACCTCTGCCTCCCAGGTTCAAACGATTCTCCTGCCTCAGCTTCCCCAGCAGCTGGGATTACAGGTGCACACCACCACACCTGGCTAATTTTTTGTATTTTTAGTAGAGACAGGGTTTCACTATGTTAGCCAAGATGGTCTTGATCTCCTGACCTCGTGATCCACCTGCCTCGGCCTCCTAAGTGCTGGGATTAGAGACGTGAGCCACCACACCCGGCCACCCTGCCTCTTTTTTTAAACAGTGTATTAGCTGAGCATTATGACCAAAGCCAAGTCAACAAGACCTCCCCAGAGAAAGAAGGGAAACCAAGTCTGAGCCACCTCTAGTTTCATATGTATGTAAATTATCATGGAGGGCAGCACGTTGAACAGATGGAAAACAAGGCATCCATCTGGGGAGGTCAGGACGCTGTGGTAGGACTGTGAGAGAGGGGACATCAGTCTGACCCCAGGAAGTGGACTAGCAATGAGTGTTTCTCTACTGTTGCTGAACCTGCCAACTCCACAAGCTTGATCTCCCCAAGCTTAATTTGCAAAGTGCAAAATCCCCATCTTCTGCCATTTCGTGCAGGAAAAAAATCATTTGTTTGAGAAGGGAGCCACCCAAGAGCAACAGGTGCTGAAATTCAACAGGAGTCATTCGAAAGCATTCATTTGTCCAGCCTTCTGACCCTACTTCCGCCAACTCTCACTGCCTGCCTCCCAAGCGCCAGGTTCTGTGCTTGGTGCTGAGGACGCAGCCATGGAGCTTGAAGCCTCCTGGGGAAATCTGAGCGATTCACAAGAGAGAAGGGAAGAAAAGCACTTCCATTCAAAACCAAACAGTTTGGCAGCTTTTCTCCCAGATTCAGAGGCGTTGATTCATTCTAACAGCTGTTGAAGATCTTTCATAATTACGCCCTAAAATTCGATCAGAGAGCTTATCAGTCATTTATTCAGTCTCTGGCTGCCACTTCCTGGGAATGCCACCATGTGGCGAGGGGCGTGGGCTGGTCCTGACACCTTCCAGCATCTTCCAGAATGTGACCTTAGCCCCCAAATCTGCAAATCCATCCTGTGCAGTGAGCCAAGAAAAGAGCCAGGAACGCATTGGCAAAGTGCACGCTGATGTCCTCCCAGAGAAGGGCTGCTGTGCACAGGAGGTCTGTCCTCCAGAAAGGGCCCGGTCAAAATGTCAAGTATCACTGGAGTATGTACATCCTCTTGTCTCTGTCCCCATGACTGTGGCCTTTCCTTCCTTCCTTCCTTCCTTCCAATACACAGTTATCAAGCATCTATGTACCAGGCTCTGGGCCAGGCGCTGGGCCAGGCGCTGGGGACACAGCAGTGAACAAAACAAATTAAAAACCCTGCTCCCATGGAATGGTGATTTACGAAGATGAAAAAAAGGACAAAAACAAAAAACAAAAAACAAAAAAAAAAACAAGGTAAGGACAAGCTCCAGAATGTTACATAAGTGACAAAAAAAGAGGGAATGTGAGAAGGTCTAGCCAGGGAAGATTTCACAGAGAAGGGATATTTAAAATCAGCCTCTGGCCAGGCGCAATGGCTCATGCCTATAATCCCAGCACTTTGGGAGGCCGAGGTGGGAGGATCACTTGAGCCAAGGAGACCAGCCTGGGCAACATGGCAAAAACCCATCTCTACTGAAAAATACAAAAATTAGCCAGGTGTGGTGGTGCGTGCCTGTAGTCCCAGCTACTCAGGAGGCTAAGGATTCTCTGAGCCTGGGAGGCTGAGGTTACAGTGAGCCAAGATCACATCACAGCACTCCGGCCTGGGTAACAAAGCCAGACCTTGTCTTAAAAATAAAAGAGTTGGCCGGGCGCGGTGGCTCAAGCCTGTAATCCCAGCACTTTGGGAGGCCGAGACAGGCGGATCACGAGGTCAGGAGATCAAGACTATCCTGGCTAACACGGTGAAACCCCGTCTCTACTAAAAAAATACAAAAAAACTAGCCGGGCGAGGTGGCGGGCGCCTGTAGTCCCAGCTACTCGGGAAGCTGAGGCAGGAGAATGGCGTAAACCCCGGAGGCGGAGCTTGCAGTGAGCTGAGATCCGGCCACTGCACTCCAGCCTGGGTGACAGAGCGAGACTCCGTCTCAAAACAAAACAAAAAAATAAAATAAAATAAAATAAAATAAAATAAAATAAAATAAAATAAAATCAGCCTCCTCACTGACAATCCTGCCTCAGCTGTGGCCTCCTCCGATCCATTCACCTAGTAGTAGCCAGGGGTGTCTCCAACGTGCAAGCGCCAGAATGTCGTTCCCCTGCTCAACACCCCCGTGTCTCCTTGCTGCCCTCTGAATAAAGGCCAGACAGGATCCAGATCCTCTTCGTCTCCCCAGTTTCATTCTAATG
This sequence comes from Papio anubis, assembly GCF_008728515.1. Taxonomy (NCBI): domain Eukaryota; kingdom Metazoa; phylum Chordata; class Mammalia; order Primates; family Cercopithecidae; genus Papio; species Papio anubis. The sequence goes on along the minus strand of NC_044991.1, from coordinate 25,712,971 downwards.
ACTGACACCACCCCATCTGTCTGTCTGTCACATACACCCACATACTTCAGCACAATGAACCCCAGACAGGCCACAAAACACAGTGTACACTTTCTCGCCTTCATGCCTCTGCACTGCCCTTACCTCACTACCTAGCTTAATCTCAATGCCACCTCCTCCAGGAAGCCTTCTCTAACGCTCCATGAGTGGGTCTCATTCAGGTGCTCCTCTGTGCTGCAATATCTCACTTCCTGCTTCCCCCTCGCCCAGCACTGAGGAATACCTGGTGACTACCTCTGTTTCCTCCACTAAATGGTGAGCTCCTAGCAAGAAGGGTCCTGGGTCCTGTTCATGGCTGTATCTGGAGTCTGAACCATAGGAGGCATTAAGCCAGTGTGCAAAAAAACACCTAAGAGAAGAAAACAGTAATACTCAATGTAGACGTGAGTGTGGGAAAATGGATTTCCTTATCTGGTCCTGCGATAATGTAAATTGTAAAAGCAATTCGGCAATATTCACTTTCAACTAACATTTTTGAGACCCACGTCAAGAGTCAGGCACCATGCTAAGTGACTCTGTGCATCTTGTGCCTTCTCTCATTCATCTTCTCAACAAGTTGTGCTGTTCAAATTATTAATTACCACCATTCTTACAGATGAGAAAAAAAATATGGTCCAGAAACAGCCAGTTCAAATTCCCACTGCTAGTGAGGGGTAGAGGTGGGGTTGGAATTCAGGCCTTCTGACTCCAAATCAAATATTTTCCCCTCACCCCGGCAAAACACTTACTTCTTTTCAACTCAGTAATCAGACTTCTAAAAATGTATTCTCTGGAAGTAATCCAAAAGAAAAGTTATATGCACAAAGATGTCCTTTGCAGTGTTATCTAACCAAACACAGCAAGAATATACCCCTGGCAATTACACCTAGTTGAAACAACCCAGGACTCATAAACATTTGAAATGTTACAAAAGCTGCAACGTGTCAGCAGGAAGAGCAGACCTCCAATTCCCAGCCTGCGCAAAAATCCCATCACACAACAAGTCTTGAGTTTGGAATCAGAAAAGATGGTTGCCTTAGCTATAATAGGGCAACTTTGAAAGAACATATCTCAGCCAAAGGTAAGGGGGTATGCACAGGGAAGTGGAAGCACTTAGGATAATTGGTAGGGGAAGCAAAAAGGATATATTGTTTTGTATTCAAGGCCATGACAATAGCAAAGGTTGTTTATACAAATGACGGATGTCTGGAAGAGAACAGGCACAAATGGAAAAAAAAAAAAAAAACATGCTGGAGACCTGGGTTGGACTTGTTGGTAAATTTTTAAATTCCTTTTTATGCCCGTGAATGTTGTTTGTGCAAACAGCTGCTTTTTTTACATCTCAATACCAGAGGTTTTCCTCTGAGCTGTCTTTCCATCATCGATTTGAAAGGTAGAGGTGCTAAGACTATCTCCTGCCCACTTTCAGAAGCAAAGCATAAAAATAACTATCGTGTATTAAGCTCACACCATGCGCCAGACACTACACTAAATGCTTTACAAGGATTATTTCATTTCATCCCTTTACCAACCCAGAGGCAGGTCCTATTACAACTTCCATTCTACAGATGAGTAAACTGAGGTTGGAGGAGTGCTGTGACTTGCCCGTGGGTGGCTGGAATTGTGGATCCCACCCTGCCTTCCTATCAGATTTCTACCAAAATCCACATGGGCTTAACTAAAACAACTGCTTGTTATGGTGTTCAAATGTAAAAGGCACTTCCCACCCATGAGAGTGGCTATTAATTAAACATACAACACACACACACACACACACACACACACACACACACACACAAAACAACTACTGGAGAGGATGTGAAGACACTGGAACCTTATACCTTATGAGAGTGGCTATTATTAATTAAAAACACACACACACACACACAACTACTATTGGAGAGGATGTGAAGACATTGGAACCTTATATCTTGCTGGTGTTGTGAATATAAAATGGCACATCCACTGTGGAAATCAGTATGGGAGTTCCTCAAAAAATTAAACACAGAATCTTGAAATTCTACTCCTAAGAGTATACCCCCTAAAATTGAAAGCAGACATTTGTACACCAATGTTTGAAGCAGCATTATTCATAATAACCAAAAGGTGTAAACAATTAAATGTCCATCAATGGATGGATAAACAAAATGTAGTCTATCCATACAATGGAATATTATTCAGTCTTCAAAAGGAAGGAAATGCTACAATATGCTACAATGTGGATGATCCTTAATATGCTAAGTGAAATAAGCACACATGTAAGGACAAATACTGTATGTATAATTTCATTTATATGAGGTGTTTAGAATAGGCAAATTCATAAAGACAGAAAGTACAATGGTGGTTGCCAGGGGCTGGGGAATGGGGAGTTATTGTTTAATGGATGCAGTTTTTCAAAATGAGAAGATAAAAAAGTTCTAGAGATGGATGGTGATGATGGTCACACAACAATGTGAATGTACTTAATACCACCAAACTGTACACTTACAGATGGTTAAAATGGTAAACTTCATGTGATGTATATTTTACTGCAATTAAAAAAAAAAAAAAAAAGCAAAAACCTACAAACAACTAAAAAACAAATATAATGGGAAACAAATGCTGAAGCTCTAATTACCACGTGACCCAGCTCACGGGGGCCCATGTCCTTCAGGCGAATCTCTATTAAAAGCTCTCATGGTCTACTTGTCTGGGCAGGGAATGCGGTGGGAACGTTCCTAATCACAATGGTGACACACTCTAGTAGGGGAGGAGGACAGGAAACACTGAAATTTGGGAGGTATCCTGATGGGACAGACATGGGGGTTATACAAGCCCAAACAGTGGTCAGGGAAGCTTTGCTAGAAGAGAAGGTATCCCAACTGAGACTGAGAGAAGTCAGCCAAGCAAAAGAAGAGGCTGGTGTCAGCAGAGGAAACGCATATTCAAAGGCCCAAAAGCATGGGATAAACATGGTCGTTGGAGCCTGAGCGCTATTCCTTTACCCTCTGTGGGGGAAAGCAGGACTGTGGAGAGGTTCAACTTTCTAAAAATGGGAGGTGCCCGGATGGGGCAGAATGTAACACTTTAGTTACACTGAAGACACTTCTGTTAACTTGAGTCCAGGTTGCATCCAGGAGTAAGAAGCCCTGGCTTATGAGCCAGAACAAGACGGTTTTAGTCAGGGCGATCCCACCTTCTGGTTTACCTGGGATAGGCCCCTTTTACTCTCTAAGATGTCCAGGTTGGCCAGGCGCGGTGGCTCACGCCTGTAATCTCAGCACTTTGGGAGGACGAGGCAGGCGGTTCACAAGGTCAGGAGATCGAGACCATCCTGGCGAACACGGTGAAACCGCGACTCTACTAAAAAATACAAAAAACTAGCCGGGCAAGGTGGCGGGTGCCTGTAGTCCCAGCTATTCGGGAGGCTGAGGCAGGAGAATGGCGTGAACCCGGGAGGTGGAGCTTGCGGTGAGCCGAGATCGCGCCACTGCACTCCAGCCTGGACAACAGAGCGAGACTCCATCTCAAAAAAAAAAAAAAAAAAAAAAAAGATGTCTAGGTTTGGGCAAAAAATTATTCAATCATCCTACTTTTTGAAAAATTGGGGTAAAACTCACATAACATAAAATTTACTATTGCAACCATTTTAAGTTCACAGTGCAGCATCGTTTAGTACATTTATATCATGCAACTGAGGTAGGAGGTGGGACTCAACTCTGCAAGCGGGGCTCAGACACCAGACCAAATTGAGGACTAGCTAAAACAGGTCAGGGCAGAAGTACCTCCCTGTAAGACCTGCCCACCAGTGTGCCATTGTCAGTCTACCAGTGCCATGGCAACATCCAGAAGTTACCACCCCACTTTTCTTTTTGAGACAGAGTCTTGCTCTGTGGCCCAGGCTGGACTGCAGTGGCGCAATCTCGGCTCACTGCAGCCTCTGCCTCCTGGGTTCCAGTGATTCTTCTGCCTCAGCCTCCTGGATAGTTGGGACTGCAGGTGCACACCACAACACCCAGCTAATTTTTGTATTTTTAGTAGAGACAGGGTTTCACCATGTTGGCCAGGCTGGTCTTGAACTCTTGACCTCAGGTGATCCACCGCCTCGGCCTCCCAAAGTGCTGGGATTACAAGCATGAGCCATCGCACCATGACCAGTTGTTACCACCCCTTTCTAGGGCAACAACCTGACAACCCAGAAGTTACCAACCTTTTCTATAAAGTTCTGCATAGGCCGGGCGCGGTGGCTCAAGCCTGTAATCCCAGCACTTTGGGAGGCCGAGGCGGGCGGATCACGAGGTCAGGAGATCGAGACCATCCTGGCTAACATGGTGAAACCCCGTCTCTACTAAAAATACAAAAAACTAGCCGGGCGTGGTGGCGGGCGCCGGTAGTCCCAGCTACTCGGAGGCTGAGGCAGGAGAATGGCCTGAACCTGGGAGGCGGAGCTTGCAGTGAGCCGAGATCGCGCCACTGCACTCCAGCCTGGGTGACACAGCGCGAGACTCCGTCTCAAAAAAAAAATAAAAATAAAAAAATAAAGTTCTGCATAAACCATCCCTTAATTTGCATATAACTAAAAGTGGGTATCAGTGTGACTGCAGAACTGCCTGTGAGCTGCTACTCTGGGCACACGGCCTACAGGCCAATTCTGCTCTGCAAGGGGCAACACCTCTGTGGCTGCTGTACACTGCTGCTTCAATAACAGTTGCTGTTTATGCTGTTTAACACCATTGGCTCACCTGAATTCCTTCCTGGATGAATCTAAGAACCCTCCCCAGGATAAGTCCCTATTCTGGGGCTGGCCTATAGTGAGTGCATCACAACCATCACCCCTCTGCAGTTCCAAAACATCTTCATCACCCCAAGGAAATCCCATACTCACTTAGCAGTCACTCCCCATTCCCCTCTCCCCCAGCCCCTGGCAACCACTCATCTACTTTCTGTCTCCACAGATTTGCCATTTCTGGATATTTTGTAAAAATGGAATCCGGCCAGGCGCGGTGGCTCACACCTGTAATCCCAGCACTCCGGGAGGACGAGGCGGGAGGATCACGAGGTCAGGAGATCAAGACCATCCTGGCTAACATGGTGAAACCCAGTCTCTACTAAACAAAATACAAAATACTAGCCAGGTGTGGTGGTGGGCGCCTGCAGTCCCAGATACTCGGGAGGCTGAGGCAGGAGAATGGCGTGAACCCGGGAGGCGGAGCTTGCAGTGAGCCAAGATCATGCCACTGCACTCCAGCCTGGGTGACAGAGAGAGACTCCGTCTCAAAAAAAAAAAAAAAGGAATCTGTGTCCTTCACCCTAGTTTTTGTCCCACCTCCTCTATGAACCTGCAGTGACGACTTTGGGCAAGCCGCTGCCTTAGTCTGGGCCTCAGATACAAGAGGTTGAAGAAGGCTTGCTAAATTTCCTGCCTCTTTTTTTTTTTGAGACGTAGTCTCGCTCTGTCACCCAGGCTGGAGTGCAGTGGCGCGATCTCGGCTCACTGCAAGCTCTGCCTCCTGGGTTCACACCATTCTCTTACTTCAGCCTCCCGAGTAGCTGGGACTACAGGCGCCTGCTGCCACGCCCGGCTAATTTTTTTGTAGTTTTAGTAGAGATGGGGGTTTCACTATGTTAGCCAGGATGATCTCTATCTCCTGACCTGGTGATCCGCCCGCCTGGGCCTCCCAAAGTGCTGGGATTACAGGCATGAGCCACCATACCCGGCCAATTTCCTATCCGTTTTAAGATTCTGTGATTCTGATTTGGCTCAACCCCAAGACTCATCAGTTCTGTGTTTTCCACTTCTCTCTGCAACTGATACATTCCCCTGACAGAGAACAACCTTCTGGATTGTGAGATGTGTGTTCTTAGTCTCTTTTAAGGAAGCCCCTGTGATTCTTGGCTGGGCACAGTGGCTCACGCCTGTAATCCCAGCACTCTGATCATGAGGTAAGGAGATCGAGACCATCCTGGCCAATATGATAAAACCACATCTGTACTAAAACTGCAAAAATTATCCGGGCTTGGTGGCGCACGCCTGTAATCCCAGCTACTTGGGAGGCTGAGGCAGGAGAATCGCTTGAGCCCGGGAGGTGGTGGTTGCAGTGAGCTGAGATCGCGCCACTGCACTCCAGCCTGGGCAACAAGGGCAAGATTCCGTCTCAAAAAAAAAAAAGGATCCCTGTGATTCCTTAAAAAGTCAGTGCTCAATAAAAAATTTTTGAGGGGGTGAAATCAAATTCTTCCTTTGCAATGACAGGAGTAGCAGAGCTCATTTTCGTACGGAGTGTGTACTGTTTCTGTAAGAATTGCCATAATTAGACAAGTCTTGACTCCTGTGTAAATTCCATCATTAGAGTTCGGCGCATCTGGCGTTTCTGACTGTGGGATCCAGGGGAACAGCTTGAGATGGCTTTCCCCAAACTTCCCCTGGACCATGGGATGTAGGTAGGGCACACTCACACCCACAAAAGCATTCTGTGGTATATTAAAAGACTGTGGGAAACGCTGGGTTCAACAATGGTAAACAGGTGTCTGTCCAGCAGGACTTTTCAGAGCCTCTAATATGTTGATTTGCCTTTTAGACCCTCTAAAGCATAATCCAAACTGCCTCACCCCAGGCCTCTTGTCTTGTCCAAGTGCAGCTGCTGATGTGGAGAAAGAATGTTACAACTTATCTTTACCCCTCTGCTTAAACATCCGCCTTTTCAATTTTCTTGACCTGTTCCTTCCTGTGCCGTTTCAGTTTTCATTGGCTTGTTCCTTCCTACAATTGGTGCTATTTTTGGCCTGGCTGACCACTCACTGAAACCATTAATTAAGCTGCTGTTCCTTCCCCCACCCCCCCCCACCCCGTTGTTTTTCTCTGGATCCAAAATTGGCAAACTAGAGTCCACAGGCCAAACTAGAGTCCACAGGCCAAACTAGCCCACTGCCTGCTTTTGCAAATAAAGTTTTATTGGAACACAGCCACAGTCATTTATTTACATATTATCTATGTATCTATGGCTGCTGCCATAGATACAATTTTTTTATTTTTATTTTTTTTAAGAGACAAGGTCTTACTCTGTGTCCCAGGCACAATCTCAGCTCACTGCAGCCTCAATCTCCTGGGCTCAAGCAATCTTCCTACCTCAGCATCCTAACTAGTTGGGACTACAGGCATGCACCACCATGATCTGCTAATTTTTTAAATTTTTTGTAGAGAAGGGCTTTCGCCATGTTGCCCAGACTATCTGTGGCTTCCTTCAAGAGCCTTTATCTATGGCTCTGTCTTAGTGACAGACTTGACTAGTTGTCACAGAGGCCATATGGTCCACAAAACCTAAAATACTTACTATAGCTCTTTACAGACAAAATTTGCTGACCCCTGCTTTAGACTGGGGAGATCTTAGTCTCCTGAGAGACTGGACTTCCCCCAAGGGTGAGATGTCCTCTTTCAAATACCCAAAGCTCTTACGGTATTCTGGCTGAGCCTCACTTGAGCCCTCCACTAGACGTCTTTAGGAGTTCCACATGATAACGACAGAAAAATTTAATACACACAAGCAAAAGTGCTTTTAATAACCGTAAATCCAGCCAGGCATGGTGGCTCACACCTGTGATCCCAACACTTTGGGAGGCTAAGGCGGGAGGATAGCTTGAGGCCAGGAGTTAGAAACCAGCCTGGTCAACATAGCAAGATTCGTTATGAAAGAAAGATAAAATAATTTACTGGGTATGGTGGTGTATGCTTATAGTCCCAGCACTTTGGGAGGCTGAGGTGGAGAATTGCTTGAGCCCATGAATTTGAAGCTGCACCACTGCACTCCAGCCTGGGTGACAGAGTAAGACCCTGTCTCAAAAAATAAAAATAAAAAATTCCTAAATCCCATCATTCTGATGTACAACAACGTTGACATTTCCAATAAAAACAAGAACTCATGGTCAAAATTAAAATGGAATCAGATCATGCATCCTATTTAGAAGCTTGTTTTTTGTTGTTACTGTTTCATTTCAAACTATGGTCATGACCATCTTTCAGGACAATAGCTATACACCCTATACAAAAGTTTCTACAGCTTTCATCGTATTCCATTATATGAATATTAGATAACCCATTCCCCACTATTGGATCTTTAATGGTCAACATGCCAATCAGTGAACCTTACAACCAACATTGCAATGAACACCCATATACAATTAATTTCCCAAGTGAAATTTTGCCTAGAATTGGACTATTTGGTTCAAAGGGTGCATGTTTCTGGATATATGCAGAATCACACGTCAGGAAAACACCTCCCATGGTGACTCAATTCAAAGCTTTGGAGGTCAGGGTTCTTAATCCCTCCCCTGGGGCAGACCCAATAAAGATGTCTAATGAGCAATAAACCAGGGCCTTGCCCTCACTCGGAGCTTTACTGGCTCTGCTTTATGGCAGGATCATCGTAAGCTTGACTACAAGGTTTCCAAGGGCAATTGGAACAGTTCACAGAGACAAGTGAGTCTGGGACCAGCCCAGCGGCTGTGTGTGTCCAGCCTGGTGTAGGAAGAGGGAGCAGGAAGGAAGACCCAGCCCTGGAACTGGTGTTCACAGCAGAGGAAACTCAACCCCAAAGCTCAATTCAACATAAAACACAGCAGCACAATGCTTGACTCAGAAAAATCTAAGCCTAACACGCTCTCTCCTTAGGGAGACTGAGATGTGCATATTGCATTGCAGGAAATATAAAGAGATAGTTCCCTTCAAGTACAAATAGATTTCTTTTTTTTTTTTTGAGACGGAGTCTCGCTCTGTAGCCCAGGCTGGAGTGCAGTGGCCGGTTCTCAGCTCACTGCAAGCTCCGCCTCCCGGGTTTACGCCATTCTCCTGCCTCAGCCTTCCCGAGTAGCTGGGACTACAAGCGCCCGCCACCTCGCCCGGCTAGTTTTTTTTGTATTTTTTAGTAGAGACGGGGTTTCACCGTGTTCGCCAGGATGGTCTCGATCTCCTGACCTCGTGATCCGCCCGTCTCGGCCTCCCAAAGTGCTGGGATTACAGGCTTGAGCCACCCCGCCCGGCCTACAAATAGATTTCTGAAAGAATAAGTTTACACTGGTCCAAGTGCTGCCTATGTGCAAAGCTCCAAATCCTGGGAAGGTCTGATCACTCCCCAGCTCTAAAATCATCAGTGGCTCCCAGTGTCCATTGCCTTGGGCAAGGTATTCAATTCTCCCCGAACTCCCCAAAAAAAACAATCAACCTAGTCAATACGGCAGACCCCGACCAGTCTCACATTCTCAAATAAATACAACGACTTGAGTATCTTTTTTCATGCTATTCCTTCTTCACAGACAGCCCTTTACTCCCAACACAATGTCCATTTGCCTGATTCCCACCCATCCTTTTACAGCAGCTTAAATGAGGCCTCTTCCAGGAAGCCTATGCTGATTTCCTGGGCCAACATGACTTCCAACCCTCCAGGGCAATTGACTTGATTAAATGCCTTGCACAGGAAAAAAGCTTGAGACTCTCTCCCTAACACAATTTACATCAACCATCCAACCCCATCCCACTCTACCCAGAGGATACACCCCTCCACTCTCAGTTCCCCTTCCCAGAACCTACTCAGTGCCTGGCACGGGATAGACCCAGTGGGGCAGGACTGAGATCCTGAGAGGTGGGAGGTAGCCACCTGGGACACAAGATGACTTTAGGAGGCTCTGATATCCAGGCACAGCACTAAAGCCCCTGGTTTCCTTTCTAATCCTCATGGGAGCTTTCTGAAGTTGCTAGACAGTCTGCTGGGTGCCACTATGACTTTTAACACCTACATCTCCATCATCTGCTCCTCTCCCAATTTAACGGAGAAATAACAGCCTCATGCTCAGACCATTAGCTGCTGTAGTAGCAGCTGATTGTTTTTATTGTATTTAATTTTTACTGTTATTTTTCTAGTTAAAGCAAGCAACACTGGTTTTGTTTACAATAGAGTTTTTGAAAGGTTCTTTTAAAAACAAATATGTTTAACTTTTGAGAAAGGGAAAAGTGGCCCTGCACGGAATCCCAGCACTTCGGGAGGCTGAGGCGGGTGGATCACCTGAGGTCAGGGGTTCGAGACCAGCCTGGCCAACATGGTGAATCCCTGTCTCTATTAAAAATACAAAAATTAGCTGGGCGTGGTGACGCATGCCTGTAGTCTCAACTACTCGGAAGGGTGAAGCAGGAGAATCGCTTGAACCCAGAAGGCGGAGGTTGCAGTGAGCCAAGATCGTGCCATAGCACTCCAGCCTTGGCGACAGAGAGACTCCGTCTCCAAAAAAAAAAGAAGAAAAGAAAGGGGAAATTAAAAAAAATAAAATAACAGTACAGGGGTTAAGTGGCTACAGTAATAACTCATGGGGTTTAATCTGAACAGGGAAAATCACCAGTCAAGTGGAAAGAACATGATATTGGCGTCAACAGTGCAGATGCAAGCTCTCTGGCAGCTTCCCTCCTTAAAACTAACAAGCCAGAGACTTGCTTTCTCAGCTTCCTTTGCAGCTAAAAGTGGCCATGTGACCCAATTCTGATTAAAAAAAATTTAAGAACTTAAGGGGAAATGGGAAAGACTTCTATGGAAGCTTTTGCTTTGCTAATAAAACAGACGTGATGAACCAGGCGCAGTGGCTCACGCCTGTAATCCCAGCACTTTGCGAGGCCAAGGTGGACAGATCATTTGAAGTCAGCAGTTCAAGAACAGCCTGGCCAACGTGGTGAAACCCTGTCTCTACTAAAAATACAAAATTAGCCAGGTGGGGTGGCAGGCGCCTGTAATCCCAGCTACTCAGGAGGCTGAGGCAGGAGAATTGCTCAAACCCAGGAGGCGGAGGTTGCAGTGATCCGAGATCACACCACTGCACGCCACCCTGGGCAACAGAGCAAAACTCTATCTCCAAAAAAAGAAAGAAAGAAAGAAAAAGAAATAACCACCACAACAACAAACCAGGCAGGCCAGGCACAGTGGCTCACACCTATAATCCCAGCACTTTGGGAGGCTGAAGCGGGCGGATCACCTGAGGTCAGGGGTTCAAGACCAACCCAGTCAACATGGTGAAACCCCATCTTTGCTAAAATTACAACGATTAGGCCGGGCATGGTGGCTCACACCTGTAATCCCAGCACTTTGGGAGGCTGAGGTGGGCGGATCACCTGAGGTCAGGAGTTCGAAACCAGCCTGGCCAACATGGTGAAACCCCATCTCTACAAAAAACACAAAAATTAGCTGGGCATGGTGAGGCTTGCCTGTAATCCCAGCTACTTGGGAGGCTGAGGCAGAAAAATCACTTGAACTCAGGAGGTGGAGGTTGCAGTGAGCCAAGATCACGCCATTGCACTCCAGTCTAGGCGACAGAGTGAGACTTCGTCTCAAAAAAAAAAAAAAAGATTAGCAAGGCATGGTGGCAGGTGCCTGTAATCCCAACTACTCAGGAAGCTGAAGCATGAGAATTACTTGAACCCAGGAGGTGAAGTTTGCAGTGGGCCGAGATCACGCCACTGCACTCCAGTCTGGGCAATAGAGTGAAACTCTCTCAAAAAAAATCCAGGCAGATACAGCTTGTGGTGCTGCCTCTCCTTCCTACCTGGATCAAGAATATGATGTCTGGAGTCATGGCAACTGTCTTGGGACCAAGGAACCACAAGCCTAAATTTAAGGATAGTGACATGAAAAGTAACTTGACATATATATAGTTAAGCCACTGCCCTAACTCTGAGCTGCTCTCCTCTCCATTTTTTATGTGAAAAATATTAAAAAATACCCATTTAAGCCAGTGTTGGTTTGGGTTTCTGTGACATGCAGGCAAAAATATTCCTAATGAACACAGGGAGTTTGGCACAAATGGATTCAGTGGACAAATGTCTTCTAAGTGCACACAGTGGCTGTGGTTCCTTTAACGGAGCCGCTTCACCTCTCAAAGATCCATTTCTTTATGAGTAAGGTCAGTGATACTTACCTCAAATCTGAGGATTAAAGGAGATAGTGCATGTAAAACACCTACCAGCAGACTGCGCACGTAGTAGGTCTCTACGAATGCACAATAAATGTGCAAATAGAGGCCGGGCGCGGTGGCTCACACCCGTAATCCCAGCACTTTGGGAGGCCAAGGTGGGCAGATCACAAGGTCAGGAGTTCATGACCAGACTGGCCAACATAGTGAAACCCCGTTTCTACTAAAAATACAAAAAATTAGCCGGGCGTGGTGGCGGGCACCTGTAATCCCAGCTACTCGGGAGTCTGAGGCAGGAGAATCGCTTGAATCCGGGAGGCAGAAGGTGCAGTAAGCCAAGATCGCACTATTGCACTCCAGCCCAAGCGACAGTGCAAGACTCTGTCTCCAAAAAAAAAAAAAAAAAAGGACAAACAGAATATAAAGACTCGCATATGTATTTGTAAGTTGATGGGGTTGCAGGGGGGCAGGGAGAGGGGAACTGCCTAAATGTTTAAGATCCAAAGCAATAGCTCCCTAACAGAACAATCTGGGAGAGGCAGTAATTCAAGGGAGTCTACCTTTATCCACTGTCGAATCATGTCCTGTTTCACAGCTGGGGAGAGGGGGATGAGGGCACTGGTAAGCAGATAATTGCTCAGTCTGCCTTGTGATCCATACCAGTCTGTCACTCTGTACAGGTCTCTGGATTGGGTGCAGGGAAGGCACTGGGAGCAGGCCCATGCCTGCAATCTCAGCACTTTGGGAGGTCCCAAGGGTAGATTACAAGGTCAGGAGGATCGAGACCATCCTGGCTAACAGTCAGTGAAAATGCCTTCTTTACTAAAAATACAAAAAAATTAGCTGGGCGTGGTGGCGGGCCGTGAAACCGGCCACTGGGAGGTTGAGGCAGGAGGAGTCACTGGAACCCGGGGAGGAGGCCGCAGTAAGCCAAGATCACGCTTACTCACCAGCCCGGCAACAAAGCACTCACCCCAAAAAAAAAAAAAAAAAAAAAGAAAAAAAGTGGGAGTGGCTGGAAGGCAGGAAGAGCAGTCACATCCCAGCACTTTGGGAGGGGTGTGAGACCTGAGGTCAGAGTTTGAGGACTAGCCTGGGCCAAGCATAAAAACCCCATCTCTAACAAAACAGCAAACAGCCCTGGTGTGGTGGATATTAGGTACCCTGTAATCCCAGACAGCTACCTGGGAGGCTGAGGCGGGAGAATCACTTGAACCTGGGAGGCAGAGGTTGCAGTGAGCCAAGATTGCCCCACTGCACTCCAGCCGGGCGACAAAGCAAGACTCTTTCTCAAAAAAAAAAAAAAAAAAAAAAAGTGGGTAAGGGAAGTGCCAAGAAATATAAACACCAAACGACATCCCCTTAAGCCAGGAGACAAGAAAAGCCTGAAAGGGTGGTTGAGGCTGAACCCATGTCTTGGTGCTGTGAAGTATCGGGTCCATCTCTGTCTGCGGCACAGCCCTCTCCTCTCCACTCCACATTCCCGTTTCCATGCCATCTATACCAATAAACCCAAAGTGATAAAATGACAGCTGACAGGTCCTCTCCTGGTTTTCCCAGGAGTATCTCTGTGCCTCCCATGCCCTTCAGGCAACCACTGGCTCCTCCTCCTCCCATACCTGAGTCCAAGGCCCCATGAATGCATCAGGGCCTGGCACTGCCAGCCTCAGGGCATGACAACAGAACCATTTCTGGGCCTCTGTATAGCTGAAGAGACACACTTGCCCTAACCACAAAAAGGGAACTCAGGCCAGAGCGGTGGCTCACACCTGTAATCCCAGCACTTTGGGAGACTGAGGCAGGCAGATCATGAGGTCAGGAGATCAAGACCATCCTGGCTAACACGGTGAAACCCCATCTCTACTAAAAATGCAAAAAATTAGCCGGGCGTGGTGGTGGGCGCCTGTAGTCCCAGCTACTCGGGAGGCTGAGGCAGGAGAATGGAGTGAACCCGGGAGGCGGAGCTTGCAATGAGCCAAGACCGCGCCACTGCATTCCAGCCTGGGTGACAGAGCAAGACTCCGTCTCAAAAAAAAAAAGGGAACTCAGCAAACCATTGCAAGTTTTTGGGCTCCACTGTCCTTAGATCTGTAAGTGCTGGGCCCTGGGAAAATCTGGTTATTAGTCATTATCATCCTCAAATCACTAACAATGATTTTGTGCCAGACAGCACATTAAACGAATCTCCCCCATTCAACCCACTCTCTGAGGTTGGGTTTCACAACAAGGCCCATTTCTTGGATGAAGACAAGGAAGGTTTAGCAACTGGCACATGTGGTGGAGCCAGGATTTGAACTCAGGTGGTCTCAATCTAAATCCCACCCTATTTATCCTCGAAGCATCAATAGTTGCTGTGTTATTAAGTGCTACCTAAGTGCTCGGTGATATGCCAAAGGCTCTACATGCATGTCTGTTAATACCCTCAACGACCCTCCTGGGGTTGCTACTATTATTAACCCCATTTTACAGGGTGGTAAATTGAGGTCTGGAAAGGCAAAGTGATTTATAGAGGTCAACCATGTAGTGAGCTGATGAGGGAGGGCAGACAAGCACCAAAATTGGGGCTTGGCCTGGGAGGGCTCTTGGCTTTGCCCAGGAAGAACTGGTGAGCCAATGGTGTTAGACAGCAACTTTTCTTTTCTTTTTTTTGAGACAGAGTGATCTCACTCTGTCTCTCAGGCTGGAGTGCAGTGGCGTGATCCCGGTCACTGCAAGCTCCGCCTCCCAGGTTCAACAGATTCTCCTGCCTCAGCCTTCCAAGTAGCTGGGACTATAGGCACCTGCCACCACACCCAGCTAATTTTTGTATTTTTAGTAGAGACGGGGTTTCATCATGTTGGCCAGGCTGATCTCGAACTCCTGACGTCAGATGATTCGCCTGCCTTGGCCTCCCAAAGTGCTGGGATAACAGACGTGAGTCACCATGCCCAGTCAACAGCAACTTTTCTTGAAGTGGCAGTGTACAGCAGCAGCAGAGGTACCGCTCCTTGCAGAGCAGGGCTCCCCCATAGGCAGTGCACCCAGAATGGCAGCTCAGAGGCAGTCCTGCAGTCATATTTATACCCACGTTTAATTACATGCAAGTCAAGGGGAAGATTATGCAGAAATTTCTAGAAAAGGGGTAGTAACTTCCAGGTCATCAGGTGGTTACCATGGAAAGGGGACATAACATTTGTGTGTTGCCATGGCAATGATAAACTGACATGGCACAGGTGGACATGTCTTATGGAGAGGGGCTGTCACTTCTTCTCTGTTGCAGCTAATCTTCAGTGTGGTCCAGAGTGTGAGCCCCACCTCTAGAATCAAGTCCTGCCTCCTACCTCAACACTAGCCGACCTTTTTTTTTTTTTTTTAGACCACGTCTCGCTCTGTCGCCAGGCTGGAGTGCAATGGTGTGATATCGGCTCACTACAACCTCCACCTCCCGGGTTCAAGTGATTCTCCTGCCTCAGCTTCCCGAGTAGCTGGCACTACAGGCACACACCACCATGCCCAGCTAATTTTTATATTTTTAGTAGAGAAGGGGTTTCGCCATGTTAGCCAGGATGGTCTCGATCTCTTGACTTTGTGATCTGCCCGCCTTGGCCTCCCAAAGTGCTGGGATTACAGGCGCGAGCCACCGCGCCCGGCCAGCACTAGCAGACCGTGTAACTCCAGGGTATCACAAGTCCTACCCAGCTTAGAGCAGGTATTCTGGCAAGTTTTGGGGGCAGAACATCCTTGTCCCTGAGGCATGGTCTGGTGCAGGAGGCAGGCATGGCCACAGATGGTGACCACAGCAGTGAGAGGCTCAGAGGCACGACTGAAACCCACAGAAGAAGAGCTTGCAGTAGACAGAATAATGCCTCCCAAAAATGTCTGGGTCCTAATCCCCAAAACCTGCAGATATATTGCCTTCCACAGCAAAAGGGACTTTGCGGATGTGATTAAATTAAGGCTCTTGAGACAGGAAGATTATCCTGGATCCTCTGAGCCCAATGTCATCACAAGGGTCCTTATAAGAGAAAGGCAGGAAAGTCAGAGTCAAAGACAGAGAATGTGAGAACAGAAACAGAGGGATGTGGGGCCGAAAGCCAAGGAATGAAGCAGCCTCTGGAAAACAGAAAAGGCAAAGAAATGGATTCTCCCCAAGAACCTCAGAAAGGACACACTCTTGCTGATCGTCAGAACTGTAAAGTAAGAAATCTGCTTAAACCACTGAATTGTGAGAATCTATTACAGCACAATAGGAAACGCATACAGAGCTTAACTTGGCTGGGGAGACAAGGGGAGGGCTTCCCGAAGGAGGCAGCACTGAGCTGAATGGCTGCCTGAAAAACCCCAGGGCCCACAGCTCTATGAAGTTCTTTGTCTGGGTCGCCCCCCAGGGCCACCAGACACCTTAATTCCCCCATTCCCAGTGGTTAAGCATTTCGCAACATCAAATGCCGCCGGGAGGTAGGTCCTAGTATTGTACTTCCCATGCAGTTACTAAAATTTAATATCGGTTCATTTAAAATGACATTAAGGCCGGGTACAGTGGCTCACGTCTGTAATCCCAACACTTTGGGAATCGAGGTGGGTGGATCACCTGAGGTGGAGTTCGAGACCAGCCTGGCCAACATGGTGAAATCCCCTCTCTACTAAAAATACAAAAAAACTAGCCAAGGCATGGTGGTGGGCGCCTGTAATCCCAGCTACTCGGGAGGCTGAGGCAGGAGAATCTCTTGAACTTGGGAGGTAGAGGTTGCAGTGAACCAAGATCATGCCATTGCACTCTAGCCTGGGCAACAGAGTAAGACTGCATCTCAAAAAAAAAAAAAAAAAGGACATAAAAGTGGCTATTCAGTGCTCTAGTTGCACAGGTGTCATTTCAAGCACTCCACAGGCACACAATCCTAGGTATGCTGTGGGAGAGCATGCAAAGTTCTCCTGGAGAGCACTGTAGAATCCCATTATACAGATGGGAAACTGAGGCTGAGAGAGAGGAAGTCACCTGGGTAGGAAAACGCAGAGCTGACACTCAAAACTTACATCTTCTAGCTTCATTCTCTGCCTTCTCAACACAGGAAGACACAGGGCTGATGATCTGACCCCGGGTCCAACCTTATTTAAGTTAACCACAAATTACTCCCCCACTGGAAGGAGCTATGTATGACCTTTGGCATCACTGAGAAGAGTTTATTTTGGCGTCTCTGTCCCTCTGCCTTAAATGCAGGGGACACTACCACGAGGCAGGTAAAGTGGAGGTCTTGGGTTAATGAAGGGTTCTGCTTAGCGGAGGAGCCAAGGAATGAAGTGAGTTATTACTACAGGCACAGAACACTTGGGGTTTAGACTGGGGACTGCAACAAGTTTGCATGATCCACCACTGCCCGTCAACCCCCAAATCCATCATCTTTATTAACCAGCATACAAGCACTAGGAAAATCTCCATCTCCGAGGCCGGAATTATACCAAAACACCTTGGAGTAACCTTTCAATTTCTTTTTTTTTTTTTTTTTTGAGACGGAGTCTCGCTCTGCCGCCCAGGCTGGAGTGCAGTGGCCGGATCTCAGCTCACTGCAAGCTCCGCCTCCCGGGTTCACGCCGTTCTCCTGCCTCAGCCTCCCGAGTAGCTGGGACTACAGGCGCCCGCCACTGCGCCCGGCTAGTTTTTTGTATTTTTTAGTAGAGACGGGGTTTCACCGTGTTAGCCAGGATGGTCTCGATCTCCTGACCTTGTGATCCGCCTGTCTCGGCCTCCCAAAGTGCTGGGATTACAGGCTTGAGCCACCGCGCCCGGCCTTTTTTTTTTTTTTTTTTTTTAATGGAGTCTCGCTCTGTCGCCCAGGCTGAAATGCAGCGGCGCGATCTCGGCTCACTGCAACCTCCGCCTCCCGGATTCAAGCGATTCTGCTGCCTCAGCCTCCTGAGTAGCTGGGAATACAGCGCCACCACGCCCAGTTAATTGTTGTAGTTTTAGTAGAGATGGGGTTTCACCATGTTGGGCAGGATGGTCTCGATCTCTTGATTTCGTGACCCACCCGCCTTGGCTTCCCAAAGTTCTGGGATTATAGACTTGAGCCACCGCACCCAGCCAACCTTTCCATTTCTAAGATAACCTTTGCCACCTACAAGGAATTCATTCAGGATTCACTGATTGAGAGTTAATGAGGTATAATTAGTACAATCAAATCTTCTACACTTTTAGCTAAAAGCAGTTACAAAGAGTTTCAGAGGAAAAATAAAATACAATTAAGAGTAAGTTTTAAATTTGTTCCCTGGAGGGCAGGGAAATGGGCAGATGGTAGGAACAGGGATGGGAGAGAGACGTTTCACTGTCTATCCTTTGGTAACTTTTCACTTTGAATCTTGTCAATGTATTAGCTAGCCAAATAAATAAAAGTTAAATTTTAAAACATTTAGGTACAATATGGACATGAAGATCCCATTTCAGTTGGGCATGGTGGCTCACACCTGTAATCCCAGTACTTCAGGAGGCCAAGGCCTCACTTGAGTCCAGGAGTTCAAGATCAGCTTGGGCAACATAGTGAGACCCCATCTCTACAAAAATTACAAAAATTAGCCAGGCGTGGTGGTGTGCACCTGTAGACCCAACTACTCAGAACGCTCAGGTCGGAGGATCACTGGAGCCCAGGAGTTCAAGGCTGCAGTGAGCTACGATAAAACCATTGCACAACAGCTTGAACAGCAAAGTGAAACTCTGTCTCAAAAAAAAAAAAAAAAAAAAATCGGCCGGGCACAGTGGCTCACACCTGTAATCCCAGCACTTTGGGAGGCTGAGGCAGGCGGATCACAAGGTCAGAAGTCCAAGACCACCCTGGCCAACATGGTGAAACCCCATCTCTACTAAAGATACAAAAAATTGGCTGGGCAGGTGCCGTGGCTCACGCCTGTAGTCCCAGCACTTTGGGAGGCTGAGGCGTGTGGATCACGAGGTCAGGAGATTGAGACCATCCTGGCTAACACGGTGAAACCCTGTCTCTACTAACAATATAAAAAATTAGCCAGGCGTGGTGACAGGCGCCTGTAGTCCCAGCTACCTCGGGAGGCTGAGGCAGGAAAATGGCATGAACCCAGGAGACAGAGCTTGCAGTGTGCCGAGATCGCACCACTGCACTTCAGCCTGGGTGACAGAGTGAGACTCCGTCTCAAGAAAAAAAAAAAAAAGATACAACAAATTAGCTGCGTGTGGTGGCACATGCCTGTAATCCCAGCTACTCAGGAGGCTGAGTTAGAACTGCTTGAACCTAGGAGGCAGAGGCTGCAGTGAACCAAGATCTCGCCATTGCACTCCAGCCTGGGTGACAGGGCTCAAAAAAAAAAAAAATTCTTTTACATTTGATACAGATGCACATGGATGGGTATATAAATTTGAATATATGGGTATTGAGAGAAAGTATTGGAGGAACATGTGTGAAAATGTTTACAAAAATTATCTCCAGTGGCCGGGCGTGGTGACTCATGCCTGTAATCCCAGCACTTTGGGAGGCCGAGGCGGGTGGATCACTTTGAGCTCAGGAGTTCGAGACCAGCCTGGGCAACATGGTAACACCCCATCTCTACAAAAATTAGCTAGACATTGGTGGCTTGTGCCTGTAGTCCCAACTACTTGGGAGGCTGAGGCTGGAGAATCACTTGATCCCCGGAAGGGGCAGTTGCAGCCAGCTGAGATTGCGTCACTGCACTCCAGCCTGGGTAACAGAGTGAGACCCTGTCTTAAAAAAAAAAAAAAAACCCATGAAGTTAAAACACAAAGTTAAATGGACTGATTTTCCAAATATACAAATGTCACAGCATTCAAATGTTTCTCAAGGAGGGTTCAGCAGCCACCATTGGTGCCCAGCCCTGTGCCCTCAGCATTCACCTCTAGATGCAGAAGGTGGCCTGAGGACATCTGCAGTTTTTCTGGCTAAAGGTTTGGTTTTTGGCTGTGGGAGCAACTCAGGTCAGAAATGCAGCCAATTAATGCCCCAGAGCAGCCCTCCACCAAAGACTAACGGAAGTTGGTGTATCAACACCCCAACCTCCCTCCCTCCTCTGGGGAAGAAGCCTGAGGTGTGTGGTTTGGATAACACACTGTATATAGCTTCTTGCCTTCCCTATCTCACTTTCCACTCTCATCCAACAGTGCTGCTGGGGTCAACTTACCAAAAAGCCATTCATGTTCCCATCCTTGTCTCTGGGCCTGCTTCTGGGGGAGCCTAACCTAAAACAGCTGAACATGCTCAGCTTCCCCTACTCACTGGTTACCAATGGTTACCAGGAGCAAAAACTCCAAAGTGGTTTTCTTCCTGGATCATTAAACCACAGCACCTCCATGACAAATGCTAAATCCAAAAATAAGGCAAGCCTGCTTGTTTTTTAGGGCAGGACAATGGGAAAGAGGAGAGAGAAGTGTTTTTCCTAACCAGAGGTGGGACACTTGCCAGTCGGAATTACCGCTAAAGCTTGGAGTTCCTGATTCATGATGCAGTATGTGTGTGTGTATATGTATGTCTGTATATGTATATAAATGTATATACTCATTTTATATTTTTTATATCACATATTTATATAACATAAAAATATATACTTATTTACATAATGTAAAAATTGCTTTAGCCCAAGGATGCTATAAATGCAGGTTCTCCCAGCTACAGGAATCCTGTGTTATGGGCCAACAGGACCACACAGCAGGTATCATCTGAAAACCAACAGCCACTCAGGCCTGCCCAGTGTGGGAGAAAGGCTAGATGGGCCTGGCAAGATGGTCTGGTCCAGGGACTCATGAGTTAGCATTTTTTTAAATAGAAAGTGCCCTAAAGGATTCTAAGAGATCATGCCCCACTCTAATCCTATTCCATCTGCCTCTGAATCTCTCTCCACATCCCCCACTTCCCTCCATCTACCCGCTAGGGCTGATCTCCCCCCAGTCCAGACCACCACCTTCTCCTGCCTGGAGGAATCTATCAGCCGCCCCCATGACCTGGTCCACATTGGGGCAGGCATCAACTTTCCAAAATGCCACTGTAAACATTTCATCCCCTACACAAACATCTTTCAGTGAAAATTTTTCATCAAGTTTCTAGAGGAAAACATGGAATAGATTGATCTTAAGTAAAATTTCTGTTCATTAGAAGACACCATTAAGAATGATGTAAGCAAATCAAAGACTGGGATTAAAAATATGTATATTTACACATGCACAGACATAGATACACATGCATATATATACACACACATACATATATACACATACATGTATACACACATATATACACACATACACACATACATATATACACACCTGTATATATACACATACATACACATACATGCATGTATTTTACAAAGCACTCTATTCAGAATATATAAAGAACTGTAAGTCAATAAGAAAAAAGACAATTCAGTTTTGTTTTTCGTTTTCTTCTAAGCACAAAAGACTCATATGGACACTTTACACACATACACAGAAAAAAATCTTCATATGGGCCGGGCACAGTGGCTCACATCTGTAACCCTAGCACTTTGGGAGGCTGAGGCAGGTGGATCACGAGATCAAGAGATCAAGACCATCCTGGCTAACATGGTGAAACCCCATCTCTACTAAAAATACAAAAAAAAATAGCCAGGCGTCGTGGCAGGTGCCTGTAGTCCCAGCTACTTGGGAGGCTGAGGCAGGAGAATGGGGAGAATCCGGGAGGTGGAGCTTGCATGAGCGGAGATTGTGCCACTGCACTCCAGCCTGGGCGACAGAGACTCCGTCTCAAAAAAAAAAAAAAAAAAAAAATCTCCATATGAACATTTTTTTTTTTTTTTTTAAGTTCAACTTCACTGGTCATTGGGAAAACACAAAAATACAATGAGGGTCAGGAGCAGTGGCTTATGCCTATAATCCCAGCACTTTGGTATGCCGAGGCAGGAGAATTGCTTGAGGCCAGTTCATGACCAGCCCGGAAAACATGGCAAGAATCTGTTTCTATTCAAAAAAAAAATCAGGTGCAGTGGCTCATGCCTGTAATTCTTGCACTTTGGGAGATCAAGGCAGGCGGATCACTTGAGGCCAGGAATTCAAGACCAGCCTGGCTAACGTGATGAAACCCCAACTCCACTAAACATATAAAAATTATCCAGGCATGGTGGCATGCACCTGTAATCTCAGCTACTTGGGAGGCTGAGACATGAGAGTCACTTGAACCAGGGAGGCAGAAGTTGTAGTGAGCCAATATTGCGTACTGCACTCTAGCCTGGGCCAGACCTGTCTCAAAAAAACAAAAGCAACAACAACAACAAAAGCTACATTAAAAAAACAAAAACAAACAAACAAACAAAAAACAGGCCAGGCGCAGTGGCTCACGCCTGTAATCCCAGCACTTTGGGAGGCCAAGGCAGGCAGATCACGAGGGTCAGGAGATGGAGACCATCCTGGCTAACATGGTGAGACCCCGTCTCTAGTAAAATACAAAAAATTAGCTGGGTGTGGTGGCAGGCGCCTGTAGTCCCAGCTACTCGGGAGGCTGAGGCAGGAGAATGGCGTGAACCCGGGAGGCGGAGGTTACAGTGAGCTGAGATCGCGCCACTGTACTCCAGCCTGGGGCAACAGAGTGATGAGACCCCTCTCTAAACAAACAAACAAACAAACAAACGAACAAAGCACAATGAGATACCATACTACTCAAGGCCAGGCGTAATGGCTCACCCCTATAATCCCAACACTTTGGGAGGCCGAGGAGAGAGGATCTCTTGAGCCCAGAAGTTTGAGATCAGTCTGAGCAGTATGGTGAGACCCTGTCTTCCCAAAAAATTGAAAAGTTAGCCAGGCATAGTGGTGCATGCCTGTAGTCCCAGCTACCCAGAGGCTGAGGTGGGTGAATTGAACCCAGGAGGTTGAGGCTGCAGTGAACCATGATTGCACCAGCGCACTCCATCCTAGGTGACAGAGCAAGACCCTATTGGCTCTCTCTGTCTCTCTCTCTGTGTGTACACTATACACTATATAGATTATAAAATACTATACTACTCCACATCTACCGCAATGGCTAAAATTACAGAGACTGGTATTACCAAGTGGTGATAAGGATGTGGAACTAAAGCTGCTTTTAAATTGGCACGAACATTTTGGAAGACTGGCAGGACCTATAAAAGCTGAATCTCGAGCGCACTCCTGTGTCCTGGCAATTCTACTCCTAGGTATCTACTCAATGGAAATGAATGCTTGGGTCCATGAAAGACTTATGTATGAATGTTCATAACAGCTTCCTCCATCATAGTCAAAACCTGGAAACCAAATGTCCGTCAGCACTACACTTGATACATAAATTGTGGCATATTCACAATATGGCATATAATACAGCAATAAACAAAACAACCTGCAGATACTCCCCGACATAGGATGGTTTCATTTGTGATGGTTGCATTTACAGCGTTTAAACTTTACAATAGGTGATATGTTTAAGAGAGTATTAAATGCAATTTCTTTTTTTTTTTTTTCTTTTTTGAGACGGACTCTTACTCTGTCGCCGAGGCTGGAGCATAGTGGCTCAATCTCGGCTCACTGCAACCTCCGCCTCCAGGGTTCAACCCATTCTCCTGCCTCAGCCTCCTGAGTAGCTGGGACTACAGGCGCATGCCACCACGCCTGGATAATTCTTTTTTTTTTTTTTTTTTTAGACAGAGTCTTGCTCTGTCGCCCAGGCTGGAGTGCAGTGGCGCGATCTCGGCGCATTGCAAGCTCCAACCCTCGGGTTCACACTATTCTCCTGCCTCAGCCTCCCGAGTAGCTGGGACTACAGGCGCCCACCACCATGCCTGGCTAATTTTTGTATTTTTAGTAGAGACGGGGTTTCACCGTGTTAGCCAGGATGGTCTGGATCTCCTGACCTCGTGATCCGCCTGCCTCAGCCTCCCAAAGTGCTGGGATTGCAGGCATGAGCCACCGTGCCCGGCCCAAATGCAATGTAGTTTGTTTTTTGAGACAGGGTCTTAATTTGTCACCCAGGCTGGAGTGCAGTGGTGCTATCACGGCTCACTGCACCCTTGCCCTCCTGGCTCAAGTGATCCTCCCACCTCAGCCCCCCAAGTAGCTGGATCTACAGGCCCACACTGCCATGACCGTCTAATTTTTTGTTGTTGTTTTATTTTTTTTGTAGAGATGGGGTTTCACCATGTTGCTTAGGCTAGTCTCAAACTCCTGGGCTCAAGCCATCCTTCGGCCTCAGTCCCACAAAGTGCTGAGATCACCAGTGTGTGCCGCCACACCTGGCCTAAATGCAACTTTGACTGACAATACTTTTGACTTCTGATGAGTTTATCAGGACGTATCCCCATCGTAAGTCAAGAATATTTGTACTGCCACAAGAAAAAAACACGGATAAATATGACAGGCATTAAGGTTTGCAAAACAAGCAGCATTCTAAAGTGTTCTGTAAAATGGCATGTATATGAAATTCAGGCAAAAGTTCTATGAGGTAGTCTCTAGGGTGGCAGAATGTAGAGCAGCAATTACCTTTGGGGACTGTGACTAGGAAGGGGTATAAAGATGCTCTGGGGACCTGAGAATGTTCTGTATCTTGATATTCGTGATTACATCTTTGTATACCTATGTAAACGTGTGTCTAGTTGACACCTAAGACATGTGTACTTTCCTGTATGTATGTTTTGCTTAAGGAGGCAAACCCAAAACTTCCAGTGGCCTCCAGGCGCTCACAAAATGAAGTCCACACCGCTCACCACGGCTTTGCATTATCTGCTCTTGTCTACAACTAAGATCTCATCTCCTGCCCCTCACCCAGGGCACCAGCCCCACCAGCCTCAAGCTCTGCCTCCCACAAGCCATACATTCTCAACGCCGACAACCCCCACCAGCACCCTTTCTCTCCCAGCACCTAACTCACTCATCCGGGACATCAACATCGCTGTCAGCTTTGCCGTGATTGTTTTTCATACGGGCAATTTCCCCTCTCAAGCAAGACGTGGGAGAAGTCAAAATCTGGAAGAATTCCATCCTGGGATGCGAAAGAGACCCGCAGAAAGCTGCCAGTCACCTTCTCTTTTTCCTGAGTGACATCGGTACCCATGAGTGCCGATGCGCATGGGTCCCTAATTAGATACCTCTTCTTCCAGGAAGCCTTCCCAGACCCCTGCCGCCAGCCCAGGTAGCCTTTGGTTCCCAGAACTCTCCGTTTCTTTGTGATACCAACCCCACTGTTTTATGCCTGGTTACTTGTCTGCCTTGCTTCCTGAAGGCAGAGATCCTTTTTGTTGTAGAGATCCTTGCCTTGCAAGGTGCCTGGCATGTGATAGGTACACAGTAAACATTTGCTGAAGCAAATCAGTGTTTACATGAGAAAATAAGTCACTGCATGGAGGGTGAGAATGGGATGGAGACCACAGTGGCTCCATGCAGGCCCCTGGTGCACAGAAGGTAAAATTCGGGCCCCGAGAGGCTTGCCTAAGGTCACACAGTCAATTAGGGATGAATCTAGCACTGCAGCCTATGGGAGATGCTGCTGGATCTGCTCCTCCCCCAAATCCCCTTTCCTGCTGCTGCTCCCATCCCCCAGCTGCTATGACAGTTGTCTGCTCACAGTTCACAGTTACACCCTTTTCTGTTGGGCTGTCCTCCAACATGCTGGCCCACAGTCTCCACCCCTCCTGGTAAATCCCTCACTCCCACAGCCAGTGACTGGCTTCCAAGGGACACAAGGGGCTACTTACCCTTGCCCCAAGGCAGGACTTACTCTGTGGCTTCAGAGTGCCCCAGGGGATCGGACTGAGGCCAAAGGTCCCCTCCCCTGCCCTATTACCCTGTCTCCCTCTCTCGGGGACTCACGAGTCACAATCACTTTCACAGAATTCCTGTCTCAAGCTCTCCTTCTAAGGAACCCAACATAAGACAGAACTTAAAGCTTTCAAGTACTCGCCCGCACTCCAGGCTGACACACTGCCTCCCAAATCTAAGTCTAAAAAGGAATGGCAATTCCCGTGACCAACTCAGGGGCCATGCTGTAAGTGGACGTGTAATCCATAAGGCTTGCGTGTGTGCACATGTGGGGGAGGGTCTACCTGCTGCTTCCCAATGCCCTTTACTTTCATCTCTGTAAGATACCCAGAAGGACCTAAGCTGTGCTTTTCAGCTACCAGCAATGAAGCTCTAAAATGTACCTCTGAGTCCGAGAGGGAGCCCTCCACTGAGACACCCTGCTCTATCACCAGCTCTCAGCATAGCCACCTGCATAAACAGTGTTCGGCTCCCTAATGAGTCCTTGTAAGTCCCTCGCCTGAAGATGACTTACCTAGCCTTGTTAGAGAAAACACTCCACAATCTCCTACATTCAGATAAGCACCACCTGCCCTCACTTCTCCCAGATGCCAATTTTACCCAGCATAATCACCAGTTAGGACTTCAGAGGACACTGTGGTCAGGGGATGACACGCAGGAGTGGCAGCTGGGTGCCCCCAGTCTCCTCCCGTTGTCTGTATCCCTCTGTACGACCTTTCAGAACAGGGACTTCCAGAGCCAGCCATCTCCATCTGTACTAGCTGTGTGACCTTGGGCAACTCACTCTACCTCTCTGAGCCTCATCTTTCTCATCTATAAAATGGAAGCAAGGGTAGGTACTTCACATGCTTTTGTGAGGATTAAATGAGATCACATACATGAAGTGCTTAGCATAATGCCAATGGTCAACACCTACATCAGTAACTGTCCTCATAACAGTATTATTATTAATCATTTAAAGAGACTAGGGGTGGGCGTGGTGGCTCACGCCTATAATCCCAGCACTTTGGGAGGCCAAGGCAGTGGACTGCTTGAGCTCAGGAGTTGGAGACCAGCCTGGGCAACATGGCGAAACCCAGTCTCTACAGAGAATACAAAAACCATTAGCCAGGTGTGGTAGCTCCTGCCTGTAGTCCCAACTACTTGGGAGGCTGAGGTAGGAGGATTGCTTGAGCCAGGGAGGTTGAGGCTGCAGTGAGTTATGATTGTACCACTGTACTCCAGCCTGGGTAACAGAGTGAGACCCTGTCCCCTGCCAAAAAAACAAACAAACAAACAAAAAACTAACACACAAACAGAGACTGGGATGAGGCAGGAGCTTGGAGTTAGCCTGCACAGCTTCTGCACAAATGCAGGAACGTGGCTGGAAAGCAGGAGGAGGAACAGGCCTTGTCTCCCATCCCAAGGGGACAGAGTGGTCCGCCCCCAACCCCGACTCCATCCCAAAAGACACAAGGAAGCAAGGAGGCCTGGAAAGTGTATACAGCAGGTCCTCGGTATACAACAGCTCTTATGATGATACAGTTCATTCTTAAAAGGGGACCCCAAGAAAATGACCTCTCTGGGCTCAGAGATCCTCATATGCCTAAAGAGGCACCTTCCTGCAAACAGCCCTGGATCTCAGGCAGAAGCAGGAACAGGGAAGCCACTCCTTTGTCAGAGCCTCTAACCTCATGCACTGGTTCATCTGAGCCACGGTCGCCCTCTGCCTGCTGGAGCCAGCCAGGTCCTCACCAGAGGTGTGCCACCCCAGGCACCACGGGGTGCCTGGGAAGAGCCTGCTCTGTCATACCCAACACTGTTGGACTCCACCCAAATCCTCTCAGCACTGGTGGATAACTTTCTGTTGCTGGGGGATAAATACCCCAGCTATCTAGCACTCAAGTCGGATAATTTAATGCCATATTCTACAGGCTCCCAGAGGTCCCCAGCACAGCTAAGCCCCAGTTTCCCCCCAAGATAACCTGCTCCTTATCTCATCCTAATGGTACACTGCCACCCAAATAAACTGCTTGCCCTTGCACTCTTGACTTAGGCTCTGCTTCTGGGGGAACCCAACCTATGACACCACTCTTTCCTAGAATCACTGACTCACAATGAAAGGACTGGCTCGGAAAACAAGTTCTCTCCTAAGGTGTCGTGACACAGTGGGGAGACACACCCCATTTTGAAATGTGTCAGCAAACCACTGACTACCAAGATGATGAGGTTCTAACACTTGCGCTTGCTGCATTTTATTTATTTACTTATTTATTTATTTTGAGATGGAGTTTTGTTCTTCTTGCCTAGGCTGGAGTGCAATGGCATGATCTTGGCTCACTGCAACCTCCACCTCCTGGGTTCAAGAGATTCTCCTGCCTCAGCCTCCTGAGTAGCTGGGATTGGGATTACAGGCACCCTCTACCATGCCCAGTTAATCTTTTTGTATTTTTAGCAGAGATGGGGTTTCACCATGTTGGCCAGGCTGGTCTCGAACTCCCGACCTCAAGTGATCCAACTGCCTCGGCCGCCCAAAGTGCTGGAATTACAGGCGAGAGCCACCGCACCCGACTCTACTTGCTGAATTTTTAAAAGTTGCTCTTTTTCCAATTTTTCCAAAAGATGTATTGACCTATTATGTGCCATACCCCATGTTTGCTGATAGAGCAATATGGATAAACTCACAATTTCCTGTTTACATGGAGTTTAGAGCAGGTGGAAGGTGGAAAAGGCAGGCAATGGATAAGCCATGCACCAAGACAAAGATGGTAATGTGACAAGGGAGGTGAAGGGAATGAGGTTTGTGATGTGAATCGCAGCTGGGCTGCACAAATTGGGCGATCAGGAAGGCTTCCTGGAGGAGGTGACATTATCAGCTGAATGACCTACAGTCAGAGGGAGCCGGCCAAGGGAAAGTCATGAAGTCTAGAGTCAGAAAAGAGCTTGGGGCATGGAAGGAATAGAAATTTCTGCTTGCACAGCTGGAGTAGAGTGAAGGGAAGTATCACAGGCTGAGTTTGGAGAGAAGACAAAGGACAGGGTCTTGCAGGACTCTGAGGCCATCTGTGAGAGTGTGTTTGGGGCTCTCGCAGAATCACCTCCCTCACCCTGCCTCCCTAGCACTCCAATCTGCTTTCCTGAGCAGGAGAGGGTGGAGTTACCGCCTGCTTGCCAGGAGCCTCACTGACTCTCCCACTCCTGGTGGGGGGACACCATCTCACATGTCAGCATCCTCCATCCTGTGCATCCAGGTGAGAACTGCTGGCTTCAAGGGAGATTAGAGGGAAAGGCAGACAGGGCGGCTTCAAGATAAGCACCTGGCAACTAGGAGTCTGAGTTGGGAGAGAGCTTTGGTTGGCAGTCCACAGTGCGCAGACTCAAATTCAAATCCTACCTCTATGAGCATGGGTAAGTTAACTTCCCAAACCTCAGTTTTCCCACCTCTCAGATGGGTTAAACTGTCCTATCTGCTTTTAATAGTAGCTGAGAGATTTGCTAAGAATATACATCGGCCGGGCGCGGTGGCTCAAGCCTGTAATCCCAGCACTTTGGGAGGCCGAGGTGGGCGGATCACGAGGTCAGGAGATCGAGACCATCCTGGCTAACACGGTGAAACCCCATCTCTACTAAAAAAAATACAAAAAACTAGCTGGGCAAGGTGGCGGGCACCTGCAGTCCCAGCTACTCGGGAGGCTGAGGCAGGAGAATGGCATAAACCTGGGAGGCGGAACTTGCAGTGAGCTGAGATCCGGCCACTGCACTCCAGCCTGGGTGACAGAGTAAGACTCCGTCTCAAAAAAAAAAAAGAATATACATCAAAAAGTACTTGGCATTGTTCATTTTCTTTTTTTTTTCTTTTTTTCTTTTTTTGAGATGGAGTCTCGCTCTGTCACCCAGGCTGGAGTGCAGTGGCATGATCTTGGCTCACTGCAACCTCCGCTGCCCGGGTTCAAGCGATTCTCCTGCCTCAGCCTCCCGAGTAGCTGGGACTACAGGCACACACCACCATACGTGGCTAATTTTTGTATTTTTAGTAGAGAGGGGAGTTTCACCAGGTTGGCCAAGCTGGCCTCGAACCCCTGACCTCAAGTGATCCGCCCACCTTGGCCTCCCAAAGTGCTGGGATTACAGGAGTGAGCCACCACGCCCGGCCATTGTTCATTTACTGATCAAACTTTTACCAGTCTCCTACTATGTGCCAGGCACTGTAGTAGGAGCCAGAGATACAGGTATGAACAAGACAGAGCCAGTGTTTGGTCAGGCAGGGGAAGAAATCCAATGTTCACAGAAGTCAGGAATGGCAAACAGAGACAAAATTTTACAGGCACACGGTAGGTACATTCCCTCCATCTGAGACCCTGTCCCCCAGTAAAAGCCCAGAGCCTACCAGTTGTCATGTGAACCCTGAAAGTTAAGACTCCTGTCTCCTGGCAGAGCCCCAGGCATGGACATCCTTAAGGAATCCAGCTCATTAGGGTAACTCAGCTCCTACAGGGTCCAAACTCCATCCTCCATCCCAATTACCTGAAGGCGAAATCCCTAAGCCCCAGAGACAATCTCTTAGGACATTAGCTTCAGGTGCAGCCAGTTATGCCAAGGGCGGTGTCTGCCAGTGTAGGCATGAGTCATGTCCTGCCTGCTCTGTAAATGGGAGGAGGGGTGCCCCAGGCCCAAAATGCTGATGGGGCTGTGCCAAGGAGGGGATGGGAAGGGCCGGGAGGAGACAGAGCAAAGCCCAGTCCCCAACCTTCCCACACCAGAGGAAATCACAACCCCAACAAGAAAACAGGCACACACACCACACTTATTTACACTCATCCCTGGCTCTAAAATAAACTCTGAATGGAGATTACGGCCACGATCCCTCGCAGTTACTCAGTGACTATGGGGATTATTATGCTCCCCACGTCAGAAAGGAGGAAACTGGGCCAGGCACGGTGGCTCACACCTGTAATCCCATCACTTTGGGAGGCTGAGGCAAGTGGATCACAAGGTCAGGAGATCGAGACCATCCTGGCTAACATGGTGAAACCCTGTCTCTACTAAAATCTCTACTATAATAATAATAATAATAATAATAATAATAATAATAATAATACAAAAATTAGCCGGGCGTGGTGGCACGTGCCTGTAGTCCCAGCTACTCAGGAGGCCGAGGCAGGAGAATCGCTTGAACCCCGGAGGCAGAGCTCGCAGTGAGCCGAGATCCTGCCACTCCAGCCTGGGCAACAGAGCAAGACTCCGTCTCAAACAAACAAACAAACAAGAAAGGAGGAAACTGAGGCTTAAAGAGATGAACTGTCTGTCTAAGGTCACTCATCTTGTCAATTCCAGAGCCACAAAGCTGATCTGCCCTGCTAGACTGGGAGAAAGAAAGAGAGGGGACATTCCTAAAAATAAGGAAGGGGCTGGGCATGGTGGCTCACGCCTGTAATCCCAGCACTTTGGGAGGCCGAAGTGGGTGGATCACCTGAGGTCAGGAGTTCATGACCAGCCTGACCAGCATGGTGAAACCCCGTCTCTACTAAAAATACAAAAAAAATTAGCTGGGCATGGTGGTGTGCACCTGTAGTCCCAGCTACTCAGGAGGTTGAGGCAGGAGAATCGCTTGAACCCAGGAGGCGGAGGTCGCAGTGAGTGGAGATCGAGCCACTGCACTCCAGCCTGGACAATGGAGCGAGACTCCTTCTCAAAAAAATAAGAATTAAATTAAGGAAGGAAGGGTCCCCAGAGGAGGCCTGGGTGATGGGAGCTGCCTGGCCAGCCCTGGGCCGGGGGTGGGGGGGGCAGTGTGGTCAAGCAGAAACCTTTGGTCCTGGCTTGTGACCTCGGCTGTGGCACCTGAGCCTCAGTTTCCCCAGCTGGGCAAGAAGGACCTAGCTCAGTGTCTGGCTTACCCACCAAGCCCTGGGCCCTTCCTACAGATGAGGAGGGAAGACTAGGCCTCCAGCCTCTGGCAGGAATCCAAGACCAGCATGAAGCTACCCACCCGCAAGGTACGGTCACCAGAAGGCTACGGTTGCTCCACCCTTCAACAAAGGGCAAGGCCAGGGCGTGAGCAGGTCCCTGCTGTGTCCCACATGTTGACGCTCCAGAGGTGGCCTGTCCACGCCAGGCTGGGTGGTGGTTCTGCAGCCCCAACCTCATACCACCACCCAGGGCTGCTGCTGGCATGGGCGCACATTGGGCAGGCACGTGCGTGTGCATGGTGTGGTGTGTGTGTGGTGTGTGTGGGGCCAGGGAACATGCTTCCAGGAGGTGGTGTGGGTGTGAGATGTGTATGTATGTTTAGAGGTACTGAGTCATGTGTGGGAGGTGCCTAGGGAGGAACACACATATGACAGTAAACAGGCCACGCAAAGTGGCTCATATCTGTAATCCTAGCACTTTTGGAGGCTGAGGCAGGCGGAGTTCGAGACCAGCATGGCCAACATAGTGAAACCCTGTCTCTCCTAAAAATACAAAAATTAGCCAGGGATGGTGACGGGTGCCTGTAATCCCAGCTACTTAGGAGGCTGAGGCAGGAGAATCACTTGAACTCGGGAGGCAGAGGTTGCAGTGAGCCAAGATCGCACCATCTCACTCCAGCCTGGGTGACAGAGCAAGACTCTGTCTTTAAAAAAAAAAAAAAAAAAATCACCCTGCCAAAATTTCACAGTGCTTGCCTAGTGATGATGGGCTTCTGAATATGTTCTATCAAAAGAATATGTTTTTAATGTTTAACAAAGAGCTAGAAAAAGCTCCCTGCCATCTTCCGCCTTGATCCCAAAACCCCAACAAGGTTTCCGGAGCTGTGGTTTTAAGAGGACAGCCTTTTTTTGTTCAAATCGCAAACAAACAAGAGTCCCTCTGGCAGAAGTCCCTTTGCCGGGCAGACATTATTCACCCCGCACGCCCTCCCAGCACCAAAACTGCAGCTAAGACAATACTGCGTGTTTTCTCCGGGAGTGGTGGGGAAAGGGGCTCTTGAGCTCTTGCTAAGCTTTGGGAACTCGTCCCAAATAGTTTCTTCCCCACCCAGGGACTCTCCCTTTCCTGTGGCTCAGGGTCAGCCCTCCTCCCACACTCTTGCCTTGGGCCATTGCATCCCTCCAGAGCCCTGACCAGCCCTGAATTCCTAGGGCTTATGAGTTCAGAATTTTCGTCTTAGAGACCATGCAGCCCTAGCTCCCTTGTTACAGCAGCGAAGAGACTGAGCTCAGAGTTGACCAGGGCTATGAAGACAACAGAGCAAGGGTTATAAGAAGTCAGGGCGGAGGGGCAGCAACTCTAGATGAGGGGATGGGGAGGGCTCTCTGAGGAGACGCCATGTGAGCTGAGACCTCAATGAAGACCAGATCCGCCATGCACACAGCCAGGGAAAGAGCCTTCCAGAAAGCAGGCCAGGGAGACAGGGCCAGGTGGGGAAAGGGAAGGTAGGAAGGGAGAAGGCTAGATGGCTGAAGCAATCCAGTGTCAGTGTCAACCTGGACTTGTGCAGAAGCAGCATGGACCTGCCCTTACGTGGAACAGGAAGCCACGGACGCTGTCAGCAGGGCTGTGACCCGCCTGCAAGCATACCAGGCACCCAGTGGGGAATAAACTAAACGGCAAGGGTAGAAGCCCGGAGCTGCGGCGGGAGACTCCTGCCACCCTCCCGGTGGGATAGGGGGTGGCCAAGATGAATTCAGTGACGGTGGGGACCAAGAGAAGGGACAATGTGGCTTTGAACACCAGGGTGAGAGGAAGACAATGAACACCCCTTCCTACCCACCCTCGATATAAAACCAGGAGAAACCAGAACTGAATGGACCTGGAAAAAAGATTTATTCAAAACTCCCTCCACGAAGAAGCGGTGAGTGCACTGGGCCTGGGAGTTCAACACCAGCACAAAATGCAGGGAGTCAGAGACCTGGGTTCTAATCCCAGCTCCCTAATCACTGGTTGCATGACCTTGGACAAGTCAGTGCTCCTCTCTGAGCCTCAGTTTTTTCAACCGTGAGATGGGTAAGATACCAAAACCAGATGGGCACTGAAAACCCCAGCACAGGACCCGCTGTTCAGTAGCTCCCTGCCCTGTTCCCTCCCCATCTTTGGGTCTGACACCGGACCATAGTTCTCAGATGAAGTAAACCATCCAAACCCATTTTTTTTTTTTTTTTTTTTTTGAGATGGAGTCTCACTCTTTCACCCAGGCTGGAGTACAGTGGTGTCATCTTGGCCCACAGCAACCTCCACCTCCCAGGTTCAAGTGATTCTCCTGCCTCAGCCTCAGCAGCTGGGATTACAGGCACTAGCCACCATGCCCGGCTAGTTTTTGTATTTTTCAGTAGAGATGGGGTTTCACCATGTGGCTGGTCTTGAACTCCTGACCTCAAGTGATCCATCCACCTCAGTCTCCCAAAGTGTTAGGATTACAGGCATGAGCCACCGCACCAGGTCCCAAACCCGTTTTTGAAGAACTAACACAAATAGTGATTTTCTACCCAAAGGATCATATGAAGCAAAAATGGGAATCCTTCCCACTGAGTGGGGTTCACAACAGAGATACCCTAAAATAACAAGTGCTCCCAGTTTGGGGGCCTGAGATCCACGCAGGAGTCTTGACAGTCCTGTGATGCTGCAGATAGACCTCCCGCAGGGCAGAGCGCTCTGGAGACGTGTGGAGAGAAGGCAGGCATGACAGGGGTCAGAGGCTACAAGGCTGGGCTCAAATCCAGGTTCTACTTCAGAAAGTCATTCTCCATCCCCATGTTTCAGTATCCTCAATTGCAAAGCAGACATAGTATGCCCAATGTAGCAGAAGTCTATCAAATTAGCTGTCATTTAGCCAGGAGCAGTGGGGCACACCTGTAATCCCGGGTACTCTGGAGGGTGAGGTGGGAGCATTGCTTGGGGCCAGCCTGGGCATCACAGCAAGACCCCACCTCTACAAAAAAATAAAATAATTAGCCAGGTGTGGTGGCGTATGCCTGTAGTCTCAGTTACTCAGGAGGCTGAGGCAGGAAAGAGGGTCACTTGAGCGCAAGAGTCTGAGGCTGCAGTGAGCTATGATCACACCATGGCACTCCAGCCTGGGCGACAAAAAATACTAATAGGCCTGGCATGGTGGCCCACATCTATAATCCCAGCACTTTGGAAGGCCGAGAAGGGTGGATCACGAGGTCAGGAGATCGAGACCATCCTGGCTAACACAGTGAAACTCCGTCTACTAAAAATACAAAAAATTAGCAGGCTTGGTGGCAGGCGCCTGTAGTCCAACTACTCAGGAGGCTGAGGCAGGAGAATGGCATGAACCCGGGAGGCGGAGCTTGCAGTGAGCCAAGATCTTGCCACTGCACTCCAGCCTGGGCAACAAAGCAAGACTCCGTCTCAAAAAAAAAAAAGAAAAAATCAATACGCAGTCAGCTTTCTGTATCCATGGGTTCTACATCTATGGATTGAATTAATCACTGATTGAAAATATTCAGGAAAAAAAAAGGATGGTTGCATCTATATTGAACAGGTACAGAGTTTCTTTTTTTCTTGTCATATTCCATAAACAATGTAGCACAGTAACTACTTACGTGGTATCTACATTGTATTAACTATCATAATTAATCTTGAGATGATTTAAAGCATCTGGGAGGATATGTATAGGTTACATGCAAATACTACACCATTTTACACCAGGGATTTGAGCTTCTGAGGATTTTGGTATCTGAGAAGGGTCCTGGAACCCAGTCTCCCACAGATACCCAGGGAAGATTGACTACATAGGGAAGATGTTCTGGTTGAAGCCACAAGTCTCATCCCTTAGGGTGGCCCAAGGTCCCTCCAGAGTCCCAAGCCAGAGTCTGACATCCCTTGGGCAGGCACCCCTCCAACAGCGCCAGACTGGCCTTGACATTCTGTGGGCCCAGAACTCTAAAGAGAGGACGTGATTCATCTGAGATAGGGCCTTTCACCAGGAGAGGAAGGAAACCCATGTTCAGATCCGGGACCAAATTTAACTCCTGTCTTTCACACGTCCCCACCCCCCATAACACACACGCACACACGGCATCTCTCCACCTTGCTGGGGAAGGAGTCCGTCCCAGCAGTCAGGAGACCGCGTCGGCACTTACTGACTCAGCTTTCTCCCGAAGGGCCACGCCACAGCGCTCCCAAAACACAGTTGGAGAAAAATCCTCAATGGGAATGGGGCTATTCCAGCGGGAGAGGTTTCTCCTGGTGTTGGAGAACACAGTAGTTCCTCCCTCTCTCTTTCTCTCTCTCTGCCCTCCCCATACACACACACAAACTCTCTCTCTCTCTCTCCCCCTCTCCCTCCCTCTCTTCCTCCTTCAAAAGGCATAGAGACAAAGAGGGAACTAAAGAAACAAGAGACAGCAGGAAACAAGGGCCTTTCACTCCACAGGGAATTTCAGATCCAGCCAACAAGCCCATCTCTTAGGAGGATGTTAGCATCCTCAATACCTCAGAGACAGCACCTAATTTATGTTTTAAATCCCAGTGTGGGAAAAATTGTTATGTTCCCACTTTGGAATGTGAATAGAGATGTTTTATCTGAATGGAGACGTATTTTTACTTCCCAATAAGAAGAAAGTTCTTTTCCACATGAATATATATCCAAAACACCAGAGAGACAGCAGCTCCGTGCATCTGGAACAGTTGGAATTATCCTGCTATTTCCTTTGGGCCCAGGGCCTAGGATTCTACAACAACCCTCTAACATGCTCCTTGGTGGACACAGGTCAGCGTTTATTGCTCTTTGCCTGCTTTTTTTTCTTCTTTTTCTTTTCTTTTCTTTTTTTTTTTTTGAGACGGAGTCTCGCTCAGTCGCCCAGGCTGGAGTGCAGTGGCCGGATCTCAGCTCACTGCAAGCTCCGCCTCCCGGGTTTACGCCATTCTCCTGCCTCAGCCTCCCGAGTAGCTGGGACTACAGGCGCCCGCCACCTCGCCCGGCTAGTTTTTTGTATTTTTTAGTAGAGACGGGGTTTCCCGTGTTCGCCAGGATGGTCTTGATCTCCTGACCTCCTGATCCGCCCGTCTCGGCCTCCCAAAGTGCTGGGATTACAGGCTTGAGCCACCGCGCCCGGCCTTTTTTTTTTTTTTTTTGAGACAGAGTCTAGCTCTGTCGCCAGGCTGGGGTGTAGTGGCATGACCTCGGCCCACTGCAACCTCCACCTCCAGGGTTCCCGCAATTCTCCTGCCTCAGCCTCCCGAGTAGCTGGGATTGCAGGCACGTATCACCACGCCCACCTAATTTTTTTTGTATTTTTAGTAGAGATGGGGTTTCACCATGTTGACCAGGATGGTCTCAATCTCCTGACCTCATGATCCACCCACCTTGGACTCCCAAGGTTTTGCCTGTTTTTTCTCCTTGGCTCTTGAGCTTTGTTCTGAATGGAAAGACTCACAGCAGTTCACAGATGTAAGGGAATTAATTCCGCACTTATTAAGTTGCTGAAGCTGCCTTATCGCTTGCCCAGTAGCTACATCGTCTCTTGACTGGGCGGATGATGCATTACCTTCACCAACAGGTGTAAAATCAGCGCTCCCTATCCTGGGCTATTTCCATGCCCTGGACACCCAGCTATATTTGAGGATGGTCCTTTGCCTCCAGGCGTGTTGAGAACTTACAAGACTGAAGATGTTAGCTGGGGCCTTGAGCTTTCTTTCCCCTAGCTGTGTGACCCTAAGAAAACTGCTTAACCTCTCTGGGCCTGCATTTCCTCAAGAGATACTGCCCTACCTATCTGCAAAAGATTTGAGGCTTAGAACACCGGAGGGATGTAAGTGTGCTTGGGGGTAACCCTTAAGGCATGTACCCTCAGTCACTGTCATGCCCCTTCCTAGTTAAGTGATCTTCTTCCAAAAGGGAATGCAACCCATAATGTCCCTGCATAAGCCCCTGAGAGGCATTTAGAGTTAAATCCAAACAGCGGCCGGACGTGGTGGCTCACGCCTGTCATCCCAGCACTGTGGGAGGCCAAGGTGGGCAGATCATCTAAGGTCAGGAGTTCGAGATCAGCCTGGCCAACATGGAGAAACCCCATCTCTACTAAAAATACAAAATTAGTGGGGCACGGTGGTGCGTGCCTGTAATCCCAGCTACCTGGGAGGCTGAGGCAGGAGAATCGTTTGAACCCGGGAGGCGGAGGTTGTGATGAGCCAAGATCGCATCATTGCACTCCAGCCTGGGCAACAAGAGCAAAACTCTGTCTCAAAAAAAAAAAAAGAAAAAAAAAAAAAATCCAAACACCTTTCCATGGCCCCTACCCCAGGCCCCCAGACGCCCCGCTTCAGCCCCCACCGCACAGTCACACAGGCCTCTGTGCCACACTCCTGCCAGAAAGCCCTAGCACCAGCTATTCCCTCTGCTTGACACAACTGCACCTTGAACCACCCCCGCCCCCCCACCATACACACATCCTTTAAGTCTGAGCTTTAATGGCCCTTCTTCAGTGTAATGGGAGAAATACTGTCTCCCCAAAATTCAGATCCACCTGGAATCTCAGAATGTGACCTTCTTTGGAAATAGGGTCCTTGTAGATGTAATTAGTTAGGTCTGAATGAGGTCGCTCTGCATTAGAGTGGACCCTGATCCAATGACTAGTGAAAACACAGATACACAGCTAGAAGCCAAGAAACGCCAACAATTGCCAGAAGCCACGGGAAGCTGGAAGAAGAAAGGAGGGATCCTCCTTTACAGCCTTCAAAACAGTGTGGCTCTGAGGACACTATTAGCCTCAAGAAAGTCGGAGAATACAGTGCTGTTGTTTGAAACCACCCAGACTGTGATAATTTGTTAAGGTGCACTCAGAAAAGCACAAGCCGACCCCTCAGCTAAAGTTCATTGCCCATTTTCTTCAAAGCATCCTGGTCTTCTTTCTCCCTCCTGCAAGGTCTGCTTCTCCCTCCAGCCCATAGATTCCAAGAGAGAAGGGATCTCAGCTGCAGGATTCCCTGCAGCCCCCAGCACAGAGCCTGGCCCACAGCAGGTGTCAGAGGAGTACTTTCCAAATGAATTCGACAGATGCCTGGAAGGAAGCTCAGAGAGGCCAAGGGACTCATCCAAGGTCACACAGCAGGTTGAAGCAGGCCAGAGAAACCAGCACCCAGACCACTGACCTCTCTATGAGTGATTCAAGGAGCCAGGACACTGGCACTCATCCTGCAAGGACTTGGGTCCTGCAGGAGAAGCTCCCTCTCCCTCCCAATTCCCAACTTCCAGGCCTGTGCCCTCTGGGCTTTGTGCCCAGCCAATACCACGACCTTGGCAGAGACCATCCCAGCTCAGTGACCTTGGAGATAAAAGCTTCTTGGATCCTCCTGAGGTTCGGGGGCTGCTGTGGGGCAAGCGCTGCCCTGGACTTAGGTTACCCCAACATCCACAGAGCAAATGCCAGTGACAGCAAAGACCACTTAAGAAACAGGCCCTCACCCATGCAGACCCACAACCCTGCACCCACCTGGCTCCTGCCTCACACACCCTCATTCCCTAGCTCTTCATTGATGAGTGTGGGAGGCACACAGTCTAGGGAATGGACATTAAATAGCGCTGACTCATGGAAGAAAAGTGATTCCAGCCAGGAGAAGGTCTCCATGAGGTGCCAGCCTGTCTTTAACACTTCTGCAACACTTGCTAATCACGCTTTTCAGCGAAGAGAGAGTAAGACCACTTCTGGCTTCCATCTCACACCAGTTAGAATGGCGATCATTAAAAAGTCAGGAAACAACAGGTGCTGCAGAGGAGGTGGAGAAATAGGAACACTTTTACACTGTTGGTGGGATTGTAAACTGGTTCAACCATTGTGGAAGACAGTGTGGCGATTCCTCAAGGATCTAGAACTAGAAATACCATTTGACCCAGCCATCCCATTACTGGGTATATACCCAAAGGATTATAGATCATGCTGCTATAAAGACACATGCACACGTATGTTTATTGCGGCACTATTCACAATAGCAAGGTCTTGGAACCAACCCAAATGTCCATCAATGATAGACTGGATTAAGAAAATGTGGCACATATACACCATGGAATACTATGCAGCCATAAAAAAGGATGAGTTCATGTCTTTTGTAGGGACATGGATGAAGCTGGAAACCATCATTCTCAGCAAACTATTGCAGGGACAAAAAACCAAACATGGCATGTTCTCACTCATAGGTGGGAACTGAACAATGAGAACACTTGGACACAGAAAGGGGAACATCACACACCAGGGCCTGTTGTGGGATGGGGGGAGGGGGGAGGGATAGCATTAGGAGATATACCTAATGTAAATGACAAGTTAATGGGTGTAGCACACCAACATGGCACATGAATACATATGTAACAAACCTGCACGTTGTGTACATGTACACTAGAACTTAAAGTATAATAATAATTTAAAAAAAAGAAGGTGAATTTGCAGTACAGAATCTGCAAATACAGAACCTGTGAATACTGAGGATGGACTATATAAATGGACCCTGAAATCCCCCTGCCTGAGCATTCAGTGCCTTGCCATTGCGCCCAGGAAGCTGGGCATCATTTGCCCCACTTTGATCATAGGACCAATTATGCATATTTAACTTGTGAGTTTACATGCTGGTCTCCTTTGTATCTTAAGGGGAGGAACTGTTGGTTGGTTTGTATCTCTACCACATAGTACAGTGACTGGCACATAGTAGATGCTTAATAAATAATAAATTAAAAATTAAAAAAAAAAAGACCACTTCTGGTTCAAAAACCTGCAGTGAAAGCGGCATTTGTTTAGTGGGAACTACATGACACTGTTTGGTTTCCTTTGTCTGTATTTCTTTTTTTTTTTTTTTTTTTTTGAGACAGAGTCTTGCTCTGTCGCCCAGGCTGGGGTGCAGTGGCTGGATCTCAGCTCACTGCAAGCTCCGCCTCCCGGGTTTATGCTATTCTCCTGCCTCAGCCTCCCGAGTAGCTGGGACTACAGGCACCCGCCACCTCGCCTGGCTAGTTTTTTGTATTTTTTAGTAGAGATGGGGTTTCACCGTGTTAGCCAGGATGGTCTCGATCTCCTGACCTCGTGATCCGCCCGTCTCGGCCTCCCAAAGTGCTGGGATTACAGGCTTGAGCCACCGCGCCCGGCCCTTGTCTGTATTTCTTAAGTAATCTTCTATTTAGGGCCAGCATCACTGGTGTTATTAATTGACAGTAATAATACATAGAATTATTTGAGTACAATGAGGTGGGGGTGGTTTTAAATAATTAAGAGGAATAATAACCTGGGAAGTACAAAGATGTGGAAAAATCACTCAAGTGGTGCGTGGATGACAGAGCCTGGGGGACTCTACACCCATTCGTTCGTTCATTCGCTTATTTTATCCATGATGTACACATATACGCACGTCTCTCCTCAGCTAATTCAGGCAGAGTCCAGTAATATATGGTTATGCCTCCCAGGCCAGGTGCCATAAGAATCACCTGGGGAGTTTTCCTTTTATGTTAGACAGGGTTTTTGCTCTGTCACCCACGCTGGAGTACAGTGGAGAAATCACAGCTCACTGCAGCTTCAACCTCACAGGCTCAAGCAGTCCTCCACCTTGGTCTCCCAAGTAGCTGGAACTAGAGGCGCATGCCACCACACCCAGCTAATTTTCCTATTGTTTGTAGAGATGGGGGTCTTGTCATGTCGCCCAGGCTGATCTTGAACTCCTGGCTCAAGCAATCCTCCCGCCCTGGCCTCCCAAAGTGTTGGGATTACAGGTGTGAGCCGGGGCACCTGGCCTAGTTTTCCTTTTGAATACAAATACCCAGGTCCTGCCCCAGACCAGCTGAGCCTGAGTCTCTAGATGCTGGCCCAGCATCTGTATTTTTATGAAGCTCCCCAGGGAGTTTCTCCTGAGCATCCAGGGCTAAGAGTCATGTCTCAGGCACTCAGGGGCTTCTTCTTCCCTAGTTAAGTGTAGTAAGTGTAGAGCACCCTAGAAGAATGAGACGCAGGGCTCCAGCCTTTCTCCCACCAAAGACACACAATAGGGTATGCCCCAGGTCAGTGAGAAGTGGGTTCTTAAGTATTTCTTTAGCACCTCACCCAGGCCAGCTCTCCATGGGGGCACCAGGGTACATCCTCAGAAAGTTCACAGTCCAGTGAGGGAGAACAAAGTATTTCCAGAAAACACAGCATGATGTGACGGACATTCTAACAGGAACCAGCCCCTGCCCGGCACCTCACCTCACATACACACAGAGGCCCAATAAATACAGAGCCTACAAATCCCCCACAAATTAAATGACGTGCCAGCCACACCCATAAGAATGGCCACAGTAAAAAAAAAAAACACACATACAGAAAACAATAAGTGTTGGCCGGGCGCAGTGGCTCACGCCTGTAATCTCAGCACTTTGGGAGGCCGAGGCGGGCAGATCACCTGAGGTCAGGAGTTCGAGACCAGCCTGGCCAACATGGTGAAAACCTGTCTCTACTAAAAATACAAAAATTAGCCATGCATGATGGCGCATGCCTGTAATCGCAGCTACTCAGGAGGCTGAGGCGGGAGAATCACTTGAACTCCGGAGGCAGAGGTTGCAGTGAGCTGAGATCACACCACTGCACTCCAGCCTGGGTGACAAGAGCAAGATTCCATCTCAAAAAAAAAAAAAGAAAATAACAAGTGTTGGCAAGGATGTGAAGAAATTGGAACCCTTGTGCACAGCTGGTGGGAATATAAAATGGTGCAGCCGCTGTGGAAGACGATATGGTTGCTTCTTAAAACACTAAAAACAGGATTAGCATATCATCCAGCAATTCTACTTCTGGGTATAAAATCAAAGAAACTGGGCTCGGTGCGGTGGCTCACGCCTGTAATCCTAGCACTTTGGGAGGCCAAGGCGGGTGGATCACGAGGTTTGAAATTCGAGACCAGCCTGGCCAAGATGGAGAAATCCCGTCTCTACTAAAAATACAAAAATTAGCCAGACGTGGTGGCGGACGCCTGTAATCCCAGTTACCTAGGAGGCTAAGGCAGGAGAACTGCTTGAACCCGGAAGGTGGAAGTTGCAGTGAGCCAAGATCGCGCCATTGTACTGTAGCCTCAGCGACAGAGCTAGATGCCGTCTCACAAAAAAAAAAATTAAAGAAACTGAACGTAGGGACTTGAACTGATATTTGTACACTTACGTTTGTAGCAGCATTTTATTCATACTAGCTAAAGAGTGGAAACAAGGCAAGCATCCACTGATGAATGAATTAATAAACAATGTGGCCTAGCCATACAATGGAATATTATCCAGCCTTTAAAAAGGGAATTCTGGCCGGGCGTGGTGGCTCACATCTGTAATCCCAGCACTTTGGGAGGCCAAGGCGAGCGGATCATGAGGTTAGGAGATCAAGATCACCCTGGCTAACATAGTGAAA
This sequence comes from Papio anubis, assembly GCF_008728515.1. Classification (NCBI taxonomy): domain Eukaryota; kingdom Metazoa; phylum Chordata; class Mammalia; order Primates; family Cercopithecidae; genus Papio; species Papio anubis. Next base: position 25,669,969 of record NC_044991.1, on the reverse strand, counting down.
CCCTGTCTCTACTAAAAATACAAAAACAAAATTAGCCAGGCGTGGTGGTGGGTGCCCGTAGTCCCAGCTACTCAGGAGGCTGAGGCGAGAGAATGGCGTGAACCAGGGAGACGGCACTTGCAGTGAGCCAAGACTGCGCCACTGCACTCCAGCCTGGGCGACAGAGCAAGACTCTGTCTCAAAAATAAATAAATAAATAAATAAATAAGGAATTCTTCAGCTACGCAGGCAGGAGAATCGCTTGAATCCGGGAGGCAGAGCTTGCAGTGAGCCGAGACCACACCACTGCACTCCAGCCTGGCGACAGAGCAAGACTCAGTCTCAAGAAAAAAAAAAAAAAGAAGAAGGGAATTCTTACATGCTACGACACAGGTAAAACTTGAAGACATTTTGCTAAGCAAAATACACCAATCACAAAAGGCCAAATGCTGTATGGTTCACTTATATCAGATGCCTAAAATAGTCAAATTTATAGAGAAAGAAAATAGAACAGTGGCTGCCAGGGGTTGTGGGGAGGGGGTATGGGATGGGGCGTTGCTCATGGGTAGTAGAGTTTCAGTCTGGGAAGACGAAGAGAGTTCTAGAGATGGATGGTGGTAACGGCTGCACAACAATGTGAATGTACTTATGCCACCAAACGGTAAACTTAAAAATTATTAAGATGGTTGGCCGGGTGTAGTGGCTCACACCTGTAATCCCAGCACTTTGGGAGACCAAGGCGGGCAGATCACCTGAAGTCAGGAGTTCAAGACCAGCCTGGCCAAACATGGCAAAACCCCATCTCTACTTTAAAAACAAAACAAAACAAAAAAACATTAGCCAGGTGCAGTGGCACATGCCTGTAAGCCCAGCTACTCGGGAGGCTGAGGAAGGAGAATCGCTTGAACCCGGGAGGCAGAGGTTGCAGTGAGGCAAGATCGCACCACTGCACTCCAGCCTGGGCAACAGAGCAAGACTCTGTCTCAATAAATAAATAAATAAATAAATAAATAAATGATTAAGATGGTTGGCTGGGTGTGGTGGCTCATGCCTATAATCCCAGCACTGTGGGAGGCCAAGGCAGGAGCATCACCTAAGGTCAGGAGTTCCAGACCAGCCTGGCCAACATGGTGAAAAACCCATCTCTGCAAAAGACAAAAATTAGCTGGGCATGGTGGCACTGTAGTCCCAGCTATTCGGGAGGGAACTGAAGCAGGAGAATCGCTTGAACCCAGGAGGCAGGAGTTGTAGTGAGCCAGATTGCCACTGCACTCCAGCCTGGATGACAGAGTGAGACTCCAAAAAAAAAAAAAGTGGAGATGGTAAACTGAGGCCGGGCAGCAGTGGCTCCGCCTGTAATCCCAGCACTTTGGGAGGCCAGAGGTGGGGATCACAAGGTCAGGAGATCCCGAGACCACGGTGAAACCCGTCTACTAAAATACAAAAAGTTAGCCAGGCGGTGGCAGAGCCTGTAGTCCAGCTACTCAGGGAGGCTGAGGCAGGAGAATGAAGCGTGAACCGGGAGCCAGAGCTTGCAGTGAGGCGAGATAGCGCCACTGCCTCAGCCCACGGGGACAAGCGAGCTCATCTCAAAAAAAAAAAAAAAAAAAAAAAGTGGTAAACTGGATCCATATTTCTGAATTTTTAAAAGTGGGATTTTTTAAACGAGTCAGGCACCAGGGCACAGGCATGACATCCAGCTGCCTGGGTTCAAAACCTAGTTCTATGACATGCTAGATAGGTAGCCCTGAAGTTACTTTGCTTCTGTGCCTCAGTTTCCTCATCTGTAAAATGGGTATAAAAGTAATAATGCCTGCTGTACTAGTCCATTTTCATGCTGCTGATAAAAACATACCTGAGACTGGGAAGAAAAAGAGGTTTAATTGGACTTAATAGTTCTATATGGCCGGGGAGGCCTCAGAATCGTGGCAGGAGGCAAAAGGCACTTCTTACATGGTGGCGGCAAGAGAAAAATGAGGAGGAGCCAAAAGCAGAAACCCCTGATAAAACCATCAGATCTCGTAAGACTTAATCACTACCACAAGAACAGCATGGGGAAAACAGCCCCCATGATTCCAATTATCTCCCACCTGGTCCCTCTCACAACACATGGGAATTATGGGAGTACAGTTCAAGATGAGATTTTGGTGGGGACACAGAGCCAAACCATGTCACCTGCCTTCCGGGGCCGTTGAGGGGATGAAAGGAGTTAATCAGTACAAAGTGACTAGCAGAGTACCCAGTTTGCAGCATGTGTTCAGTAGGTTAACTGCTATGATTACGGTGGTGGTGGCCATGATCACTTCCTGTTCCACACCCTGCTGGAGCCCTAAGGTTCTGAAAGACACTCACAAGAAGCGATGCAGGTCCAGGGAGATTTTTGGCCTTTTGGTTTGGTTTGTTTAGGACAAGAAGCCACTTAAGAGTATAGAATAAGGACTACGGTGCCGAATGTGGGGAAGCTGAGAAATTAAACTCTGTGAGGACAGAGGCCAACTCAGCAATAAATAAAATGTCCCTGCCCAGAGCCCAGAGCCAAGAATCCTCTGTCTCCACTTGCAGGGTGATGCAGGCTAAGGCCCTGCCCTTTCTAGGCTTCAGCGGGCCCCACCCCTCAACCCCCCACCCTGGGAATCTAAGGGCGAGAAGCCAGTCCAAAGTCCTGGCGTGTCAGCACATCAGAACCTTGGGGCCCTCCGGAGCCCCAGGGTGGGCCAGGGGAGGTGGATTCCCCAGGAGATCAGAGTTAGAGGGTCTCAGACACATTCAGGCCTTTCTGTTTGGACTCACAGGCTCTATGAGGCCAGACCTGGCCGCTGCTCCCAGGAGGCAGCTGGGGGATAAGACGCCTCCTACCATCCCCACTGAGCCTCACCCAGGTCTCCAGCCCTGTTTATCAAGGCTCTGGCAGGGCAGACAACAGCGCATGGTCCCAGGCGTGGACCAAACATTTTATCCAAAAGTCTTGGACACAAAGGGTCTTTAAAGGGTCACATTATCCATCTCCTGCCTCCATTGAGCTGTCAGTTTCCCTTTTCTCAAAGACACACAATTCCGATGTTGCAAGGTCACCAGGAAACACCATGGATATGTTTGATGCTGATCATGGAAACGTGAGTATAATTACATTCACAGTAATAGTAATAACAGCTGCCAACAACATGCCCGGCACTGGGCGCAGAACTTCACAGGCAGCCTCTCGGTCAATCCTCATGACAGTTCTCTGAGGTGGTTCTATGATTAGTATCATTCCCATTGTACAGACAGGGAAACTGAGGCCAGGGATTGAACTTTCCCAGAGTCTCACAGGCAGCAAGTGGTGAAGCACAGGACTTGAACCCAGGATTCTGGGACAGGGGAACCTACCTGCATTGCTGTATCCTCCCCTGACCAATAACATGGTCCAAATCCTGACTGGCAGGTCCCACTCATGACTGGCAGGTCCCCGGGAAGCCAGAGTCTCCATCCTTGCATTTCCCACCCCAGGTACCCCAGCCTGGCAGTGTGTCTCTTGTGCGAGGCCCCTGCAGTCTCAGGCCCAGCCAGACGCAGGTCCCCCATAGGCTGACCTAGGGGTGAGCCCCAGCATGTGGGAAGCAGGCGGGCAAAGGGCCCAAACCTGTTCCTCCACCCACTGGGGTGCTGGGTGCTGAAAGCATCCTCATGTCGCGACCAGCCCGGTGGGCTCTCTGCCTCACAGGTGGGAGCGTCCAAGACTGGCAGGCGGCCAGTGGGGTGTTCGAGCCTCACCCAGACAGCTCCTGGGCTTCCGTACCCCTGAGCAGTTCATACCCACTGGAGTGTTGGGGGCAGCATGGACAGACCCCCACACACAACAACAGGGGGGCCCAGGAAGGGTTGGGGGAGGCAGAGAGGGATGTCGGATGGAAAGAAACAGGAACTGGGAAGCAAATTCCTAGCATCTTGTCCCTGCTCAGCTCCCGGCTGGCTGAATGACCCTGAGCAAAATACTCATCCTCTCTAAGCCTTTTGTTCCCTCTCTAAGAAGGAAAGCTTCCAAAAGAAAGGCATGAAAATCCAGACAGCCTTGTTAGGGCTGCGTTCCAATGCCCACCCCTGGGGGTTCTGCTGTCTTTGCTCCATAAACAGGGAACTGCCGAATGTGGAGCAGTCCTTCCCAGGGGGATGTGCCCGGCTCAGTGTTCCCAGCTGCAGCAGGGCCAAGCGTCTGCAGTCGCTGGCTCCGGGTGGGGAGTGGGAGGACCAGGCTGTCTGAGGCCCTAGAGACCAGAAATCCACAAACTCACTCAGTTCCCAGTCCCATCCCAATGCCCGCCTCTTCCCACAAGGCATACAGTAGCCACACAGGAAGCCCACGCTGAATAGTGGCGGGGAGTGTGGATGGTGCAGGGAAACCCATCCCTGCTGCTGGACAAATTAACCAAAGCTCTCATCCCTTGCTGGTGAGTCAGCAGCAGCATCCCCAAGTGCAAAGGGAGGCCAGGGGTACAGAATGCAATCGGCAGGGAATTTGGATCTCAGCTCTGCACCATCCTTGGCTGTGTTTCCTTGGTGGAGTCAATTCCCTCTCTGAGCCTCAGTTTTCTCATCTGGAAAAAGAGATCGATACTGCCTATCTGATGGGGTCATCCTGAGGTTGAAGCCTATGAAATTTTGATATCTGCCATTCTTGAGCTACGAAAATGGCCATTTCATATATTTCAATATGTGCAAGGGTACAGCACATATATGAGAGCAATAAGCACTGGTCACAGTCAGGTACAGTGGCTCACAGCTGTAATCCCAGCACTTGAACTCAGAAGTTCAAAACAAGCCTGAGTAACAGAGCGGAACTCCATCTCTACTGAAAATAAAAAAAAAAAATTAGCCAAGCATGGTGGCACACAACTGTACCCCAGCTACTTAGGAGGCTGAAGCAGGAGGATTGTTTCAGCCCAGGAGGTCGAAGGTGCAGTGAGCTATGATTGCACCACAGCACTCAAGCCTGGGTGACACAGTGAGATCCTGCCTCAAAAAAAATTTTTTTTTAAATGAATCACTGGCTGGGTGCAGGGGCTCACACCTGTAATCCCAGCACTTTGGGAGGCCGAGGCGGGCAGATCACAAGGTCAGGAGATCGAGACCATCCTGGCTAACACGGTGAAACCCCGTCTCTACTAAAAATACAAAAAATTAGCTGGGCGTGGTGGCGGGTGCCTGTAGTCCCAGCTACTCGGGAGGCTGAAGCAGGAGAATGGCCTGAGCCCCGGAGGCGGAGCTCGCAGTGAGCCAAGATCGCGCCACTGCACTCCAGCCTGAGCGACAGAGCGAGACTCTGCCTCAAAGAAAAAAAAAAAAAAGAATCACTGATACTTGTTATGACATGAATGACCTCAAAAACATTCTGCTAAGTTAAATACATCAGTCACAAAAGGTCACATATTGTATGATCCCATCTATATGAAATATCCAGAATGGGCAAATCCATAGAGAAAGTAGATTAGTGGCTGTGTAAGGCCAGGGAGGAAACTGGTGAAGGGGTACCACTAATGGGTATGGGGTTTCCTTTTGTGGGTGATGAAAATATTCCATAATCAGTCATGGTGAGAACCGCACATATCTATGAATATACTAAAAACCACTGAACTGTGCGCTTTAAAGAGATAGGCTGGGCTAGGCTGGATGTGGTGGCTCATGCCTGTAATCGTAGCACTTTGGGAGGCTGAGGTGGGTGGATCACCTGAAGTCAGGAGTTCGAGACCAGCCTGACCAGTATGGTGAAACTCCATCTCTACTAAAAATAGAAAACTTAGCCAGGCGAGGATGGAGTGCGTTTGTAGTCCCAGCTACTCGGGAGGCTGAGACAGGAGAACTGCTTGAACCTGGGAAGTGGAGGATGCAGTGAGCCAAGATCATGCCATTACACTCCAGCCTGGGCGACACAGCAAGACACCCGTCTCAAAAAAAAAAAAAAAAAAAAAAAAGATGAGCTGGATGTTAAGTGAATTATATCTCAATATGGCTATACTGGAAAAGAGACAAGTTCAAGAAAAATGTTAACTGGAAAGCAGCCCGGGTGGTATACACATATCCAGAAAATCCCAAAGTGATACAAGAATGACTGGAGTTTGGAGTTTAAACACGGAGCTCATGCATTAGCTTTACCTGGGTTTAAATCCCAGCTCCACCACCTCCTAGCCGACTGACCACGGGCTAATGACTTAAGCTCTCTTCACCTCACTTTCCTCTGGAAAATGGGAATAAGAATAGTTCCTGCCTCATGGTGTCACCATGAGAACTAAAGGACCTAACATAGTACCTGGCACATCCTAGGGGGTTAACAAATGGTAGCACTGATACCTGTCATCACCATCCATCACATCACACACTAAAGCTCATGGACGGGGTGGGACCTGCCCAAGGTCACAAGGCTGGGAAAAGTCAGCCTGGAAAGCTGAACTTCAGTCCTCAGCTTACACAGAAGTTCTACCTCCCACACAGCTGAGAGGCCTCACCCAACCTGCCCCACCCAGACCCAAGTCCGGCTGATAAATCCTTTCCTGAAAGGGAGCACAGCATGCAAATAAGCCAGTCATTTGCTGAGGGCCTGCCAGGTGATAGGGCCTCCCAGAGCTGGTGAAAGTCCCATCGTGCAAACCACCAAAAGAGGTGCAGCTGGGCAGAGGATGGGCAGGGCCAGGCCCAAGTCTACACAGCACATTCAGCACCGGCTTGCTACTATCGTTATTAATATATAGTCATCACTATTATTCAGTATCATTATTATTTTCACCCAGATTTTTAGGAGGACCTCACTAGTCATTCAGTTGACAAATATTTATTAAGTGTCCCTACTATGTGACAGAAACTGTACTTGGGACATGGCAGGGAGCAAAGTCCCTGCCCTCCTGGACCTTCATCGTTCCATAGGAGAGACAGACATTATTAGAGAAACAAATATATAAATAATCATATGCAATAGCCAGGCATGGTGGCTCACGCCTGTAATCCTAGCACTTTGGGAGGCCGAGGCAGGCAGGTCACTTGAGGTCAGGACTTAAGAGACCAGCCTGGCCATCATGGTGAAATCCCATCTCTACTAAAAATACAAAAAAAAAAAAAAATTAGCCGGGCATGGTGGCGCACATCTCTAACCCCAGCTACTTGGAAGGCTGAGGCAGGAGAATTGCTTGAATGGGGAGGTGGAGGTTGCAGTGAGCCGAGATCACGCTACTGCACTCCAGGCTGGGTGACAGGGCGAGACTCCGTCTCAAAAAAAAAAAAAAAAAAAAAACAAAAAAAAACACCTCATATGCAGTTTGGGGTCTGTACTGAGAGGAGCAAGAACACGGAATGGGAGGGTCATGAGGAGGACTGTCCTTTCTTGTGTGCCACCACCCTCCCCCCTGCACAGATGCAGCCTCCTCATTGCCCTCCGGGCCTCCACTTCGGCCCCTGAGCACAAGTCCATTCCCTTTTCAGCAGTCAGGGTTTTTTAAAAGCCCGAACCAAGTCCTGTCATGAAGGGCAACTGCAGTTACAATGAACCCCACATTGCCCTGCACCAGCCCGGCCTCCTGAACCTCCCCACCTTGCTCCCTGTGCCTTCGGGGCTTCCAGCACGATGCCCAGCTTGCTCCTGCCTGGGGGCCTTTACACTTGTCGGTCCTGCTACCTACAACACTTTCCCCCAGGCTCTTCGGATGGCCCCTTTGTCTCCTTCAGGTCTCAGTACATAGGTCACTTCCTCCCAGAGCCCTTCCCTAGCCACCCCATCGAAAGCAGACACCGTCTTCCACATTACCTTCTTTTATTTTCACCATCGCTCTTAATCATTATCTAGAGTACTGGTTTATGCACAGACTTTTGTACCTGCTTCTCCCCACTAGAATGTCAGGACTACAAAGGCACTGAACCCTGCTGCATCCTTGGTGTCCAGGATAGTGCCTGGCACAGAGTAGGTGCTTAATAAATATTGTTAGATGAGATGGATGGATGGATGAAAGAAAGAGCAGGCAGGCAGGCAGGCAGGCAGGCAAGAAGGAAGGAAGGTAGGAAGGAAGGAAGGAAGGAAGGAAGGAAGGATAGACGCATGGATGCACGGATTATGGATGGATGGATGGATGGATGGATGGATGGATGGATGGATGGATGGATGGATGCATGAGTGGATGAATGGGTAGGTGGATGGATGAATGCAAAATGGAGGAATGGATGGAAGAATGCATGGAAAGCAGCTAGATGGTAGACAGAAGACTGAATGGGTGGTTCTGACCATATGCTTATAAGCACAGGGTCCTGAATGCAGATCTCTCATGAGCACTGTTTTCTGAGCAGTGAAATAAGGTAAACCATGTAAAACATGTAGCAAGTGTTCAGTAATCATTAACCATGTTTATGATGATTATTTTAGTTGTTGTTAACCACTGTAATATCTGTCTGGGTGATAACATTTTGCATGTTTGCCTGCCTGCCTACTACCTATTTTTCCTCCACGTTCTACAATGATCCTATATTGTTTTAGGAATAAACACCACAGAAAGGGTTATATTTACAGGTTCCCATCTCTCTCAAGCATGATCTTGGACTTCAAAGCCCTGACCAGGTAGAAGGGAAACTGAGTCACCAGCTGGGACCCTAGCCTGTTCCAGGCACCTACCCTCCCTCAGTCCCCTCCCACGAGACACACCCTGGAATATGAAATCCCCCAGGTTCATGCTTCCTTTGGGAGCACTGCTAAAGAAACCTCTCTGGAAACAGTGGCACGTTAAGAATTCCAGCCTTTTTGAGGAGGCACTCAGGCCACAACCCAGGCCAGCAGCACAGGGGAAGCCCAGGTACCCCCCCAACCCTCTACCTAAAAGCCACCAAACTCTTTCCTTCATGATCCACAAAAAATACCAATACCCACCCCCCAAAAATACCAATTTCTGGCTGCAAATTCAGGACCACATCCCACAGCAGCCAGATGGATCACCCTCAAATTTGAGAGACACTGGGAATGTACCATGTTGTGGGTACAACATTCACACTGGGGAACCCAGGGGATAACCCCAAGATTCAGCAGCCATCCTTCAGGGAAACTGAAACAGACAAACCGGGCTCAGAGGTTCACAAACTAAAGGCAACCTGGCATGGCATTGAGGCGTCACGAACAAGAAAAACAAGGAGTTTTTCTCAAGAACAGCCCCAGTAGAAGACTCCCTTCCACAAAAGGGGTAGATGCCCCAATTTGTGGATATTGGGTTGGCAAGGGAGCTCACACAGACAGCTCCGGGTGGCACCAGCAAAAACAGGAATAACCACTATGGCTGTCCTTCATTGATCACTTCCCATGGGGAATCTGACAGCTAGATAGTAGTATTAATGACAGCGGCTGGCTGGGCGTGGTGGCTCACGCCAGCACTAAGGGAGGCCAAGGCGGGTGGATCACTTGAGGTCAGGAGTTTGAGGCCAGCCTGACCAACATGGTGAAACCCTGTCTCTACTAAAAATACAAAATTAGCTAGGCGTGGTGGCACGTGCCTGTAGTCCCAGCTACTCGGGAAGCTGAAGCAGGAGAATCACTTGAATCCCGGAGGCAGAGAATGCAGTGAGCCAAGATCCCACCACTGCACTCCAGCCTGGGCAACAAGAGTGAGACTCCGTCTCAAAATAAATAAATAAATAACAGCGGCTACAGTTAATTACGATGATTGAGTGAGACAGTGCATAGCAAATGGTTAGCACAGGGTCTGGCTCAGTCTGTATGGTTCATGTTGTTGTAAATATACTAGATCAAGCTTGTCTAAACCATGGCCCTCGGGCTGCAGGACGGCTTTAAATGCAGCCCAATACAAATTCATAAACTTTCTTAAAATGTTAAGAGATTTTTTCAGTTTTGTTTTTTTTTTAAGTCTATCATCAACTATTGATAGTGTTAGTGTACTTTATGTGTGGCCCAAGACAATTTTTCTTCTTCCAATGTGGCCCAGGGAAGCCAAAAGATTGGACCCCTGTACTAGATGATGATGACGATGAGAAGGAGGAAGAGGCACCAACCGTGTGCCTGGCTGTGCTAGGAGCCTTTACATGATAAAGGCACATCTACTCTATTAGGTAAACCCTACCATTAGCCTCATTTCATAGAGATGGAAACCAAAGATGGCCCAGGTTGTATCATGTATTGATTCAAATTCACAGAGCTAGAACAGCGCAGCTTCACTTCCCTACAGACGTCTCCAACCCCAAACTCCCCTCTGAAAACCAGGCTCCATGACCTGCCCTGCCCTATGGCCCCCCCAGCCCTTTCCTCTCTGTGGCCTTCTGGGATCCTGCAGTGTCCAGGTGACATCACGGCTTTCAGGCCTTCTTGGAGGTAGCGGGCCAACCTTCTCCTTCTCCCCCGGTGTCTCGAGCCTGTCCTCCAGAAGCCGCTGCTGGAGTCAGCTGGGGAGGCGGAAGGGTTCTTGGTGAGCTCATTTTACAGGGGCCACCTCCCGGCCTGCTGGGACCATCCGGTGGCTTTAACTTGGACAATGCCCAGGCCTCGGCAGGGACAGGAAGCATCCCGAAGTGATAAAGATCAGGACTGGTTTGAGAGTTTGCCCAGAGTGCTTTGTGTGAGTCAAACTCCCTGGCCCAAGCCCCCGTTCTGAGCAGCTCCCACCTCGGGAGCTAAAGAAAGCACCCCTGGGCCATGCCTGGGGGAGGGGGTCTTCTCTGAAGCCTGTTCTGTAAATCCACCAGTTATCAATTACAGTATCCATAGAAGGGGCCCCTCTCTGAAGAGTGCACAGACCTTAACTCATGTAATCCTCACAGCAACCGAGTTTTACAGAGCAGAAACCGAAGTTCATATTAGGTAGTGATCTCCCTTCTGTCACACAGCCAAGCGGTTACAGAGCCAGGGCTGGAATATAAGCCACCTCAGTATAAAGCCCACATTCTACATGTGCCCCAAGACAAAGAGCTGAAATCTCAATCAATATGTATGTATGCAGGGTGTGATGAACGCGTCTAAATCAGAGCCCAGAATATTAGCGCCAGTTATCTTTAGAATGTGGGATTATGAGTTTTATCTCCTTTTTGTTTATCTGTACAGCCAGCCCTCGGTATCTGTGCATTTCACATCCATGGATTCAACCAAGCTTGGATGAAAAATATTGTTTTTAAAAAATGGATGGCTGCGTCTGTAATGAACATGTACAGAGGTTTTTATTGTCATTATTCCATAAATAATACAGTATAATATTTCTTACATTGGATGAGGTATCATAAGTAATCTAGAGATGATTTAAAGTAGTTGGGAAGATATGTGTAGGTTATATGCAAATACTACACCATTTTATAGAAAGGACTTGAGCATGCTCAGATTTGGGTATCCGAGGGAGATCTGGAACCAATCCCCTGAGTATACCAAGGGACAATTACATTTTGAAATGTTCAACAATAAAAATGAGGCCGGGCACCGTGGCTCACACTTGCAGTGCCAGCACTTTGGGAGGCTGAGGTGGGCAGATCTCTTGAGTCCAGGAGTTCAAGACCAACCTGGGCAACAATAGGAGAGTCTGTCTCTGCAAAAAAAATTTTAAAAATTAGCCAGCATGGTGGCACACACCTGTAGTCCCAGCTACTCGGGAGGCTGAGGTGGGAGTATCGTCTGAGTCTGGGAGGTCAAGGCTGCAGTGAGCCATGATTGCACCACTGCACTCCTGCCTGGGTGACAGGGCAAGGCCCTGTCTCAACAAAACAAAACAAAACAACACAAAGCAAAACAATAAAACAATAAAAATGTATTGCTGCATAATAAGGATAAAAAGAGCATAAAAATTATCAATTTGGAAAATAAGAAGAGAGTCATCTCATGCCAATACATGCATGGTGTGGAGGGGAGGCCAAGTAAACAGACGGGTCCCCCAAATGATAAGACTATGTAATCAATAAAAGTCTGGGAATGTCTCAGTACTCCAGACAGCTCCATGCACACAGTAGGGGCTTTACTTAACATCACCACCTACCCAAATAGAATTGCATGGACACTCCATTTGTCCCAGTGTTCACCATGTGACCCTGCTAAGAGCTCCCAGCCAGGCTAAAAAACAGACATCAGCACCCCCATTCCATGGGTGCGGATGCTGGGGCGGACACAGGAAACCATTCCCATGGCTGGGGAGAAAACAGAGCCAGGACAAGACTGCAGGCTGCATGGCTCCGGACCCAGGCGGCATCTTCTACTATAGGCTGCAGCTGGAGTCACAGGAGAGCCACCTTCCCGGGGTGACTCGGGCCTCAAGGACAGGAACTGGATGGCACCCAGAGAGCCTCCAGGCATGCCCAACAGACTCTAACCAAAGCCAGGGGAGATGGCTCACACCTGCTCTGCTAGGTCAGCCAGCATTCTGGGCATTCCAAAAATTCCTCCATGCTTTTTGCTGCCTTCTCCGCTGCCCCGCCACCCCTTTTCCCTACCTTTTAATGAACTAAAGGAAAGGAAGCCAGAGGGGCTGTGATTAGGACATCTGCATCAAGACAGGACTTGGAAGCATTGCCACTGCCTTTCTCGAGTTAAATCTGACAGTAACCAGGCACCTCGCCGCTCCAAGAAGAAGGTGGTCTGCTGGTTGCCAAAGCGTCCTGTCTCATCCAAGTCTTAAGTGTGTCAAGGAAAACGGTTTTGCTTCAAGCCTGGGGGACAATGGGGCCAAGGCTGGGATCAGAGCCCTAGGCCTGCTGCTCTCTGCCTCCTCTTCTCTGTCCTCCTTGAGGGAGGAGGCCAGGCCCCAGGCAGCTCTGAGGCCCAAGGCCCAGCCCAGGCCTTGGTAAACAGTAGGTGCTCAACAAATAACAAAGAAGAAAATGATCAACTATCCCAAGAAAGGACACCTGGCAGTAGAACTTCTGATGGGAGAAAAGGTATTGCTGATGGAGTCAGAGCTTTGCAGGAGGAAGACCTGAGTTCCAACACAGGCTCTGCCACCTCTTACCCCAAGCTTATGACATTGACGAGGCCTTTACCTCTCTGAGCCTCCATTTCCTCAACTGTAAAGGGGGCTGGTGATACCAAACTGCCTGAGTCATTCCAAGGATTTGACAAGAAGGCACCTAACATAGTATATCTCCCTAACAAGGGACTTGGCACACAGTAGGCCCTGTCAGCAAATTGTGGTTTTTCTAGGTCCTGTCTTTCAAAAGGCTGGTTTTAATTCTTCCCAGAATGTATGGCAGAAATAAGAGGCTCTAGAATCTACCTATCCAGTTCCTTGTCCTCCAGAGAGGGGAAGGGGTATACCCAGGAACACACAGCAGAGAAGCTGGACTAAAACTCAGAAGGCCTGACTTCAGGCCTAGAACCCATTCATTCATTCATTCATTCATTCATTCATTCATTTGCAACAGGCTTTTGCTCTGTCACCCAGGCTGCAGTGCAGTGGCACCGTCACAGCACACTGCAGCCTCAACCTCCCTGGCTCAAGCTATCCTCATGCCTCAGCCTCCTGAGCAGTTGAGACTACAGGTGTGCACCACCACACCTGGTTAATTAATTTTTTGTAGAGACAGGGTCTCACTCTGTTGCCCAGGCTGGTCTCAAACTCCTGGGCTCAAACAATCCTCCCACCTCGGCCTCCCAAAGCACTAAGATTACAGGCATGAGCCACCATACCCAGTCTAGGACTCATTTTAATACACTCTGTATTCTCTCTCACGGCCTAGAACCTCTTCACGTGGTAAGCACAGTCCCAGGTAGGCAGGTAAGCAATCATTCGAAAAACAAAGACAAGCGCTTTCCAGTGCTGGGGCCTAAAATGAAAGGGAAAGACAAACTTGGGCAGCTTCCCAGGCCAAAGGGCACTGGGAGTTCCCTAACCAAGTTACTCCCCAGCCCTGCCCAGGGCACTGGGCAAGGCCAAGACCCAGGCTTCAAGTCCCGACAGGCCGGGCGGTGTGAGTGCACAGTGACCTCGGTGCACCCAATGCACCCGCTGGGCTCCCCTTCTGCAGGGAGGCCCTGCAGACCCAAAATCTCCTTCCCTCGGCAGTGCTCGCTAAGCCATCAGTAAACAGGACTCCCCAGAAAAGGCTTTCCCCGCTGAGGAAGCAAAACAAAAAGAAAAGAAATATCAACACAAAGTCAGCTGGGAGCCTCAGCCCTGACCTGGTGCCTGTGAAAATACAGCTGTTTCTCCAACAGGCAGGGGTATTGCACTGGAATGAGATTCTCATGTATTAATAACAAGGCTCTAGTCCTCCCTGCCTGCCACTAGCTGGAAAGCAAGGCATTTCACCTCTTGGAGCCTCAGTTTCCTCATCTGTAAAATGGGAATAACACTACCATCTTTCTTCACAGGTTATTATGAGGATCCTATAAAATAACACACAGAGTCTATGTCAGAGCAACTGGCTTATAAGAAGCAGTGAATCAATGTTAGTTTTTACTTTTATTACTGCCATTGTTGCTACTTCTGCTACTACAACAAACAAGGAAGATTTACATTATGATTTATAAAATAATTCTTTGGGACAACTTACACACATTTTTTAAAACCTTAAGTTCATCCTTTTTTTTTTTTTTTTTTGAGATGGGGTTTCACTCTTGTTGCCCAAGCCGGAGAGCAACGGCATGATCTTGGCTCACTGCAACCTCCACCTCGCGGGTTCAAGCGATTCTCCTGCCTCAGTCTCCCGAGTAGCTGGGATTACAGGCACCTGCCACGACGCCCGGCTAACTTTTTGTATTTTTAGCAGAGACAGGGTTTCACCATGTTGGCCATGCTGGTCTCAAACTCCTGATCTAGTGATCCGCCTGCCTTGGCCTCCCAAAGTGCTGGGATTACAAGTGTGAGCTAATGTGTCTGGCCTAAGCTCATCTTTTTATGGGGGAGGTCTCCCTTTTTTTTTTTTTTTTGAAACGGAGTTTCACTCTCGTCACCCAGGCTGGTGTGCATTGGTGTGATCTCAGTTCACTGCAACCTCGGCCTCCCGGATTGAAGCAATTCTCCTGCTTCAACCTCCTGAGTAGCTGGTATTACAAGTGTGTGCCACCGTGCCTGGCTAATTTTTGTATTTTTAGTAGATACAGGATTTCACCACATTGGCCAGGCTAGTCTCAAACTCCTGACCTTAGGTGATCTGTCTGCCTCAGCCTCCCAAAGTGCTGGGATTACAGGTGTGAGCCACCGTGCCCAGCCGAGGTCTCCCTTTTTTTTTTTTTAAAGAGCCTACTATGTGCCAGAGACTTTATAAATGGTTGCTGTATCTAATCTTACAGTGACCTCACGGAAGAAATTTTGTCATCTTCTTTCTGCAGAAGAACTGAGGCTCAGGGAGGTGAAATCACAAGTGCAAAGCCACACTGCATCAACATGTGGGAACAGGATCTAACACTAGGATTTTTCGGCTCTGCCCATCCTGCTTCACCACCAGAGGGGCAACAGCAGGAGGGATTCAGAGCATGGCGGCTGGAGTCAGGCTACATGTATCCATATTCCCCATTCCCAGTAGTACGGCCCTGGGCAAATGACTCCCTCTCCGAGCCTCAGTTTCCTCACTGTAAAATGGAGTCACAAGAATCAAATACAACAGTGTATAGGGGTAGGGCATGGTGGCTCACACCTGTAATCCCAGCACTTTGGGAGGCTGAGGTAGAAGAATCACTTGAGACTAGGAGTTCAAGACTAGCCCAGGCAACATAGCAAGATCCTGTCTCTACAAAAAAAAATTTTAATTAGTTTGACATGGTGGCACATTCCTGTGGTCCCGGCTACTCAGAAGACTGAGGAGAGAGAATCACTTGAGCCTGGGAAATGGAAGCTGCAGTGAGCTGTGATAGCGCCACTGGACTCCAGCCTGGGTGACAGAATACCCTGTCTCAAGAAAAATAAATAAAAAAAAGAAAAGTACATAGGAAAATGATGAGCACAGAGCCTAGGACAGAGTTATTATTCACTTGTTATTTTTGGGTTTTGTGGGTTTTTTTTTTTTTTTTTTTTTTTTTTGCTGTTTTTTGTTTTTTGTTGAGACAGAGTCTCCCTCTGTCTCCCAGGCTGGAGTGCAGTGGCACAATCTCAGCTCACTGCAATCTCTGTCTCCCAGGTTCAAGCAATTCTCCTGCTTCAGCCTCCCAAGTAGCTAGGACTATAGGCATGCACCACTATGCCTAGCTAATTTTTGTATTTTTAGTAGAGACAGAGTTTTACCATGTTGGCCAGGCTGGTCTCAAAATCCTGACCTCAAGTGATCCACCTGCCTAGGCCTCCCAAAGTGCTGGGATTACAGGTGTGAGTCACCGTGTCCAGTCCTATTTTTGTTTTACTACAGATAACATTATTATTACCAAAAGCAGGATCTGCATAAAGATGAGAGACAGCCTCAGTTATCTCCTGCAAACTTCTTTTTTCTTTTTTTTTTTGAGACGGAGTCTCGCTCTATCACCCAGGCTGGAGCGCAGTGGCGTGATCTCGGCTCATGCAAGCTCCGCCTCCCGGGTTCACACCATTCTCCTGCCTCAGCCTCCCGAGTAGCTGGGACCACAGGCGCCTGCCCGACTAATTTTTTGTATTTTTAGTAGAGACAGTGTTTCACCGTGTTGTTAGCCAGGATGGTCTCGATCTCCTGACCTCGTGATCCACCCGCCTCGGCCTCCCAAAGTGCTGGGATTACAGGCGTGAGCCACCGCGCCCGCCCTTTTTTTTTTTTTTTTTTTTTTCTTATTTTTTTATTTTTGAGATGGAGTTTCACTCCTGTTGCCCAGGCTGGAGTGCAGTGGCATGATCTTGGCTCACAGCAAGCTTCGCCTCCCAGGTTAAAGTGATTCTCCTCCTGCCTCAGCTTCCCAAGTAGCTGGGATTACAGGTGCCCGCCACCAAGCCCGGCTAATTTTTTGTATGTTTAATAGAGATCAGGTTTCGCCATGTTGGGCAGGCTGGTCTCAAACTCCTGACCTCAGGTGATCCGCCTGCCTTGGCCTCCCAATACATGATACATTTTTATGGAGTGAACAACTGAAGGAGAGGGTGAGTGGCCTGTAACCCTGCAGCTATCTCAGTGAGCCCTGCGGATACTCATAAATCTGGGCTCCCAGAAGCCTGCTGTGTGCGTCCATAGTGGCGCCATGTGAGTAGTTCTTAGATCAGAGCACCCCGTGACTCTTCCCTGGCTGGATCAGGGCTGCTTCAGGACTCAGGAGGGCTGCGTGGTTGGTAAAGGCACCCTGGCCATCCTCAAGGGGTGACCCATATTAGCTACAGGGGGAAACCCCACCGCCTCAGAAGCAGGGCCCCAAAACGCATCCGCTTCTGGTGGCTCCCAGGAAGGGAGGCAACCTCTCTGGGCCTCCACAGACTAATAATAATACTAGTAATCCTAACAATACTAGCTAAGGCGCGTGTGAATTCATTCGCAGGTGCTATGTGTTAACACATTTAATGCTTGTCAACCTCATGAGTCAGGCTCTATTATTACTCCCAGCTTACAGATGAGAAAACTGAGGCCCAGAGTGGTTAACTGCCTTGCATAAGGCCACACAGCTGGTAAGTGGTGGGGCTAGAATTTGAATCCAAGCAGTCTGGCTCCAGGTTCCCTGCAATATTCCCAAGGGAATGGGTGGCAGAATTCCTCATTCTGCCCCTATCAGGACCCCCACAGCTCCATGCCAATGCTCACAGCCACCATCTGGTTATCATCTACCTCATGCCAAGCATTTCACAGTCCTTATTAATGGGTACAAGCACACTGTGTCCCTTTTACAGACAGGCAAACTGAGGCTGAGGAATGTGAGGAGGCTGATCAAAGGTCACGTGGCCCATAATGGGCAGAGCTGGGATTCAAACCCAGACCTATCCCTCCCAGTCTCACCTTGGCGTCGCTGCGTTCTCTCACTCTACTGGCTACAGGTATCATGGCTCAGGGAATTGTAAGCCAGCTCCAGCACAAAAATCATCATCAAGACAATCATCCCTCATTTCCCACGTCACCTCATAGGTATAAAGCACCTCCTTATGCAGTAATATCTCTGAGCTTCCCAGCAGCTCGCCAGAGAAGACAATATTCCCATTTTCCAGATAAGGAATCTGAGACTCAGTTGGTGAACTGCCTGTCTCTAGTTATAAACTCAAACCAGGTCTCCTTGCCCAGAGCCTCTGCTCTGTGACCACTTGTCCACAAATCATGAGCCATGATTCTTACCCATGCCCTCCAGGCAGACTCTCTACTCCTGCAAGGACCGGTCCTATCCCATCAGAAACATAATTGTGGCGGGTTCTATTATTGTTCAGCAAATATTTATTCAGCCTCCATGAGAGGAGTAGACTTCAACTCATTGATGTCAGGCTTGCCATGTGAGTTGCTTCAGCCTATAGCATGAGAGCAGAAGTGCAGCTTCTCAGTTCAGAACGGAGGCTTCTGTTGTCCACCACAGAAGAGCATGCCCTGGCTGGCTGCCACCCTTCAGCCTGTGAATCTGGATGAAGATTCACGAGGCAGACCTGAACCCAATCCAAAGCCTAGGGCCAGCCCTGCTGGCAAAGCCTAGCTAACGTCAGCCAAGCTACCTGCTGACTTGTGAGCATGAAACAAATGTTTGCTGTTAAAGGCCACTGTGATGTAGGAGATGTTTGTTACACTGTATGATCACAGAAAAGCCTGACTAATACAGGGACCACGTATGTCCAGAAAGACTTGTGTGTACATGGGCAAATATCTTCCAAGACACAGTCAACCAGCAGTTTGTATTAAAACCCAAGGGCCAGGCTGGGTGTGTTGGCTCCCAGGTGGGAGGATCGCTTGAGGAGTTTGAAACCAGCCTGGGTAACATGGCAAAATCTCGTCTCTACAAAAATACAAAAAATTAGCCAGGCATGGTGGTGCATGCCTGTAATCCCAGCTACTTGGCAGGCTGAGGTGGGAGGACCACCTGAGCCCAGGAGGTCGAGGCTGCAGTGAACTGAGATCGCACCACTGCATTCCAGCCTGGATGAAAGAGCAAGACCCTGTCTCAAAACAAAAACAACAACAACAAAAAGAACCCCAAGGGCCATAAAATATTGTGTCACTTACAAGAACTCTCACCTTCCCTCAGGCCAGAGGCCATGTCCTATGGCCACAGACAAGAGAGAGCCAAACACTGTTCCTTCTCTCTGAAATATACAAAGAGGCTGTCTCTCGCACAGCTGTGGTAAGAGTGTGAAAGGTATAGCCACTCTGCTGGGAAAATGGGCAGGTCAGGTCAATGTTCTAAACACCCTTCATCCCCCAAATTTCACATCCTGGAATCTGTCCTCCAGCCTACTGCGACAAGTATGCAAAGACACATCAACAGGGATGTTTACTGCGGCACTGTGTCATAACAAAAAAAAAAAAAAGAACCTGAAAAAACAACTCAATGTCCATCAAGAGGGGATCGGTTAAATAAGTTCATAGCACCTTCATGCACTGGAAATTATTCAGCTTTTTTTTACTTTTTTTTTTTGAGACGGAGTCTTGCCCTGTCACCCTGGCTGGAGTACAGTTGTGCGATCTCAGCTCACTGCAACATCCGCCTCCCAGGTTCAAGCA
Source organism: Papio anubis (assembly GCF_008728515.1). Classification (NCBI taxonomy): domain Eukaryota; kingdom Metazoa; phylum Chordata; class Mammalia; order Primates; family Cercopithecidae; genus Papio; species Papio anubis. The sequence continues at coordinate 25,650,499 of NC_044991.1, read as the reverse complement.
ATTCTCCTGCCTCACGCCTCCCGAGTAGCTGGGATTAGAGGTGCGTGCCACCATGCCCAGCTAATTTTTGTATTTTTAGTAGAGATGGGGTTTCACCATGTTGGCCAGGCTGGTCTTGAACCCCTGACCTCAAGTAATCCGCCTGGCCTCCCAAAGTGATGGGATTACAGGCAGGAGCCACCACAGCTGGCCTTATTCAGCTTTTAAAAAGAATGAGGTAAATCAACACATTCTGAAATGGGAAAGTACCCAAATATATTTTTAATTCACATGTGAAATTATTTGTTTTATTTTATTTTTATTTATGTATTTTTTTTTGAGACGGAGTCTCACTCTGTCGCCAGGCTGGAATGCAGTGGTGTGATCTTGGCTCACTGCAACCTCTGCCTGCCAGGTTCAAGTGGTCCTCCTGCCTCAGCCCCCCAAGTAGCTGGGACTACATGCGCGCACCACCACACCCAGCTAATTTTTGTATTTTTAGTAGAGACGGGGTTTCATCATGTTGGGCAGGATGGTCTCCATCTCTTGACCTTGTGATCTGCCCATCTTGGCCTCCCAAAGTGCTGGGATTACAGGTGTGAGCAACCGCACCCGGTCTCTTTATTTTATTATTGTTACTGTTGTTGCTGTTGTTGTTCAAAGAATATGTTTACATATATGGATTCGTTGGTTTACTCCAAGGCTACGTCCTGAGCACCAACTCTGTGTCTGGCAGTACCAGTTAGGAACAATACAGACAGCAATGAAGGTTAAGTAGGGTTTCTGCCTTCTAGGAGCTGAGAGTAGAGGGGAAAGTCATTAATAATACTAACTCCACAATGACCACTACTAGTAATAATGAGGATAATCATAACAGCATCTACACATATTGAGCACATACCATCTGCCTCCCCACTTACAAGAAAATGGGCTCAGAGAAGTTAAGTCACCTGCCCAAGGTCACACAGCCAGTAAGTGGCAGAGCTAGGATTCAACTCCTTCCATCTGGCTCCAAAGTGGTTGTAAAGATAACTTTGATCATTTGCACAGTGTGATAGGAGTGTGGAAGGAAGTAAACAGAGCATGTGTGTGTGCAAAGTTTCTAGATTGTCAGGAGAAGCTGCTGGCTCTCTCAGAAGTAGGATTGGGAGTCTGGCATAGGAGACTCACTTTTTACTTTCTAGAATATTATTTTGCCATTTGGAAGTGTTTGGTGTATTATACATTATTTTTATAATACAAAATAATTTTGATGTGTTTATCATTTCTGACTCAGTGATGTAAACATCCAAAGATCATGCTTTGGAAATGTATTTCATATTCTTTTTTTTATTTTGAGACAGGGTCGCACTCTGTCACCCGGACTGTAGTGCAGTGGCGCAATCTCGGCTCACTGCAACCTCCCCCTCCCAGGTTCAAGCTATTCTCCTGCCCCAGCCCCCTGAGTAGCTGGGATTACGGACGCCCACCACCATGCCCAGCTAATTTTTGTATTTTTAGTAGAGACGGGGTTTCACCATGTTGGTCAGGCTGGTTTCGAACTCCTGACCTCAAATGATCCACCTGCCTCAGGGCCCCATAGTGCTGGGATTACAGGCGTGAGCCACCGCACCCAGCCGTATTTCATATTCTTAATGGAGACAAAGCTATAGAACATTTCAAAGGTCACTTAACTGAGCAATTAACAAATGTAGCTGTGATAGCTTCTGCTCAGAAGTCAAGTCCATAATTATTTGCTTATTTGTCTCATCTTGCCTTGCCCCCTTCCTTCTTCTCGTACAGTTGACCAGAGGATTCCTAAGGGCAGGTGATCTTTTGAATTTTTCACAAGTAAAGTGCCTTACCCACATAAGATGGTCATTAAATATTCATTGCATTGAAGGAAAAAAAATATGTGTGTGTGTGTGTGTGTGTGTGTATATATATATATATATGCCTCGACTGTTTGTTAGCTTCCTTTTATTTTTACTTTTTGAGACACAGTCTCACTCTGTTGCCCAGGCTGGAGTGCAGTGTCACGATCTAGCTCACTGCAACCTCCGCCTCCCAGGTTCAAGCGATTCTCATGCCTCAGCCTCCCAAATAGCTGGGATTACAGGCACCCGCCATTACGCCTGGCTGATTTTTATTTCTTTTATTTTTTTATTTTATTTTATTTTTCCAGTAGAGATGGGGTTTCACCATGTTGGCCATGCTGGTCTCAAACTCCTGACCTCAAGTGATCCTCCCACCTCAGCCTCCCAAAGTGCTGAGATTACAGGTGTGAGTCACTGTGCTTGACCAGTTTCCTTTTATTTTTAATTTCTATTTTTAAAATTTTTATATATTTATGTATTTATTTATTTGAGACAAGATCTCACTCTGTCTCAGGCTAAAGTGCAGTGGCGCAATCAAAGCTCACTGCAGCATCGAACTCCCGAGCTCAAGCAATCCTCCTGTCTCAGCCTCTGAATTAGCTGGGACCACAGCCTGATACACTGACAGGCTAATTTGTTTTTCTTTTTTTTTTTTTTTTTGAGACAGAGTCTCACTCTGTCGCCCAGGCTGGAGAGTGCAGTGGCGCAATCTTGGCTCACTGCAAGCTCCACCTCCCAGGTTCACGCCCATTCTCCTGCCTCACCTCCCAAGTAGCTGGGACTACAGGCACCTCACACCAAGTGCTCTTGGCTAATTCTTTTTTTTTTTTTTTTTTTTTTTGTATTTTTAGTAGAGACGGGGTTTCACCGCTGGTCTCGATCTCCGACTTCCCTGATCCACCCACCTAGGCCTCCTCCCAAAGTTTTGTTGTTGTTTTTTTTTTTTTTTTTTTTTTGAGACTGCTTTTGTTCTATCAGCCCAGGCTGGAGTGTGCAGTGGCACAATCTCGGCTCACTCTGTGCAACCTCTGCCTCCCAGGTTCAAGCACTCTGTTGCCCCTAGCCTCCCAAGTAGCTGGGATTGCTGCAGTGCTACCATACCTGGCTTTTTTTTTTTTTTGTATTTTTAGTAGAGACAGGGTTTTTCCATGTTGATCAGGCTAGTCTCGAACTCCTGACCTTAGGTGGTTCGCCTGCCTCACTCCCAAGTGCTGCTGGGATTACAGGTATGAGCCACCAGCCTGACCGCCAGGCTAATTTTTAAAATTTGTTTTTTTTTTGAGACAGCGTCTTTCTGTGTCACCCAGGCTGGATTGCAATGGCATGATCTCAGGTCACCACAACCTCCAACTCCCAGGTTCAAGCGATTCTCCTGCCTCAGGCTTCCGAGTAGCTGGGATTACAGGCGCCTGCTACCACGCCTGGCTGATTTTTGTATTTTTAGTAGAGAGGGGGTTTCACCATGTTGGCCAGGCTGGTCTCAAACTCCTGACCTCAGGTGATCCACCCACCTCGGCCTCCCAAAGTGCTGAGATTACAGGCGTAAGCCACCGCACCTGGCCTTAAATGGTTTTTTCAGAGACAGAGTCTCGCTATGTTGCCCAGGCTGGTCTCAAACTCCTGGGCTCAAGCAATCCTCCCATCTCTGCCTCCCAAAGCGCTGGGCTTACAGACGGGAGCCACTGCACTTGGCCTTAGGTTTTTTTTAAATGGCAGCAGTTTGAGTAGTGAGAATAGGCAGAAGCACCCCTCCTTGTGTCGGGAGCCACGGACGCGGGAAGGGCATGGCTTTGATGCAGACAGCTTTGGGTTCAAATCCCAGCTCTTCCACTTTCCAGCTGCGTGACCTCGCAGCAAATCAATAACCTCTTGAAGCCTCAGTTTCATGAACTGCAAAGTCCAGGGTCTCGAAAACAAGCACCACCTGGGTTTGTTGTAAAACATATATTAAAAAAAAAAAAAAAAAAAAAAAGCCAGGTGCCTATAATCCCAGCACTTTGGGAGGCCGAGTCGGGTGGATCACATTAGGTCGGGAGTTCGAGACCAGCCTGACCAACATGGAGAAACCCCATCTCTACTAAAAATAACAAAATTAGCCGGGCGTGGTGGTACATGCCTGTAATCCCAGCTACTTGGGAGGCTGAGACAGGAGAATCACTTGAACCCAGGAGGCAGACGCTGCAGTGAGCCGAGATCGTGCCATTGCACTTCAGCCTGGGCAGTAAGAGCAAAACTCCGTCTCAAAAAAAAAAAAAAAAAAGGGAACAAAAGAGCTTAGCCCAGATTCTGGCTTAACGGCGCTGCTCTGATGCACTATGTGTTTACCTGCATTCTCCCTAGTCCTCCCATTTTACAGAGGAAGAAACTGAGGTCCCAGGGGGACATGGCTTGTGTAGGTTCACACTACTATAATCTGGATAGGTGAGTGGAAGGAGGAGTGTGAACTCCTGGACAGGGATGCTCCTGCCCTCCTCTCTGCCCCAAACCTGCCAAAGCCTTCAGGTTTAGAAATTCAGGGAGTGTCTGGGGTAAAAAAGGAATTTTTGCTGCCTATCGTCTTTTATTCATTCAGCACACCCTGAATTCTAGGTATATCAATTAGCTTGCAGTTCTCCAGGCGATCTATGCCTTTGCCAGTGCTGTTGCTTCTGCCTGGAATGTCCCCAGCCCTCCCTCCTACTCATCCTTTAAGACTCAAGTGTCACCTGTGGGTCACTCCCTCTCTCCCCCCAACACACACATGCACACACCAGGTTGAGCCAAGCACCACACACCTGGAACTTATCCTGGTGACAGGCTATAGTGATAATAATCACACCACCCCTTACAGAGCATAGATACCGGGCGTAGCCCTGTCCATGCACTGCTTCGTCAAACTCACGTAACAGCCCTTTGAGAATGGGAGTATCCTATCATCAGCCCTTTTTACAGATAGGGAAGTCGAGTCTCAAAACCACAACCATGCCCAAGGCCATGGCCAGGAGAGAGCAGGGCCAGGGTTTGCCTGGAGTATCTCTGGATGACTCACTCCCTCCCTTCTTTTTTTATTTTTATTTTTATTTATTTATTGATTTATTTTGAGACGGAGTCTCGCTCTGTCGCCCAGGCTAGAGTGCAGTGGCGCGATCTTGGCTTACTGCAAGCTCCGCCTCCCGGGTTCACGCCATTCTCCTGCCTCAGCCTCCCAAATAGCTGGGACTACAGGCGCCCAACACCACACCCGGCTAATTTTTTGTTTTCATATTTTTAGTAGAGACAGGGTTTCACCTTGTTAGCCAGGATGGTCTCTATTTCTTGATCTTGTGATCTGCCCGCCTCAGCCTCCCAAAGTGCTGGAATTACAGGCATGAGCTACTGCGCCCGGCCAGCTGGCTCCCTCCCTTCCATCCCTGCCTCCTCCTGGAAGGCTCCTTCGATTTACCCCTTCTACACCCAACTCAAACCCACCTTCCTCTGTTGCTTCCCTACTGCTTAACCTGAACCCAAACATCCACTAGTTGCAAGTTGGAAGTGAGTTCAAATTCCTGCTTTGCCACTGCTGCCTGGCAAAGACCTCACTATGCCACAGAGGCCAGGATCAGTGAAATGGGAATAATATGTCCCACGTCTCCCCACAGGAAGTCCTTGAGGACTGGCATGGTTTATGGCTCCCCCTGAACAGGGAGACAGAGGGTGCTAAAGAAGGTTTGCTAAACTGAATTCAGTACTGATACCACCTCCTCTGAGGGGTTTCCTTCCCCCAGGTAGATTGTTACACCCACCTTGAGGAAGGGATCTTCAAAGTGAGTGGCTCTCTAAATGTAACACTGATCAATGTCAAAGTTGTCAGTGAGCACCCTTCCACACCATTGGTCTTTACGTCCAGTCCACCATAGTCTCTCGCCTGGATTTTTTTTTGTGTTTTTTTTTTTTTGAGATGGAGTTTCGCTCTTGTGGCCCAGGCTGGAGTGCAGTGGCGCGATCTCGGCTCACTGCAAGCTCCGCCTCCCAGGTTCACGCCATTCTCCTGCCTCAGCCTCCCGAGTAGCTGGAACTACAGGCGCCCGCCACCATGCCTGGCTAATTTTTTGTTTCTGTCTTTTTAGTGGAGATGGGGTTTCACTGTGTTAGCCAGGATGGTCTTGATCTTCTGACCTCGTGATCTGCCCGCCTTGGCCTCCCAAAGTGTTGGGATTACAGGCGTGAGTCACCGCGCCTGGCCTCTCACCTGGATTTGTTTTGCAGCCTGCTTACTGGCCCCCAGCCTCCTGGCATGACCCTCCGATCATCCAGCCTCCCCACACCAGCCAGGGCAAGCTTCCCAAAACACACATCTGACCCTGCCTCTCGCCTGCAGAGACCCTTTCACGGTGATCCACAGCACCCCACGCCCCAGGAATAAAGTCCAAACCACTAAGCATGGCTGGCCTGGCTCCAGTCAACACCCTAGGCACTCCCCTACCTCCAGGCTTCTGCACAAGCTGTTCCACTTCTGCAGTCCATAACACCAACCTCTTCCCACTGGCTATAGAGAAAACTAAACTCTCTGACTCCCATCCCTCCTCACAGCCAAAGGCATCAGCCCCTCCTCCTATGATCATGGTTCTCCCCTTCCAGACAAGTGCCTATGTTCACAAAGACTTTCAGGGCATAAAATATCCCCTTAAGGATGTGGCTGCTAGCCTCATCTTTGATACAGTGTCTTGAAATATTTGTTGAAGGAACAAATGATAAATAAATGAATGAATGCACATATAAAATATCCCTGTGAGGCCGGGCGCAGTGGCTCACGCCTGTAATCCCAGCACTTTGGGAGGCCGAGGCGGGAGGATCACCTGAGGTCAGGAGTTTGAGACCAGCCTGGCCAACATGGTGAAACCCTGTCTCTACTAAAAATACAAAAATTAGCCAGGCAAAATGGCAGGCCTCTGTAATCCCAGCTGCTCCAGAGGCTGAGGCAGGAGAATAGCTTGAACCCAGGAGGCGGAGGTTGCAGTGAGCCGAGATAACGCCATTGCACTCTAGCCTGGGCTACAGAGGGAGACTCCATCTCAAAGAACAAAAGAAAACAAAACAAACAAATAAACAAAAAACAGCCCGCAGGACCTCCATGGGGGTAGGGGCAGCTTCCAGCCTCTGAACCTAGGGTGAGAACTGTATCCCCAACATCCAGAATCAGTACTAGACTGCAGGGCAAGCTGACTGCTCCATAGCTGGAAAATAACTCTAAGAGGACAGATCCTGAGTTGCGCTAGGCCACACCATTTCCACAGTGCTCCTGACATAGGTGCTCAGTACATGCTGGTTGATGGAGCCAGCCAGTTCATATGCCCAGCTGAAATATATGCCCAGACACTGCATTGAAACTCTGCACTTCTCTTGGTTAATTGCACCCTTGACAAGCATGCAAATCCTTTAAAAGGATCCCCCTGCCAGAACCACCAAGATCTGGGCTTGTGTCTGTACAAATTCCTCAGGAACTGTCCCTGGCTGCAACAGGAAGGAAGGAGGCGCCAGAGTCTGGGGGTACACACGCATGTTTGTCCAGAAACCTTGATGGATTAGCAGAGGGAAAGCCAGGCCAAGGGAGAAGCCTTGTCCAAATGTCCTGGTTACTCATTAGCCAAACCTCAGAACTTCTCTCTGCAAGGGGGGATCAGAGGGGCAATTAACCCATTTGGAAGAAAGGTTAAGCTAAATAGCTCTCTAATCCTGCAGTTTCAAAGACAGCAAGTAGGGTTTCTGGAATCTTTAGATACTGTAAGGCAAGCACAGGGGATGGGGCATGGGAAAGGAGAGGCCATAGACTGAGGGAGGCACTGATACTTATAGAGCCCCTACCTGTTTCATACCCTTCATTCCGATCCATCCTGCCAGTCTCCTAGAAGAGGGAGGATGCAGACCCTCCTAGGCCAAGCTCATTTTGCCCAGAAGGTCCCTATCTGGACTCTGATAAGTGTTTTGCCCAAGGTCACAAAGCAGGTGCAAAGAAAGTGTTTTTCTTTGTGCAACAGGTACAGTCTTTTCCCTTCCAAAAAATAATGGCTGCTCCTGGCTACAGAAAGTTCAGTGCCGGCGGGCAGGAAGCCCTGGCCACCTAGGCATCGCGCGGCGGAGGTCACACGCCTGCTTCGGGACTGGACGAAGAGCAGGGTTTTAAGGCGCGGCGCCCCCACTCCCAGGCAAGTGTGTGCCAGGAGGGCGTGAAAAGGTCTGGCTCTGGTGGGGGTCAACGAGCCGCTTCCCATCCCGGGAGCCCCACCCGTGAGACCGGGTGGGCCGCGCCGCCATCGGGGCGGGGATCACGCGGGCCTGCCTGGGAACAGGGGGACTGAGGCTTAATCTCTTCAGGGCGCCTCCGCCCTGGAAAGACGAGCGGAGCGGGGCGCAGGCCAGGCCGGGAGGACGCGTCCAGAGCCTCCGCGTCCGAGGGGCCCTGCGCGCTGCCCTTCTCACGCCCCCCGAACCACCCCGCCGTCCTCCGGGCTCCCCTCGACCCGGACTCCATCTCGCTCGCCGCCCTAGCTTCCCACTGTCCACCTCCGGGGCCTCCAACCCGCACAGATGTCCAGACCCTAACAGCTTCAGGCTGAGTAACCCAGATCTCCAGCGATCCCTCAGCTCCCGGCCACCGGATCTCTCTGAATCCATTCGCAAGGCTCAGGCTAGCGTGGGAGGAGATTGATCCTCTCGCTCCCAGTTCTGAATCACCCTCTGCCGTCACCCCTGACTGGGGATCCAGTGGGACCCCAGGCCTCCAGCGCCTGACCCCCTGCAGGGATCGACTCCCAAGTCGCCAACCGGGTGGCACGTGATCCATTGGCTGCCCTATGCGGGATCTTCCCGCGGGATCCACTCTCAAGTCTCGGGAGACGGATTCCCCGGCTCCCAAACCGGGATCCTCCCTCCCCGCAGACCCGGAGTCTGGGGAAATCCTCCCGGTCCCCGCCTCTTCCCCAGCCAACTTTGCCAACTTTTCTCCCGGGGCCTTGGCCGGGCAGAAACTTGGCGGCCCTCGCCCGCCGCCGTCACCCCCAGCTACCTCGCCGGCCGGGGACAGGAGGCGACCAGCCGGCCCCCATTCCCCACAGCCGCTGCGCAACCTACCGTGGAGCCACCGCCAGCCCGCGCCGCGCCGCCACCTGCCCGCAGCCCGCGGCACCTGCCCGCTGAGCCCGCAGCCCCGCGCAGCCTAGCCTGCTGGGGGCGGGGCCTCGGGCGGGGACGCGCCCCCGTCACCATGGGAACTGCGGCCGGCCGCGCCTGCGCAGAGGGGAACAGAGCCTGCAGGACCCGAGGGGGCAGTGGCGCCTGGGCCTGGGACCTCTCCGGCGGGTCAGAGGTCACGACTCGCTTGGACACCCCTGCCGGAAGCGCTCCCGCCCCTCGAGGCCCGACCCGGCTCTGTCCAACTGGGAACTTTGCTCCCGGTCCCCTCCTGCGTCCCCTGGATGTTCCCCAGTCACCAGCCAGGATTCCCCGCCACCGGCACCGACCCGCTGCCCAGCCGGCGACCCCGAAAGCCTAATGCAACCCAGAAATTAAGGAGGTGCTCCATAAATGTGGGCCCATTGACTTGCCTGGGCTGCTGGTGCCGGCCCGGGGGCGGGCAAGGTCTGTGCGCGGTGCTGGCGCCTCCTCGCGCCAAGCAAGGGGACTGCACCCGAGAGTTCCCTGGGGCGCCTACTGTGTGCGAATCCTCCTGCCATTGTGTTGTGGGTTTGGGTTGTGGGGTAATGGGTATAGGAACTTGTGACAAGTTGAGAGAATCGTAGGAAGTCGCCTCTGAAAGAAAATACCTGTTCTGTTATCCTTTACTCATTTCATTCAGCAGATCTTTATTAAGCACCTATTGTATACCGGGTCCTGGAGACCCAGTGGTGGGCAGCTGGCAAAATCCAGGCTGTTGTGCCGCTTACAGATATTGAAACAAATAATTTCGCGAGTATATCGAATTGATTCTGTGACATGTGCTCCTATGGGAAATGTACAGAGCATAAATAACTGGAGGACCTAAAATCAATGTGCCTTTATTATAAGCAAGATAGACCTCAATAAAGCTGAAAAAGAAAAGGATATCACAGGCTGTGCGCGGTGGCTTGTAATCCCAGCATTCTGGGAGACCGAGGCGGGTGGATCACCTGAGGTCATGAGTTTGAGACCAGCATGGCCAAAATGATGAAACCCCATCACTACTAAAAATTACAAAAATTAGCTGGGCGTGGTGGCGGATGCCTGTGATCCCAGCTACTCGGGAGGCTGAGGCAGGAGAATGGCTTGAACCCGGGACGTGGAGATTGCAGTGAGCCAAGATCGCACCACTGCACTCCAGCCTGGGCGACAGAGCAAGACTCCGTCTCAAAAAAAAAGAAAAAGAAAGAAAGAAAAAGAGAAAAGAAAAGGACATCACGTTGTGTGGCTTCAGGAGGATTGGTGGGGAGACTTCTTGCCTCATTTTGCTTTTAAGTTGTTGGGTGTATGTAAGAAACAAGGGCAGCTCCTGTTCCACACCATTTGCACTACAAGCCTTTTGAAGGTCTGATCATCACCCTCAGACCCAGACAGGGTAAACCCTGTTTACCAAACAGCAGCCTGAGAACCCCCAACGGACTTGTGTACAGTGCTGGAACCCAGGAATTGGGGGGCAGAGGTCCCATGAGGTCTCATGTCTCAGGACATTCTCCTTATCATCTGTGTATCTTGAGTACAGTCATCAAAAGGATCAAACCCAGTCGCTTTTACAGACGACTACCACTTCCAGAGAGAAGTCTGTGAGTAGGAGACCAGGAACGGCTGGATTGAAACTTAAAATCCTTCAGAATCCACTTAAGTCAGGCTTTTACATGACGTGTATGTTACACCAGCAAAGGCAAATCATTGTTGATTGTCTGCTCTTCTCTCTAGACCTCCTGGGGGAAGGGACTTCTCTCTCTCTTTCACCTCCGATTCCCAGTGCCTAGAACAGGGCTTGGCACACAGCAGGTGCTCAAAGAATATATGCTAAGTGCATGAATGACCAAGAGCTAATGACATGCATCTGCTGCCCCTCCTCCCTAACCTTATGGGAACTTCCTGTCTCTCCTGGGCAAATCTCCATGAACCAGAATGTGTAGGCTGGGGGTTCTGTTTAACGGAATGTTCCATGTTTCTCAGCTCCCCAGCCAATGCAGGCTTCCACCTTGGCATCTCCTCTCCATTCCAGAACATAAAGATGGGAGGGGACAAGACAGTCATCCTCCTCCCACACCCCATGGAGACTCAAACCCAGACACGTCCCCAGCCCTGACCATCAACCCTACTCTCCGCCTCAAGAGCTGCCCAGCCCAGGCCGGGTGTCAGCTCTTCCATCCCTGTCAAGCTTTAAGGGGATTCCAGAAGTGCTGAACTACAACTCCCAGAGTCCTCCTGAACCTGGACCCAAAAGGGGCAGGACTTCCTGGTTCAGCCCCCGCCTTAGCTGGTTCCCCCTGCATTCCTGTGTCTTCCCGCCTAGGTAAGAGATGCCAGCTCGCACATACCCAGAAGTGGACCCTGACCAAAGAGGTGTCAGGTTGTACACTGTTTCCAGAGGCAACACCCCTCCCTCCCCCCACGTCACCACTCCCAGCCCTGGCTTTTCTTTTTCTAAGAATAGAGCACAGTGCTTCCCAGGGATTTTCCCAGAACCCTTTCTTTGCATTCTTCTGTCCCCTCCTCCAGGAAGTCTGTCCTGATTAGCCTCTGTCAGCTCTGCCAGCAGAACTTGCTGCAACGGTGGAGATGGTCTATATCTGCACTGTCCAACATTAGCCACAGATAACTACTGATTACTTAAAATGAGGTCAGGGAGACTGAGGAACTAAGTCTTACATTTTATTTAATTTTAATTAGTATAAATTTTAAAATCCACATGTGGCCCTGGCTACCATATTGAACAGTATAGCTCTACACACCACACACTCCTTGCAAAGACCATGTTCATGCATTTTCGTTGGTGCATATTTATCCATTTTGTTTTTCCTCAAATTTATCCGCATCTTCAGTGTGAGAGCCAATATGTTCTTTGAAATGTTTTCCCTCAACACTAGTCCTATGCCCATGCCATTACCCCCACCAGGAAGTCTTTGCCTTCTGCCTCCCCATCATCTGGTTAACAATGTCCCTCAGATCTTAGCTTCTACATCGGTTCCTCCAAAAAGCCATCCCTAACCACCAAAACTGATTAGATGTTGCAGAATCTGGGGCTGGTGCCCTCACCCATTAAAGTTCTGATCACACTGTCGTATCATTGCCCAATTACTTTTCACTCACTTTCTAGGCTGTGAGGTCCTTGTGGGAAGAGACTAGCATAGTACCTGAAACAGAGCTGACACCCAATAAATATTCATGAAGTTCAACGTTGCATAAATGTTTTCACATGCTGGAATCCAGCGTTTGGTTCATGGTGATGATACTAATGAAGGTTATCATTTTTTCAGCCAAATATTTTGCCTGTGCTATCTCATTAAACTCCACAACAACCTATAAGATATGCTCTATTATTATTATTATTATTTTTTTTTTTTTTTTTTTTGAGTCGGAGTCTCGCTCTGTTGCCCACGCTGGAGTGCAGTGGCGCAATCTCGGCTCACTGCAAGCTCCGCCTCCCGGGTTCACGCCATTCTCCTGCCTCAGCCTCCTGAGTAGCTGGGACTACAGGCGCCCGCCACCGCGCCCGGCTAATTTTTTGTATTTTTAGTAGAAACGGGGTTTCACCGTGGTCTCGATCTCCTGCCCTTGTGATCCGCCCGCCTCGGCCTCCCAAAGTGCTGGGATTACAGGCGTGAGCCACCGCGCCCGGCTATTATTATTATTATTACTTAATTTTTTTCAAGACAGAGTCCCGCTCTGTCGTCCAGGCTGGAGTGCAGTAGCACAATCTTGGCTCACTACACAGCCTCGCCCTCCTGGGCTCAAGCCATACCCCCGCCTCAGGCTCCCGAGCAGCTGGGACTACAGGTGTGCACTACCATGCTTGGCTAATTTTTGTATTTTTGTAGAGATGGGATTTTGCCGTGTTGCCCAGGCTGGTTTTGAACTCCTGGTTCAAGCTATTCACCCGCCTCAATCCCCCAAAGTGCTGGGGTTACAAGTATGAGCCACTGTGCCCTGCTGAGATGCTCTATTATTATCTACCTTTTGCAGATGAAGGATCTGAAGCTCAGAGAGGTTAAGTAAGTTGCCCAAGGTCACACAGCTAGTATTTCAGCCTGGCTCCCTGGAAAACAGAGCCCAAGGCAAATTTTATGCACTAATGCTTTATTAGGGATAAAATCCAACTCAGTAAGGGTGAAGGGAAGGGGATTTCAAGGCAGGGGAGGAGGGAGAGCAAATATAAGACATGCCTTACTAGGCTGGCTACAGAAGCCGCATGAAACAGACCATGGAAGGGATGAAGGAAGGGCAAAGACTTTGTTGGCCGGCACCTCCCGTCCCCTGTCCATGATTAGTCACCATTGGGCCCAATTGTGTTATCTGTGCCTGCAGACAGCCCCAAGGGAAGCTAATTCCATACACAGGGCTTCACCTGAGCCTAGAAGAGGGTCCAGGGCTCCCTCCCTTAAAGCGGGTCAGGTCTGCTTGAATGAGAACAGGAGATGCCGGCCTAGGTGGCCCAGTAGTTGCAGCAACTGACCCAAGCCACCTGCAGGCGGAAGTGAGAGGAGGCTTGATCTTGTCCAGAGCTGCTGGCTGGCCGGGAAGGACACAGCTGAGCACACCTGAGAAGGTGCATCAGTCAAGCCTGATACAGCAAGTAAACATCAGAACTGAAATCCAAATCCAGTTTAGGCTAACTCCGGTGCCCTTCAACACATACCGATTGAAAGGGGAAAAATGAATACATGAATACTTGAATGAGTGACTGGGGGAAAAACGCTGGCAACCACCACTCCAGACGCCCTCATTTTACAGGTAGAGAAACTGAGGCCAAGGAGGCAGAGATGACCCAACACAGGTCACACTGACTGAGGTGGCAGAGCTGGGATTTGAGTAAAGCCTGAGCCACAGGCTTCACTGAGATTTTCTGCCTCTAACTGGCTGGGAATCTCCTGCTTCCGACAGTACCAACTGCCATGTGCTCATTTGTTAAGCTACAGGGAAAAGCTAGCATTTCCTGCGCACTGACGCGATGTCTCTTCTTCTCATCTTCCTAGCAGCCATCTCCCCTCTGCCAGCAGCATCTCCGTTTCCCTCCAGAGAAGAACCCCATCCTCTACACTCAGTCCATGGAGTTTCAAGGGGGGGTGAGGCCTCGCCACACCCTTACTTGATCCTCACTTTCCAAACCTCAACCCCCAACCCCAGGACACAGGGTGTAGGTCTGGCTAATCAGAGCATCCCATTTGCCTGGCCACAATGATTGACTGGTGGTGGGCATGGGATTCACGTTTGTCCGTTGAGTGTTGAGCACAACACTAGCTACAATAGTGTGCAAAGAGAAGCTTTCTTTTCTGTGGGGTTGCTGAGTCTGGGAATGTCAGCCTGGAGCCACCAAAGGACAATATTGTTAGAGAGAATCTGCCTAGAGAGTGAAGCCAACTGAGCAGAAAGCAGAACTGAGAGATGGAGAGAGAGAGAGGTTCTGAAGACATTGCTTATTTACCTGGATCCCGCTGTGCCTGAAGCCCATCCCAGAGAATTTTCAGTTGTGTGAACCAACACATTTCTCACGTCTATTTGAGTGGTGCTTCTATCACTTATAGCAAAAGAATACCAGCACCTACTCTGTGCCAAGTCTTGTGCTAAGGATAAAGATATTTAAGACACAGTGCCTGACTTTGAGAAGTTCACAGCTCACAGGGAAGGTCCTATGAGAAATACAGACAAATATGCATATCAGTTGCCTGGGCTAGAATTATGAGGGCAGAAAGGTAGAGAACACAGTGGCAGCCACATCTAAACTCCCAATCCCATTTCTCCTCCTGAGATTCTATCTGTGGTTTCCTACACCTGGCGTTTAATCATAGATCAGTTAATCCCTGTTGGTGCCTTGTCCTACCCAGAAAACACTATACCCTCCCCTTGTCCCCACTTGGGGCTGGCTTTCCCCTCTTTGCTCAGCCTACCCAGCAGCCTGGAGTGAAGACTATTGATTTAAGGAAGTGGGAAGGAAAAACCACACACACACACACACACAAACACACACACCCTCAGACCAGTTTATCAAGCGTGCCCGGGCATTGTTCTACAAGCTAAATTCTTCCTCCAAAGGAAAGGAGAATTTTACAAGGTCACAGACGTGGATCCAAAGCCGGAGCCTGAGCAGAGCTGGCCACGTTGGAAGGTCTTGACCTAAAGTGTGGTGAGTCTGGAGGGAAAAGTGACCTGAGGTGAGTAGTGGGGAGGCAAGGAAACTGGGATAGCATGAAGCACACTGCTCAGGGGCTGTTAGGGGCTTCAGGGAGACCATGAACCTCTGAAATGACATACAACTCTATGTGTGTGTGTGTGTGTGTGTGTGCATGTGTGTTATTGTGCATGCTTGCTCGTGTGAGAGTGCATGTGGAAACATACATAGTTTTGTTTTTTGGGGTTTCGGGTTTTTTTCAGTTTTTTTTTTGAGACAATCTTGCTCTGTCGCCCAGGCTGGAGTGCAATGGTATGATCTTGGCTCACTACAACCTCGCCTCCCAGGTTCAAGTGATTCTCTTGCCTCAGCCTCCTGAATAGCTGAGATTACAGGCGCCTGCCACCATGCCCAGCTAATTTTTGTATTTTTAGTAGAGACAGGGTTTTGCCATATTGACCAGGCTGGTCTCGAACTCCTGACCTCAGGTGATCTGCCTGCCTTGGCCTCCCAAAGTGCTGGGATTATAGGCATGAGCCACCGCACCTGGGCAACATCCATAGTTTTTTGGGTTTTTTGTTTGTTTGTTTGTTTGTTTGTTTTTGAGACGGAGTCTCGCTCTGTCATCCGGGCTGGAGTGCAGTGGCCGGATCTCAGCTCACTGCAAGCTCCGCCTCCCGGGTTTACGCCATTCTCCTGCCTCAGCCTCCCGAGTAGCTGGGACTACAGGTGCCTGCCACCTCGCCCGGCTAGTTTTTTGTATTTTTTAGTAGAGACGGGGTTTCACCGTGTTAGCCGGGATGGTCTCGATCTGCTGACCTCGTGATCCGCCCATCTTGGCCTCCCAAAGTGCTGAGATTACAGGCCTGAGCCACCGCGCCTGGCCCATCCATAGTTTTAAATCATATCTTCAAAGGAACGCATCACCCTCCAAAGGGTTAAGTCCCACTGACCTTCCTTTTGTAGATGGGGAACCTGAGGCTCAGAGCCAGTACATAATTTCTCCTAGGTGGCACAATTTGTAACAGATGCTGAAATAGACCCAGAAATTGGACTTACTTGGCTGCATAGCCGGGAGAATGTGATAAAGGATAAAAGTTCTCCCTAGACCCATTTTGCCCATCTGTGCATCTTAGCCTGGACATGGCCTGCACCCCCCAGGCTAGACTGGGTGCCCTTCCTCTGTGCTCATCCCCAATGTCACCCCAGTCTTTTTCATGGTGTGGAGCTGTGTCTGTACTCATGCCTGTATATACCAATTGACTGATGGGTTGGAGAAGATACACATCTCAAGCTTTGCTTACACAACCTCACACTCAGACACCTCCACCTGCCCTAGTAAACCTGTTGCTTCTGCAGGTTCTCTGTCCGAGGTCAAAAGCCCTAGAGGCATTCTTGCCTCTTCACTTTGCCTCACACCCCAGGCCTACTCTATTAGCAAATCTGATCAGCTTGACCTTTGCCCTTCAAAATCGATCCAGAATCTGACCACTCTTTGTCCTCCTCCCCTGCTCCTACCTTAACGTCCATCCACATCCACCTTTGTCTCTTGTCTGACTGACGAGTCACATTCTGAAGGCTTCTCCCTCTGCTTCCCTTCTGCCTATTCTCCACCCAGGAGCCAGAGTGGTCTTTTGAAAACCTAGGATTGTTCAGCCGGGTGCGGTGGCTCACGCCTGTAATCCCAGCATTTTGGGAGGCCGAGGCGGGCAGATCAAGAGGTCAGGAGATCGAAACCATCCTGGCTAACACAGTGAAACCCCATCTCTACTAAAAATACAAAAAATTAGCCGGGCGTGGTGGCAGGCGCCTGTAGTCCCAGCTACTCGGGAGACTGAGGCAGGAGAATGGCATGAACCTGGGAGGCGGAGCTTGTAGTGAGCCGAGATTGTGCCACTGCACTCCAGCCTGGTGCACTCCAGCCTGGGCGACAGAGTGAGACTCTGTCTCGAAAAAAAAGAGATCAACACCAGCCTGGCCAACATGGAGAAACCCGTCTCCACTAAAAATACAAAATTAGCCGGGCGTGGTGGCACATGCCTGTAGTCCCAGGTACTCAGGAGGCTGAGGCAGGAGAATCACTTGAACCCAAGAGGCAGAGGTTGGAGTGAGCCAAGATCACGCCACTGTACTCCAGCCTGGCGACAGATCTCTAAAAATATATATATATATATATTAGCCAGGCATGGTGGTGCATACCTGTAGCCCCAGCTACTTGGGAGGCTGAGGTGGGAGGATTGCTTGAGCCCCAGGAGGTTGAGACTGCAGTGAGCTGTGATTGTGCCACTGCACTCCAGCCTGGGCAACAGAATAAGACCTTATCTCTACTACAAGTTCCACCGCTCTTTCCTATCCTCATTTCTTCTAGTCACATGGGCCTCTTTGCATCCTCAAATGTGCCAAGAGCACACTCACCTCAGGGCCTTTGCACCTGCTCCCCACTCTGCTTGTAATATTCCTCTGACACCTCTCCACGTGGCTCCCTCCGTCACCTTCTTCAGGCCCAGCTCAAAGGTCACCTTCTCATGGGGCTTTCCATGACCATCCCCCAATTACCCAGTCACTTGCTATCTCCCTCCAACGCTTCATTTTTCTCTAGGGCACTTATTGACATCTAGCGTATTACATATTGACTTGCTTATTTCCTCCCTGTCTCTCTCCCTCCACAGTCTATGTTCCATAAGGAGGGGCTTTGTCTGTTTTCCTCACTGCTGAATCCCCAGGACCCAGAACAGTTCCTGCAACATTGTAGACACGCAATAAATATTTGTTGAATGGATGAGCACAGGGACATATGGCTATATATTGTGGGTCTGTCTTGCCCACAAAACTCTAAGCTCCTTGAAGGTGGGGACTACGTTCTGTTCACCACTGTATCCTGGGGGTAGGGGGTTAAGGAGTCACACTGAGCTGGGCACATTAAAGTTGAATGAATGATTGATCAACCCCTCCAGTTTACAGAGAAAGACATAGAAGCCAGAAGAAGAAGGAAACTTGGCTTGACATATCAAGTCCCTAGCAACCACCTCTAAACTCCCAATCCCATTTCTCCTCCTGAGATTCTGCCTTCGTGTGGCTTCTCTGGAATCATCCGTGCCCCTTGGGCAGGGCTGTCAGGAGAGTTGACCATGCCCTAACCCTGGGCAGCTCTAGTAAGCCACTGGGTTCGTTGGCCTTTAAATTAAATCCTTAATATCACTTTGGGCCCAGAACCCGAGCCTGATTCCCTAAGTCTGAGTCTCAGTTCTATGGCTTGCTTCCTGAGCCTCAGTTTTGCCATCTGTAAAATGGGAACAGTGATAATAGTATCTACCTCATCAGGTGGCCACAAAGTTTATAGGTAATGAGTGCTTACCTATGCAATTGCTTAGACTGAAGCCTAGTGAGCGCCCGGAAACTGTTAACTGCTATTAAAAGTTAAGCACTGAACCAGAGGAGAAAATATTCAGTCCCTTTCAAGCTTCCCTTAGGTGGATTCCAGCTAATTGCAGCCTGGTCGGATGTGGTTTCGGGTTATAATGCCTCATTTAGGTTTCTGGGCACCTGGACGGTTGGCGTGATTTTCCCAGGTGACATTGAGCATTATCTGGAGAACAAAACTCCTTTCAAGGTGAGAAACGCCTGGACAGTCACTAGCGCAGCCAGAGAGAGGCACAATCATAGGCCTCAGTGGATTCAGCTCTCCCAGGCTTCCTGGCTGGAATTACACCCCTCAGGATCTTGCCAACCCAAAGGAGAGGCTGATTTTGGTGTAGGGAAAACAGCAACACCAAAAACAAACAAACAAAAAACCCACAAAAATACCATCTCCTCTCCCTCAAGCGAGCACGTTTCACTTGCTGGGGAGCAGCCACAAGGTTTTCCTCATCTCAGGGTAAAAAACCCATGCAACTTGACCCAGACATACTTGCCCAGGTTTATCTCTGCCTTTCCCCCTGCAACACACACACACACACACACACACACACACACACACACACACTGTATCCCCTTGAAGCTTCACAACAACCCTCACTCCCATTTTCCAGAGAAGTGAGGCCATCTCCCCAAACTCCGATAGATGGGAAGGGGAGGATCTGGGCTTCTCTGCCTTTTTCCATCATATCACCCTGCCCACTGACTGATCCCAACACTATCTTCCCCTAGTCCAGATTAAGGGATTCATAATCTTCTTGTACAGATGGAGAAACTGAGGCCCAGAGCAATGGGGCCACTTGCCCCAGGTACTGCACCAGGGATATGGTAGAGTGGTTGGTTGGCCTCCAACCCCAGAATTCCCGCCATGTTGAGTGGGTGGCTGGGCTTAGTTGGCCAAGGTGAAACCCAAGGTTGTACGGCAGGGGCCTGGCAAAGCTGCCCAGGTGCCCTTGGCCTGGTTGGCAGCTCAGCTGCTTTTGACCCTGAGTGCCCTTGGGCAGGCTCACCCTTTCAGTCTTCCTTTCTGGCCATCAAGGGCGGGATTGGCTGTTTGTTAGCAAATCACCTTCCAGCCTCAACTATGCCATGAAACCATGTCTATTCTTATTTAAGTAAGACTTGACTTTACACTGACTTGCTTTTTTATTAAAATACATTTGAGGCCGGGCACGGTGGCTCAAGCCTGTAATCCCAGCACTTTGGGAGGCCGAGATGGGCAGATCACAAGGTCAGGAGATCAAGACCATCCTGGCTAACACGGTGAAACCTCGCCTCTAATACTAAAAATACAAAAATCTAGCCGGGCTGCAGGTATGGCCTGTAGTCCCAGCTACTCGGGAGGCTGGGAGGCAGGAGAATGGCCCAACCTGGGAGGCGGGAGCTTGCAAGCGAGTTGGGAGATCCGCCACTGCACTCCAGCCTGGGTGGTGACAGAGGGAGACTCCGCCTCAAAAAAAAAAAAAAAAAAAAAAAAAAAACATTTGAATTTTGGCCAGGCACGGTGGCTCACGCCCGTAATCCCAGCACTTTGGGAGGCCGAGGCAGGCATATCGCGAGGTCGGGAGATTGAGACCATCCTGGCCAACATGGTGAACCCCCATCTCTGCTGAAAATACAAAAATTAGCTGGGCGTGGTGGCTTGTGCCTGTAATCCCAGTTACTCAGGAGGCTGAGGCAGGAGAATCACTTGAACCAGGGAGTCGGAGGTTGCAGTGAGCCGAGATCGTGCCACTGCACTCCAGCCTGGAGACAGAGCAAGACTCCGTCTCAAAACAAAACAAAACAAACAGAAAACCAACATTTGAATTTCCATTGGAAAAGCAGTATCATGCCAAAAAAAAAAAAAAAAAAAGAACAACAAATATATGCAAAATCAAACCACATCCACAGATTCTCACTAGAGTCTTGCTATGGATTGAATATTTGTGTCCGCTCAGAATTTATATTTTGAAACCCTAACCTCCAAGGTTGATATTAGGAGGTGAGGCCCTTGGGATCTGCTTCAAGGGAACCCAAACCAAGACAGGCAGAACAGGTGTACACATGACAACATGAATGCATCCTAAACCCATGTTGTTTCAGCCCAAAAGTAAGACACAGAACATGAGATAATACCACCTGGCAGCCTGGCCAACATGGTGAAACCCCGTCTCTACTAAAAATACAAAAATAAGCCAGGTGTGGTAGCACGTGCCTTTAGTCCCAGCTACTCAGGAGGCTGAGGCAGGAGAATCGCTTGAAACTGGGAGGCAGAGGTTGCAATGAGCTGACATGGCACCACTGCATTTCAGCCTGGGTGACAGAGCAAGAATCTATCTCAAAAAAAAGCAAAGGTAGGTCATGTGGTGGCTCACGCCTGTAATCCCAGCACTTTGGGGAGGCCGAGGTGGGCGGATCATGAGGTTAGAGCTCGAGACCATCCTGGCTAACACGGGGTGAAAACCCCATCTCTACTAAAAATACAAAAATTATCTGGGCGTGGTGGCGGCTTGTAGTCCCAGCTACTCAGGAAGCTGAGGCAGGAGAATGGCGAACTCCAGGTGGCGGAGCTTGCAGTGAGCGGAGATCGCGCCACCGCACTCCAGCCTGGGCGACAGAGTGAGGCTCCGTCTCAAAAAAAAAAAAGATAATACCATCTGCAGCAATGAGAAATGCATGCATACAGCACCACACCAATTTTGCAAACCTTACTCCACACAAAATGACACACATTAAATGATTAAAATAAAAAAACAAAGTGGCTGCTATAAACAGCATCTGTGCTGCTTGAAACCAGCTTGACCAATATAGGGAGACCCTGTTTCCACAAAAAAAGAAAAAAAGGTTTCTAATTAGCCACATGTGACGGAATGTCTCTGCAAAAAATTAAAATAAATACAAATTAGCTGGACATGGTGGTGTGCCCCAGTACTCCCAGCTATTTAGCAGGCTGCGGTGGGAGGATTGCTTCAGCCCAGGAGTTTGAGGTGGTGGTGAGCTATGATCATGCCACTGCACTCCAGCTTTTTTTCACTGAAAGAAAGAAAGAGAAAGAAAAGAAAGAAGAAAGAAAGAAAGGGGGGGGAGGGAGAGAGAGAGGACAGAGAGAGAGAGCAAGCAAGCAAGCATATGTGTCTGAATTTTTTTTTTTTTTTTTTTTGAGACGGAGTCTCGCTCTGTTGCCCAGGCTGGAGTGCAGTGGCACAATCTCGGCTCCCTGCAAGCTCCGCCTCCCGGGTTTACGCCAGTCTCTTGCCTAAGCCTCCCGAGTAGCTGGGACTACAGGCACCCACCACCACGCCCAGCTAATTTTTTGTATTTTTAGTAGAGATGGGGTTTCACTGTGTTAGCCAGGATGGTCTCGATCTCCTGACCTCGTGATCCGCCCACCTCAGCCTCCCAAAGTGCTGGGATTACAGGCGTGAGCCACCGCGCCCGGCCTATGTGTGTGTGAATTTTTAAAAGGTGCCCCGTCTGGGTAGAAGCAGCCCTTTTGAACAGGGGAGGCTTGATGGGCTGAAAGAATGGCTAAATGAATGAATGAACAAACACATGAATAAATGAAAGTATGGACAGAATATGAGAAGATCCCTGCATGGACCAGTGAGGATGATGCACCATGCAGAAGGTGGAGGGGCACATGTTCAAAGGTCTTTAAGGGCTAACATTTATTCTAGGACTTGGGGATTGTACTTCTAGAATTTGTTAGGACAAAGTAACCCCCACTACCAGACCACAGTTATTAGCACCTCCCATTTGCATCTCCAGGCTCAAGGGGGGCTGATGATGTGGGGTCTGATCATAACACCAGGTCCTTGGCTAGGGAGCACCTCTGCCAGTCCGTTTCTCTCCTTGTCCCTGCAGTCTCCATCAGTAATCTTCCCTGTTGACCCCTAGGTCAGCGATACTTCCTAATGTTCAGCAGCGTGTGGGTAGCTCTGGGGCTCTCTCTGACCTGCACCTCAGCCCTCAGCCTCATCTCGCCTGCCTGGTTCCAGACCCCAACCTTCTCCTTTGGCATCCTCACCTACTGCTCCTGGCCTCAGGGCAACAGCTGGAACCAGAGCTGCAGGACCTTCAGTTCCCTGGAGGATATTCCTGACTTTGCCTGGAAGGTGAGAGCTGGTTCACCAAGTCACTGGGTCTTCAGGGGCTCGGTTAAACTCATCAGGGTAGGAAAGCTGGCTGAGTGGAATTCGAGGAGGCTTTCCTCGCTGCCTAGGTGTCCCAGTGGCTACGAATTTGCCATTACTCTCCTTAGAACTGAGCACAGAGGTTCTTCAACCTGACAGCCCTTCAGAAACACCTGTGCAACTTTGCAAAAATGCCAAGTTCTGTGCTCCACCCGGAGCCCCTGTCTCCATAGGCATGGAGTGGGGTCTGGCTACTGATAATTTAGCAAACGTGCAGGATGATTCCAAAGGCAGCTGCCAGCCAATATAGCACCTTCGTGCAAATTAGGAAAAGGTGTCTCTTCTTTAGGATGCTCTACTGCCATCTGCTGGAAAGTCACTGTAATCAGTTTGCAAATCTATGATGGCCCGCAATGCGCCTCTGAGAGTTGTGCAGTGTACAACCTGCACACTCCTACCTGGCCACCCTCTAAACACTGCTAGGTTTAAAAGTGAAAGCTAAGGTGTTAAAGTCCCTGTTATGACGCACGTTGCCAAAATCAACACTGGGGAGAATGGGAAAGGACTCCTAGTCCAGCACGTCTAAGGAAGAATATACAGTCTTCAAAATTGATTGTTATAAGGGTGATGTAACGGCAGCTACCAGGTGCCTCTCCTGATGATCCTGACACGTAGCAAGTGCTTAATAAAGGTACTATATGCTGCTCAGTCAGTGTGGATCTTAATTATGGCTCTACCACTTAATTACCCATGTGTTCTGAGGCAAATGACTTCAATTTCTTGGACTTTTATTGGACAGTTTGTTTTCTTGGACAGTTTCCTTCTATGTAAAATGGAAATTGTAATAGCACAGACCACATGCTGCAAGGACTCAGAAGCTGGTCAATGAGCAGAGGGAGCACCTGCCCCTGTCCCAGCCAACACCCTTCCTTCTGTCTCTTCCCTGCAGGTCTCAGCTGTGATGCTCCTCGGAGGCTGGCTCCTGCTGGCCTTCAATGCAATTTTCCTCCTGTCCTGGGCTGTGGCCCCCAAAGGGCTGTGCCCAAGAAGAAACAGTGTTCCAATGCCGGGGGTGCAGGCAGTGGCAGGTAAATCCAATGCACTGGCACATAGTCAGTGCTCTAGACATATTTATGGAATGAATGAATGAATGAATGAATGAATGAATGAATGAATGAGTCTGTGAGCAGAGCCTGGCCTCTTGGGTCAGATCTCAGAGATAAACCCTAAGATTGTTGACTATTCCTGGTCCTTTGGCAAGCCAGAAATCAGGGGGAGGGAGAGATGGCATCCTTAGTGTCACCCATTCCTGCTGTTAGCTGACCCAGTCTTAATAATCTGTCCCCCTTTGTTTCTCTCTCATCCATCCACTTCATGTCATCCTTACCAGGGCCCCCATACACAGTTGGGGATGTTGTGCACTGTGCAAGCATGCCCAGCTGAGAACTGAGGAGATGCTGAAATCTAGACCATACTTCACTTGCTAAACTGTGAACCTGCAAGACTGCATCTCTCAAGAAGAGTCACTTTTCTGTAATTTATACATAGCTTTTGAATGTACTAGCCAGGTCTTCATTGCAATCCTCATTCAATTAATGCTCCACCATCTCTTGCCTGGATTATAGCAATAAGCACCTCACAGGTCTCACTGCTCTCACTCCTCCCCCTTAGTGTCTATTTGGCCACACACTGGACAAACGCGTCCTGTTCAGTTGACATCAGATCGTGCCACTCAGACGGGCTTATCCACCCTCCAATCACTTCCCATCATACTCCGATTAAAATCCGAACTTCTTACCGTAGCCTATGAGGCTCCACCTAACCCAGTCCCCAGTCTCTCACCAACCTCATCTCTTCCTTCCTCCGCCAGGCTCAGTGTGCTCTGGCTATTCTGATTTGCAGTCTGTTGCGCATATATACCATGCTTTCTCCCTCCACTGGACTCCTCTTTCCCCAGATTTTTGCAGGTCTTGCTACTCACTTCATTACGGGCTCTGCTCAGACATCACTGCCTCCATGAGGTCTTCCATGACTTCTAGCTAAGGGAGCTTCCCTCTTCTTAGATTCTCCATCTTCTTACTTTGCTTTATACCTTTCATAGCATATACTTACATGAAATATCAAATCTGCCTAGTTGATTATTGTCCCTTTCTCCAAAGAACATCAGTTCCATGAGGACAAGGACATGTCTGTCTGCCTTGTTATCACCAGCCCCTAGCACAGTGCTTCATACATAATAGGTGCCCAATAAACATTTGCTGAGTCAATTGATGGAGACATGATCCTTGTCCTAGGCTTGCTTGCAGTGTCTAGTTGGTTGGGGGGTTGGAGGGCATCAGTCAATGGATATTTCACATGATGGGGATGAGCAAAGGATGCTAGAAAAAACTCCAGGAAGCACCTGGCCCAGTGTATGGATGGGCCCAGTGTATGGATGGGTTAAGGCAAGCTTCTTGGAGGAGGTCCCACCTGAGCCAAGTCTGGAAGGATGAGTAGAAGTTAGCCAAGAGTACAAGCAAGGGCGTTTCTGGTAATGGGAACACGAAGAACAAAGGCACGGAGACAAGGGAGCAAGGCATGTTCAGGGAACTGAAAGTAGACAAGGGTGGCTGGAGAGCAGCAAGGGAGGCCAGGGATCTTCTGATTTCTGTTATGAGTGCCTTGTAAGCAAGAAGGTGTCCAGTCATTTCATTAGTATCATTAATGTCCACTGCAACACCTCCAACAGTTTTGATGAATGAACACGTGGTTGGATGGGTAAGCTGGTGAATGGATGAATGAGTGTATTGACAAGTGGATGGATGAACTGATGGACAGATAGATGGATACATTAGTGGATGGATGGATGGATGGATGGATGGATGGATGGATGGATGGACTGGTGGATGGATGGATTGGTGGATGGATGAATGGACAGATGGAAGGATAGGAAAAATGGATAGAATAGAATATAGTTGGATGGATGTAGGATGAGGGATGGGTGGATGGGTGGATGGATGGATGGGTGGGAGGCAGGTGGCTAAGCAGGCAGATGGACAGATGAGTGGATGAGTGAATAAATAGGTGGATAGAGGGATGGAGAGAATAAGTGGAGTTGAACATGGTTGAGTGGATGGATGAGCAGATGGACAGAAGGGTGGGAGTGTAGTTGAGAGAGTGGGTAGATAAAAGGAGAGATGAGCCAATAAATAAGTGAATAGATGGATGGGTGGGCTAGGGAATTGCATAAATGAGTAGGTTGATAAGTGGATGGATGAACAATGAATGAATGGGCGGATATCTTAGTGGATAAGGAAAATGGGCAGACTGGATGGATGAATGGAAGATGAGGGTGGATGATGGGTGGGCAGATGGATGGGTGGGAGGCAGGTGGTTAAGTAGGAATATGGATAGAAGGATGGATGTGTGAATGGATATGTAGATAGAAGGATAGAGAAAATAAGTGGGTAAGAGTATGTTTGAATGGATGGGTTAGTGAATGGACAGATAGTTGGAAGCATGGTTGAATGAGTGGGTGGATAAAAGGAGAGATGAGCCAATAAATAAGCAAATGAATGAATGGGTGGGTGGATAGATGGATGGGTGGATATAGGGTGGATGAGTTGTGGGATGGAAAGTTACTGAGGTGCCCCTTGGCCAACACACTGGCTTTCCTTCCTGCTATCTCCAGCTACCGCCATGATTATGGGTCTGCTGGTTTTCCCAATCGGCCTTGCCTCCCCATTCGTCAAGGAAGGCTGTGAAGCCTCCTCCATGTATCACGGTGGGAAGTGCCGTCTGGGTTGGGGTTACACGACCGCTATCCTCAATGCAGTCCTGGCCAGCCTCCTGCCCATCATCAGCTGGCCCCACAGGACCAAGGTCCAAGGGAGGACCATCATCTTCTCCAGGGCCACCGAGAGAATCATCCTTGTGCCAGAAATGAACAAATAAAAATCTCCTGGGAGAGGCACAGAGAACACACTCCAGAGGTTTATGAAATCATCATGTGGCCAATTTCAAATCCCACCTCTGCTCCTTCTTGCTGTGTGACTTCAGGCAAGCCACTTTACCTCTCTGGCATGGTTTTTTCTTCTGGAAAATGAAAGTTGAAATCATACCTACCTCATAAGGTTGTTCTGAGAATTCACTGGAGATACTCTGTGTAAATAAAGCACTTTGCACCATGTCTGGCACATAGTGTTTCATAAACATTGGCTACTATTATTATAATCCTTACCTCAAGGACTGTGCTGAGAATTCAACATCTTTATGAAAACTGCCCAGGCTAATTCTGAGCTCATGGCTATCACTCAAAAACTAAATTGTTTAATTGGCATGCGCATATTCTCTGTTCCTTCTGTTTTTATAATTCTTCCTTGTTTTAGAGAATTTGAAAATTATTTATTTTCTCATCAAATATTTAGTGAGTGTCTGTTAAGTACAAGATTTTGAGCCAATGGGCTGGGCGTGGTGGCTCACGCCTGTAATCCCAGCACTTTGGGAGCCTGAGGCGGGTAGATCACAAGGTCAGGAGTTCGAGACCAGTCTGGCCAATGCAGTGAAACACAATCTCTACTAAAAATACAAATATTAGCTGGGTGTGGTGGTGCATGCCTGTAGTCCCAGCTACTCAGGAGGCTCAGGCAGGAGAATTGCTTGAACCTGGGAGGCGGAGGTTGCAGTGAGCTGAGATCATACCACTGCTCTCCAACCTGGGCGATGCAGCGAGACTCCATCTCAAAAAAAAAATTTTTTTTTTCAAGCCAATGTTGGGTTGGGGAGAAGGAGTTAAGGACCTGACTCACCCCTTATGCAAATAATCCCATTGATGTGGAAACTACACTGTTACTTGGGGCCCTTTAGAATCTATTTCCAACCTCTCTCTTCAGGCTCTTTCTTGTCACCCACTCAACACCTGTGCCTCTCCTTCTGTCTCACAGTGAACTTCTAAAGCCCACAGAAGTCCTCTTCCTGTGGCAGGCCAGGTCTCACCAAATACAGGCCTCCATAACAACTATTTCAGTACTGAGTGAGTGGTTAAGTTTAATATTAAAAGCCAGTGCCCTCATACAAAGGCTGGAATAGAACAAAAGCCCACCAAGAATTTTGCCTAGACCTTTCCTGGGCCTCAAAGCATGACAAAATAACTAAGGAATTCTTAACAGGACCCATTTTAGGATTAAACAAGTTTTACTGGGGGTCTGAAGAAACTCCCCAGGCCTCCACAAACAAGTTTATTGGAGGTCTGAAGGAACTCCCCCAAATCCCCGTGATTTAGCAGGAGACAAGATAAGGGTAATCGCCCCATTACTTGGACCCATTTAGATTAAGTAAATTTACTGAGGCTCCAGAAGAAGGTCTTCAAGACTCAGACCTTAGTTATAGATTAAAAGAAATTAATCACTTATTTATTTATTTATTTATTTATTTATTTATTTATTTATTTTTGAGATGGAGTTTTGTTCTTGTTGCCCAGGCTGGAGTCTAATGGCATGATCTCAGCTCACTGCAACCTCTGTCTCCTGGGTTCAAGCGATTCTCCTCCCTCAACCTCCCGATTAGCTGAGATTACAGGCATGCGCCACTGCAGCCACCTAACTTTTTTGTATTTTTAGTAGAGATGGGGTTTCACCACGTTGGCCAGGCTGGTCTTGAGCCTCTGACCTCAGGTGATCTGCTCACCACAGACTCCCAAAATGCTGGGATTACAGGCATGAGTCACCGTGCCCGGCTCACTTATGTCTTTAGATGAATGCACGCTTACACGTAGACATATAACTTAGAAGTTGTATAAGCTCTAGAAAACTTTGTAATTTTGAGTTGGTCTGGCAATAATTTCCAGGCCTTCTCCCTGTAACAGTTACAGAAACAGAAACTCTCTTTCTTCCCAGTTCATCTGCATCTCATTATTGGGCCATGAGAAATAGCAGCCTGAACCTCAGTTTGGTCCGGGAACATTCCCACCTCTACAGCTTGGCACGTGCTGCTTTCTCTGCCGGGACTCAATCTGTTGATTTCTCCTATGTTGATGCATTGCTCTTCTTTGGGAGCAGTACCCTAATCTTCCTATAAAAAATGACCCACAGTTGGCAAGGCACCATGGCTCACGCCTGTAATCCTAGCACTTTGGGAGGCCAAGGCTGGTGGATCACGAGGTCAGGAGATCGAGACCATCCTGACCAACACGGTGAAACCCCATCTCTACTAAAAATACAAAAATTAGCTGGGTGCCGGGCGCGGTGGCTCACGCCTGTAATCCCAGCACTTTGGGAGGCCGAGGCGGGCGG
This sequence comes from Papio anubis, assembly GCF_008728515.1. NCBI lineage: Eukaryota > Metazoa > Chordata > Mammalia > Primates > Cercopithecidae > Papio > Papio anubis. The sequence goes on along the minus strand of NC_044991.1, from coordinate 25,621,581 downwards.
ATCACAAGGTCAGGAGATCGAGACCACAGTGAAACCCCGTCTCTACTAAAAATGCAAAAAATTAGCCGGGCGAGGCGGCGGGCGCCTGTAGTCCCAGCTACTCAGGAGGCTGAGGCAGGAGAATGGCGTGAACCCGGGAGGCGGAGCTTGCAGTGAGCCGAGATCGCGCCACTGCACTCCAGCCTGGGCCACAGCGCGAGACTCCGTCTCAAAAAAAAAAAAAAAAAAAAAAAAAAAATTAGCTGGGCATGGTGGCGTACACCTGTAGTCGCAACTACTTGGGAGGCTGAGGCAGTAGAATCGCTTGAACCTTGGAGGCAGAGGTTGTAGTAAGCTGAGATCATGCCGCTGTACTCCAGCCTGGCGACAGAGTGAGCCACTGTCTCCAAAAAAAAAAAAAAAAAAAAAAAAAAAGACCCGCAGCCACTCTTGTCACTCTGTGGCCACCTTGGGCTTTAAGATGGATAAATGAGCCCTTCTGGCAAATCAAGCCTGGTCAGAATGATTGATTCAGAGTTGGGCATGGGCTCTGTGGAAGCCAGCATGGAGGAGAACAGAAGCATGAGATGGAGAGAGGTGGAACTCTAAGAACTTCATTTGAACATCTGGACCCAGCCATACCTGACTCCTATCTGCAGGAGACAAGGTCATAGGCAGTTCTAGGCTGGCATCCCCTAGCACAGTTGCTCCAGAGGAAACAGTGAACTTCTCTTTCCTCTCTTGGTATATATAAATCCCAGGGAAGGAGTCTGATCGGCCTGCAGTGGGTCATGTGCTTACCCCCGGGCAGGGAGGGCCATGTCAGGAGTCTCATTAGAAGGTCACTGTTACAGTTCCCCAAAGTTGAGGGGGTGCTGGTACCAGAAGGAGGGAAGGATGCTGAGCAGACAGAAACACTCAATGGTCAGTTCTCTCTTTAAGGGAGTCTTTCTTATCCCAGTTTCACAGAAGTGAAAATCGAGGCTCAGAGAGGTAAAATTACTTGCCCAAGGCCACACAGCTGATCAGCGGCAGAGCTGGGATTTGAATCCAGGTCTGTTGGACTCTGTGGTAGATGCAAAATAATACCTGGATTTGTTCCCTCTGCTCCCCCATCCATCCAGCTCATCATAATCAAACTCTTCTGGCTTCAAACACCCCCCCCCAAGTATATACACGAACAACCCCCAAGAGTGATTCCACTGTTCTGAAGACACATAGATCACACAGAACGCAGCTTGTTATTTATCTTCCAGTACGAACCATAAGAACAACTTGACAGCTTTTTAAAACAGAATAGAACAATAGAAAAAAATTAATAGAAAATCTAGGAAGATACCACAAGGGGTTCAAATGGACTGAAGGACAGTGATTCATTTCAAGTGGTTCATTTCAAAAGTGCCACTTTTCAAGCACTTCAATGCAAATCAGTCTCATGTGGGAAGATTCCTTAAGCCTCGGGCAGATCCCAGTATAAGGAGGGGCAAGTGGAAGCCAGCAAGTAGAAACTCAAACTCAGTCTGCACATCACCTACTGGTGCTTGGAACATGTTGCCTCTTCTCTGTAATAACCCCACTATGGTCCCCAAGTTTCTTAATTTTCTCTTTGAACTGTTTCAGCAATGCCAAAGGTAATGATTCTCCAGCCGGTAAAGCAAAATCAGTTAGAAAGAGACTCTGTCTTTATTTGGCAATAGAGAGAGTGCTGTAATTTTCTCTTCATCAAAACAAGAGGCATCTATCGTTTGCAAGGAGCCCTGCACCTACAAAGCCTGGAAATGACTGTGCCTACAAATCTGAAAAAAGAAAGCCAGGAAGACACTGGAGGGTCCCTGTCCCACATCCTCATGTAATGGAAAGTCTCCACAATCCCGTTGGTTATTTGAATTCTGCTGGAGTTGACCTAGAAATGGATTGGTAAGCTGGTACTTCAAAAAGTGTCAAACTGTGCTCCTCTAGAGTTTATACCTGTCCTGGGCTCAAGCTCTCAATATGCACAGTGACTTGGAAGCCAAGAAGATGGGGAGCTGGGAGCCCTTTCCTGACAGCAGAATCAGATGCAGACTGCAGTGTCAGTGTAGATGCTGCTCCTGCCAAGAACTGATGGCCTCATCATACCTAATTTTGGGGTTTCTCCAAGACACAGTCCAGGAGGGTCCCAGGCTCACCCTTTCTAGAGTTCTCCTCCTACAGCCGCATTCTCTTAAGTTTCAAAGTCTCACTTGAGAACCTAAGAAAGGTAGATGATGGGAACTGAGGACAAATGGGTTCTCAGCCCCATCCTCAGTGATGCTGGGGGCAGAGAGTTCCAGTAAATGAGGGTGGAGGGGCCAAGACTGAGTCCAGAACCAAAGGAGGCATTACTATCTCCATTTTGCAGAAGTGGAAACTGAGGCTAAGAGGTGTGAAAGGAAACTACCCCAAATCACTAAGGAAAACTCAAGCTGGAAACTGCTTAGGGCAAACATGCTTCTCATTCCATTCAAAGTTAGCCCTCTGATCACTGAGATAGATGTATATCTGATTGCCACCTTTGGAAAGACTAATCAGAAACTAAAAAGAATGCAACCGTTTGTGTCTCACCCATCTGTGACCTGCAAGCTCCTTCCCCACTTCAAGTCTTCCTGTCTTTGCTTCAAGTTGTTCCACCTTTCCAGACTGAAGCAATGTACTTCTTACATATATTGATAGATGTCTCATTTCTCCCTAAGATATATAAAACCAAGCTGTGTCCCGACCACCTTGGGCACATGTTGTCAGGATTTCCTGAGTCTGTGTCACATGCATGTCCTCAACCTTGGCAAAACAAACTTTCTAAATTAACTGAGACCTGCCTCAGATTTTCTGGGTTCACAGAGGTAAAGGCACTCGCCCAAAGCCACATGGCCATAGTACCAGATCTGGGATCCTACATTATTGTTCCCTGAATATGTGGACAGAGCTATATGACATGATTTTAGTTGGTATGGTGAGAAAATCATTTTTGTTTTTTTCCAGACAGAGTCTCGCTCTGTCACCAGGCTGGGGTGCAGTGGCACGATCTCCGCTCACTGCAACCTCCGCCCAAGCGATTCTCCTGCCTCAGCCTCCCGAGTAGCTGGGACTACAGGTGGGCGCCACTGAGCTCAGCTAATTTTTTGTATTTTTAGTAGAGACGGGGTTTCACCATGTTAGCCAGGATGGTCTGGATCTCCTGACCTCGTGATCCGCCCACCTTGGCCTCCCAAAGTGCTGGGATTACAGGCGTGAGCCACTGCACTCGGCTTTTTTTTTTTTTTCGACGGAGTTTCGCTCTTGTCGCTCAGGCTGGAGTGCAGATGTTGGCTCATTGCAACCTCCACCTCCTGGGTTCAAGTGATTCTCCTGACTCAGCTTCACAAGTAACTGGGATTACAGGCGCTCGCCACCATGCCTAGCTAATTTTTGTATTTTTAGTAGAGACAGAGTTTCACCATGTTGGCCAGGATGGTCTCAAACTCCCGACCTCAGGTGATCCACTTGCCTTGGTCTCCCAAAGTGGTGGGATTACAGGCGTGAGCCACCACAGCCAGCCAAGACAGCGAAATTCTATTCTAAGAGCATCTGATGAAAAGAAAAAAAATGAGAGAGAAGAGAGAAATCTCAATTGCGTCCCATCACAGTCCCTGATTATACCCTTACCTCCCTTCCCCTGGGCTACTGAGATCTCAGGCCTTGGAGAGAAGGACAGAGGGGAAGAAGGAATATAAAATAAAATGGCATAACGTGACTGCCAGCTGTTCTGAAATGGGAAGGCGAGGGTCTCCCAAATTCTTGGCATGAAAGGTGCTTCTCAACTGCCCCAAGTTCTCTCCTGTAAGCCAAAAGGAAATTCTAGGAGAAAAGGAAATGGCAGATGGTTTAAGAAGAAATTGGAGCATCCAGAAAGGCCTTCACACTGCAGTCTTGCTCTGTATAAGACCAACATCATTCAAGTAGAAAATGTGAGCACAGACACTATCCAAGTGCTCTTTGCTATAAGGAGAGGAGGCAAAAGAAGGGGAGAGAGAAGGGGGAGGAGGAGAGAGATATGCTGAAGGGGAAGGAAAAGAGAAAGAGGTGGAGGAAAGGGGGATGAAGAGGAGAAGAGCAGGGGCCACAATGCCAACTACAGGTGCCCGTGGAAACCAAGACCACTTCTTCAGCCCCACCGAGTCGTGAAAATGTGCCTCATGATCCAAGACCTATCTTTTCGTGTCTATGCAAAGTTCAAGTGCATTTATTTATTTATTTATTTATTTATTTATTTAGATGGAGTTTTGCTTGTTGTCCAGGCTGGAGTGCAGTGGCGCGATCTCCACTCACTGCAACCTCCGCCTCCCGGGTTCAAGTGGTTCTCCTGCCTCAGCCCCCTGAGCAGCTGCGATTATAGGTGCCCGCGGCCACGCCCAGCTAATTTTTTTGCAGTTTTAGTAGAGATGGGGTTTCACTATATTAGCCAGGATGGTCTTGAACTCCTGACCTTCCTTGGGTGATCTGCCCACTTTGGCCTCCTAAAGTGCTGGGATTACAGGTGTGAGCCACTGCGCGTGGGTCAAGTGCATGTGTTTAGAAAAGCCTTTACAAAAGCAAAAATGCTATCTTAGGATTTTTTTTCCCTGTGAAATATATTGCCAATGATCAAAGGCCAATAGTGCATACGACCAGGCATCTATGCACACACAACAGGTGCCCAGCACTCCCCAGGTCTGGCCATGCCAGGCAGCTGCAAACGACAGTGGCGCCCTCCAGGAGGAGAGCCCATGGACAGAGTTCAGGTTGAAGTCAGAGAAAGGAGACTGGAGGCTTCAAGGGACAGTGGCAACATCAGGACCATTATTTGCTCTGAGATGTTTCCCCCAGGAGGAAGCATATGTTCCAACTAAAAGAGCCCCCACCTGCCGGCTGCTGTGGGTTTCATTCCTGCCTCTGCTGGGAATATTCCAAGGAAGTGGTGATGTGGCACACCCAGGCAGCCAATGCCACCTGCAAACTCCTCCTCTACTTTGCTGGCTTAGTTGGAAATCTTTTTCTATTCAAAACCTGAAGTTTTGGCCAGGCGCGGTGGCTCACGCCTGTAATCCCAGCACTTTGGGAGGCCGAGGCAGGCGGATCACGAGGTCAGGAGATCGAGACCATCCTGGCTAACACAGTGAAACCCCGTCTCTACTAAAAAAATACAAAAAATAAGCCGGGCGTGGTGGCGGGCGCCTGTAGTCCCAGCTCCTCGGGAGGCTGAGGCAGGAGAATGGCGTGAGCCCGGGAGGCGGAGCTTGCAATGAGCGGAGATCACGCCACTGCACTCCAGCCTGGGTGACAGAGTGAGACTCCGTCTCAAAACAAATAAACAAACAAACAAACAAACAAACAAAAAAACCCTGAGGTTTTGATGCTGCTCATTATATTAAATCAGGCTGTGCTTCCATAGCTGAAAACTAGTTTTCCTCAGTCATGTTTAGAGACTGATGGAGGTGGAGATCTGTGCACAGTGCTCACTGCCTGATGACTATCGTTCTGAACGGCAGCCATGAGTGAGAACCAGCGATGTTGGGGGAATGAACTCGTTGTCTTTGGGAGCATCGGAGGTGAGAAATGAGCTAGCTCAGCAGTTGGGATTCAGGGAAGTGTTAATTTAGAGCTATGCTCTCAGGTCAAATGGCTGACTGGGAACCCCTCTTGTGCACTGGGCCTTTGGGAACGTGGCAGACTCTTTGCAAAAATGGCCTCAATTATCTCTCAGCCTGGATCCATGCTCCTTTTCTTTTTTTGAGACAGGATTTTACATTGTCACCCAGGCTGAAGCACAGTGGCATGACCATGTCTCACTGCAGCCTCTATCTTCTGGGCTCAAGTGATCCTCCCACTTCAGCCTCCTGAGTAGCTGGGACCAGAGACACATGCTACCACATCCAGCTAATTTTAATTTTTTATTTTTGGAGAGATGGAGTCTCATTATGTTGCCCAGGCTGATCTTGAACTTTTGGCTTCAAGTGATCCTCTTGCGTTGGCCTCCCAAAGTGCTGGGATTACAGGGGTGAGCCACTGTGCCTGGCCCATGTTCCTTTTCAGTATCACTTTCCAAAGACTCTCATCAGGAAGTACAATCTATTTGCCTACCCTTTGAAGCTGGGCTTAGTCATGTGACTTTCTCTGACCAACAGAATGTGTCAGAAATGACTATGCCAGAGAAGTTGAGACCAAGAGGCAGCGCATGTTTCTGCTTACCTTCTGGGATCTGCCATCATAGCCATGTAAACAAGCCTAAGCTAGCCTGTTGGAGGATAGGAGATGGAGAACCCAGTTTCCCCCACTGCCCTAGTCAACAGCCAGACAACCATCAGAAGCAGAGTTGCTTATCTGGACATTAGCTGACCACAGACACATGAAGAAGTCTAAGAACAGAAGAACCTCCCAGCTGAACCTAGCCTGGACTGCTGACCCACAGAATTATGAGCTAAATACATGGCTGTTTTAAACCACTACGTTTTGGGTCATTTGTAATGCAGCATTAATTGTGGTAAGAGCCAACTCATACAAGAGGTCAGAAGTGATTCACCTTTTTGGGGAAAAGGCCAGGTAGATATTACAAAAATCTGACCCCGTATAGGGTTACTGGGGTGTGAGTGGGAAGACACAGTATTCAGAAGCAAGCATTTCTTTCTTTCAAAGTAAAAAAAAAAAAAGGACAAAAAAACCCAGATTCACATATTTCTGTTTATATATATTTTCTCTATATATAGACACAACTCTTCAGCAAACATTTACAAGATATGTGGGCCACATTGAAAAAAAGAGTGCACTCCGTGGACAGAACAACTCCCACGCATCCAATTCCAGGACACAGAAACACACACAACATACAGAGATCTGAATAGGCACAGTAAACCAAATAAATATGACTTATTCCAAATCACAACCACAGATGCTCTCTGGAACATCACGAGAGAAGGCAGAGAAGAGATTTTGTGCTGTACTTCGAGACTAGTCTGTTAAAAAAATAAATAGGAACCAGAAGGTCTGGGACCTGGGTCTCACCAAAATAACACCCTGTGTAAAGAACAGCTGAATGGCAAAATACAGTTTTCTCCGGAGGGGCCTTTTGCACATTTCTTCCTGTCTTGGAAGCTGGGGTACATAGGGCAGGGAGACGCAAGTCTAATGGCGGCCAGAACGTTGCCGTCTCCCGTTTCTGCTTTGGTGGGGTGGGGTAGGAGCTGGGAGCCATGAAGGCTACCGTAGCCTCAAGTCTCCCACAGAGCTCTCTTCAGAAAGTAAGGGTTGACTAGACCTCTATCCACCCTGCACCAGAGGCTGGGCAGAGGTTGGAGGTTCAGGTGCAGTTGAAGTTGCTGTACCGAGCAAAAGAAGCCTTCACAAGCACACAAGGCAAGGATGCATCCCAATCCCGGTGTGCTCAGGATGGGAGGACTAATACGCCCCTTCGCCAATGCTTCAATACGCTGCTTTACCTATCCTCTCCCCTCTCCAAAATCCCAGCTGCCATTCTTTGACCACCCTAGAGGTGGCAGGTCTCCCGAGAAGAGCCTTTCTCTCTGATGCTTGCTGGGTTTCCCCCATTCTGGGTGCATTCTCAGAACAGAAGAGCGGGCAAGACTGCTCTATCAAAAGGACAGGTAGGCAGAGTACACTAGCTCACTTCGGGTCTGTTTGTGGATTGGTGACACTCTGTGTGAAGACCTCGGGGGGACTGTTCCCAGACCTAGCATGGTCCTGGACCCAGCTCATCAGCTGATGTTCCCCAAGGAAAACACACACCATGCTCTACCCTGGCCAACCTCTGCCTTCCCTTTCCTCCTTTGTCCTGAGTGAGTAACTGCGCTTAGAGAAAAGCTGCACCCCACCACCATTAAGCAGCTTTCACCAAACACACACATTTCTAAGACCCAATACTTGGAAGGAAAGGCGGTTTTCCCTTGCAAGATGGCAGCAGGATACAGACTCTGCCCGGCCTGGGGGGGCTCTGAGCAGGACCCCAAAGAGCTCTGACCGTCTCATGCCTACAGACACTTTTTGGGTCCACTCCCTATGTGGGGAGATGCATTTCTTGAAAAGAAGAAAACGAGTATCTTCTGGCATCACACAGAGGAGAAAAAAAGGAGAAAATACAACAGATGGAATCCCAGACTCCAAGAGAGATGTGTGAGGGACTCCTGTGTGCCTTTTCTTTTTTTATTTTTTTTTGAGACAGAGTCTCGCACTGTCACCCGGGCTGGAGTGCAGTGGTGTGATCTCAGATCATTGCAACCTCCACCTCCCAGGTTCAAGCGATTCTCCTGCCTCAGCCTCCCAAGTAGCTGGGATTACAGGCGCCCACCACCACGCCCAGCTAATTTTTTGTATTTTTAGAAGAGACAGGGTTTCACTATGTTGGCCAGGCTGGTCTCAGAACTCCTGACCTTGTGATCCGCCTGCCTCGGCCTCCCAAAGCACTGGGATCACAGGCGTGAGCCACCGCGCCGGGCCTCCTGTGTGCCTTTTCTAAGTGGGGGGAGGCCTCAGGACCAGGGTCGTTTAGCATCAAAAGAATGGGGGAGCAAGTCATTTGTAGTCCCTCCTCCAAGCCAGTGGTTCTCAAATGGGGGCAACTTTGCCCTGCAGGGAACATTTGGCAATGTCTAGAGACATTTTTGGGGGTTGTCACAACTGGGGTGTGAGTGGGGGATGGTGCAACTGGCATCTGGTGAGGCCAGGGACGCTGCTCAGCATCCTACAATGCAGAAGACAGTCCCCTCAAAAAGAATCACCTGGCTGCAAATGTCAGTAATGTCGACGTGGAGGGTCAATCTCTAGCCATGTCCAGAATATCGCCAAAGGCCCCTTGCTGAGGAGCACAGAGGTAGCCCCACACACCTCTTCTACACCAATTTCCAAAAAGAAATTCCCTTCCCAGGTCTCATCTTACAAGACAGTTTGGAGGGATAGGGAAAGAAGAAGAGGAGACCATTCTGGACACCAGCAAACAACGATGGCTCCTCGTCCACCAACATCCCCTACCTCCTGCAAGGGAGGAACGCCAGACTTGGGCAATCTTTGGTCAAACAGGAAAACGTAAGGCTAAATTGAAGGGGTACTCCCTCCACCCCATCTGCCCAGAAGTGAAAGTCACGGTAGTTTCTTTTTGCACTGAACTCCATGCTTGTGAACAGACACCAGGACCCCGCTCCTGGGGTGACCGTCCAGCCAGGAGGAAAAATAAGCAGAGGAACAGGTGGGGCAGCTTGGCTGAGGCTGCCTGGGTGAGGTGCCCCTCACTTGTTCTCAATCAGAGTCTGCACCTTGTACACGAGGTCCCGCGCCAGCTTCAGGACTTGCTTGGTGTTGTGTCGCTCAGCCATTTCTGAAAGAGCAGAAAAAAATCTCATGAGCCTCCTTCTGCGTCCAGTCTTAGGGCACACTTCCAGCCCCTGGAGGCTTCTCTGGGGGCATCTCCATCACAGATTGGCTCAGGAAGCAGAGGCCCTGGAGAAGCCCTCTAACTCTGGACCTCAGTTTCCTCATCTGTAAAATGGGGATTGGAACAGCAGCCGCCTCACCAAGTTGCTGTGGGGATTGAATGGGATAATGCTGGTTCACAGGATGTGCTATAAAAAGGTGAGGTCAGTCGGGCGCGGTGGCTCACACCTGTAATCCCAGCATTTTGGGAGGCTGAGGCGGGCAGATCACCTGAAGTCGGGAGTTTGAGACCAGCCTGACCAACATGGAGAAACCCTGTGTCTACTAAAGATACAAATTAGTCGGGCGTGGTGGTGCACGCCTATAATCCCAGCTACTCAGGAGGCTGAGGCAGAAGAATCGCTTGAACCTGGGAGGCAGAGCTTGTGATGAGCCAAGATTGCACCATTGCACTCCAGCCTGGGCAACAAGAGCGAAACTCCATCTCAAAATAATAATAATAATAATAAAAAAAATGAAAAGGTGAAGTCCTTCCACTCCTTTCCTATAAACAGAATGACTGAAAGCAGTGCTGGGCACACAGTAGATGCTGAAAGATATGAAAAGGAGGAAGCAACAGAGGGAGGAAAGATGGAAAAGGAAGAAGAGAAAGGGACAAAAAAAGCAAAGAAAAGAATAATTTTATCAAGAGCCATACAATGTGGTCAGACTTCCAAACCAAATAATCCTAAACTTAGACATTTATCATAAATAAACCATTTAGTAGAAAGAAAAGAAAAAACAAAACAAAACAACACTAAATCTAAGACATGGTTCCTGAACTGGGTACCAACGTACCCCAGCATGTCACAGTGAACTTACAGGGACACTGTGGAGTATTTGGATATTTTGAGGGAAGCGCGGCAATGCTTCATCTAAGTTGAGTGCCACGTCAACTGTTAGCTGGAGTGAGTTCATGAATTTCACTACGCTCTCATCAATAACTTTCTTTTTTTCTTTTGAGACAAGGTCTCACTCTGTTGCCCAGGGTAGAGTGCAGTGTGGTGTGATCTCGGCTCACTATAACCTCCGCCTCCCAACCTCAAGCGATTCTCATGCCTCCTGTAATCCCAGCCTCCTGAGTAGCTGGGATTACAGGTGTGCACCACCATGCTGGGCTAATTTTTGTATTTTTATTAGAGACAGGGTTTTGCCACATTGGCCAGGCTGATCTGGAACTCCTAGCCTCAAGTAATCCACCCACCTTGGCCTCCCAAAGTGCTTACAGGCATAAGCCACTGTACCCAGAGTCCCATCAATGACTGTCTTTGCAAAGTTGGATTTTCAGCAGCTGCTGAAATAGAAAGTAAGTGCCATGGGCCGGGGCGCGGTGACTCACGCCTGTAATCCCAGTACTTTGGGAGGGCAAGGTGGGCGGATCATGAGGCCATGAGATCGAGACCGTCCTGGCTAACACGGTGAAACCCCGTCTCTACTAAAATATACAAAAAACTAGCCAGGCGAGGTGGCGGGCGCCTGTAGTCCCAGCTACTCCGGAGGCTGAGGCAGGAGAATGGTGTAAACCCGGGAGGCGGAGCTTGCAGTGAGCTGAGATCCGGCCACTGCACTCCAGCCTGGGCGACAGAGCGAGATTTCGTCTCAAAAAAAAAAAAAGATATAATGCATGTGTTATTTTTTTAACAGCTTCTAAGTTGCTATGATATAAATATTTATGAAGTGGTTTGGACCTAACTATTTACTAAATGAAACTTTTGGTCTGAGGTGCTGTTATAATTTTACAGAGACACTAGCAGTGCATGAATTGAGAAAATTTAGGAATCTTTATGCTAACAGATGAATTTCTTTGGACTCTCAATCACACCTTCAAACTGAAAATAACCTACATGCTAATGATAAGAAATGGTTCAGTAAGTTATGGAACAGTCACTTGAGATATAGTTTGTAGTTTAAAAAAATGACTGGCTGGGCACAGTGGCTCACACCTATAATCCCAGCACGTTGGGAGGCCAAGACAGGCGGATCGCCTGAGGTCAGGAGTTCTAGACCACCCTGGCCAACATGGCAAAACCCTATCTCTACTAAAAATACAAAAATTAGCCGGGTGTGATGGCACACATTTGTAGTCCCAGCTACTCAGGAGGCTGAGGTGGGAGAATCGCTTGAACCTGGGAGGCGGAGGTTGCAGTGAGCTGAGGTCGAACCACTTCACTCCAGCGTTGGTAACAGAGCGAGAGACTCTATCTCAAAAAAAAAAAAAAAAAAAAGATTATATGAAAGACAATGTTTGAAATATTAAGTGAAAAAAGGTATATACAACTGGATTCTGAAATTGTAAAAACATAAAAATGAACATGACTGTGGTTTCCTGGATTAGACCCTAGAACAGAAAAAGGATATTGGTGAAAAAACAGGTGAAATCCAAATAAAGCCTGTAGTTTAGTAGATGGTAATGTGCCAATGATAATTTCTTAGTTTTGGCATATGTACCAGGGTCATGTAAATGCTAACAGTAGGCAAAGCTAGGCCAAGGTATCATGCATTTTTTGTGCATCTAAATCTAAAACAGTTCTCAATCTACAATTTTAGTAGACAACTAAAATGCAAAACTATTCCCCCCAAAAGTTTACTTAAGAACCCTAATAATGTTTCAAAAGTGAGGTCACAGTGGCTTTTTTCTTCTTTTGTTTTTTCCAGAACTTTTTCATTAAAAAAATGTTTAATAGTGATAACAGTGGCGATAGCTTTCGTTTATTGGGTTCCCTCCAGGTACCAGGTGCTGGGATTTAACCATGTTGTCTCCTGTAATCCTCTGGACCTCCCTGTGAGGGAGGGAATGTTAGTACCATTTTATCCCTGAAGAATCTGAGGCCTAGAGACGTGAAGTCACTTGGACAAGGTCACACAGTTCCCAGGAGCCTGGATCAGAATTCACATCTGTCTGATTTCAAGGGCTGTGTCTTTTTCGTGTTACTTAAATTGCTGCCCTGGGCCTGCTTTTCCCACACACATCAACCAAAGCAGACCACTGCTAGCCCATTTCACAGATGAGGAAGTGGATGTTTAGAGACAGGGGAAGTGACTTGACCATGGGCACAGCTGGTCAGCGGTAGAACCAGGCTTTGCCCCTGAGCTGATTTCAACACCCGTAGTCCCTCTGCCAGATCCCTGAGAAAAATGCAACCTCAGCATTACGAGATGTGAACTTGTCCTTTTGGAAATAGCCATAAGAAGTGTGCAGAGCCCTCTTTATCCCCTTCACCATGCATCCATCTCAGCCCATCTTCATTCCTCCTGAGATCCCCAGAAGGGGCCTCCAGCAGCCTGCACCCCTCTCATGAGGCCCCAATCATGTGGGTACCATTAAAGAATTTGATGATGTCTGTGAAATCCATGTTGTTCTCCAAAATGATGTCGCGGTAGACTTCCACCAGAGCCAGCGCAATGAACAAGACGTAGTGCGCCGAGGAGACATGTTTGGCTGCCCAGATGGTCTCCCAGACCAAGAAGACGTCATCATAAACGAGTTCTGCCAAGACACCAACACACATGGGGAGAGAATTGGTGACAGGGCTCACAATGTTGCCTTCCCTTGGGAAATCCCCAAAGCTGGGAAAATCCCAGGCAAGTTTTGCCTTATGCCTCTGCCCTGGTGCAGTGGATAGAACTCAGGTGAGAAGACAGGACAGGACTCTGTCATTTGACCACCAGAAACCTCAGTTTCCCCATCTGTAGGATGGGCTGTGTAAACCAGGTGAGTTCTAAGTTCCTTCCAGCTCTGACATTCTGTAAGTGGAGGGACCAGGCATGTGCGGGTGTGAATTACACGGATCTGTCCTTGCCCTGCCCCTCGACCAGCAACACCTGCTATCCCTGCACCCACATCTCCATCAGCACCCATGGAGGCCTTTCTCCTTCCCCCCCACACACGAGCACCCTGAGTCTAGTGAAGAGGCAGAGTAGAGCAATGGTTAAAAGTAAGCCTTTGGCTGGGCACGGTGGCTTATGACTGTAATCCCAGCACTCTGGGAGGCCGAGGCGGGTGGATCACGAGCTCAGGAATTCAAGACCAGCCTAGCCAACATGGTGAAACTCCCATCTCTACAAAAAGTACAAAAAAATCAGCTGTGGGCGGCATGGGCTCTGTAATCCCAGCTACTCAGAAGGCTGAGGCAGAGAACTGTTTTGAACCCAGGAGGTGGAGGTTGCAGTGCCGGAGATCGCACCACTGCACTCCAGCCTGGGCTTACAGAGCCACTCTAGTCTTTAAAAAAAAAAAAAAAAACAATCCCAGCCTGGGAGACAGACGTAGACTCCATCTCAAAAGTCTCAGGGCGGCCTGCTCTCGTAATCCCTAACACTTGGGAGACTGAGGCAGGACCACCTGGAGGTCAGGAGTGCCTGAGACCAGCTTGGCCAAACATGGTGAAACTCCGTGCCTCTGATTGTGGGTCAAGGCACCAGCCAGGTGTGGAGGCTGGGTGCCTGTAATTGCCACAATTAGGATGCAGGCAGGGAGAATCGCTTGAAGCTGGGAGGCGGAGGTTTCAGTGAGCAGAGATCGCACCATTGCACTCCAGCCTGGGCAAAAAGAGTAAGACTCCGTCTCAAAAAAAAAAAAAAAAAAAAGCAAGCCTTCCTATGTCTGATAAACTTGGTGTGAATCCTTCCTCCATCACTTGCTGGCAAGGGGAGCCTGGGGTAGTTACTTCTCCATGAGCCTGTCTCTTTCCTCATCTGTAAGTGGGGTGAAGCTGATAATAGAAAAAGGCTAAAGAGAGAATACACATAAATGACTCAGCACAGTGCGTGGCACTGAAACACTCCATACATGTCAGATTTTTTTTTTTTTTTTTTTTTTTGAGATGGAGTCTTGCTCTGTCACCCAGGCTAGAGGGCAGTGGTGTGATCTCAGCTCACTGCAACCTCCGCCTCCCAGGATCAAGTAATTCTCCTGCCTTAGCCTCCTGAGTAGCTGGGACTACAGGCGTGCACCATCACGTCCAGCTAATTTTTTGTATTTTTAGTAGAGATGAGGTTTCACCATGTTAGGTCTTGATCTCCTGACCACGTGATCTGACCTCCTTGGCCTCCTTGGGATTACAGGCGTGAGCCACCGCACCCGGCCCATGTCTGATATTATTATAATTATTAACATCATCCCAAATCTGTACAATAGCAACAAAGTACTGTGTTATACGACACTTTTATGTCATGTTGGAATGTGCATGAAATAGCCCCTGCCTCATGGGCTTTAGAGTTCTTGGGCTCTGAAAAGCAGCACAGCAGAATGAAAGAGGTGGGTTCAAATCCTGGCTGTACTCACCCCAGCCCTGAAGTTATCTCTCCCTAGCTCTGAATTTAACCCTTCTCAGCCTCGGTTTCCTCATTGATTGGTAAGATGAAGATCTTAACAGCACCTACTGCGGACTGTCAATGCAAGATAAGGCAGGTGAAACGATAGTCTCAACTCCATAAACATGTGCTTCTCTCCCCTGCTGCCTCTGCTGCCAACCCTTCAACCTCACCTCCACAGGATCTTTTCCCCTGAAAGTTCTGCTACAAAGAGTCTGGACACAGGTCCCCAGTTTAAAGTCTGTACCTCGCTTGAAATCCAGCAGGAACCAGCGGTAGCAGAAGTAGAAGTGAGTATAGTCCCCATTCTGATGCATCAGCTCAAACAGCTCCGAGTCCAGGATCTGTCAAGGAAGGAAAGGCAGCATCAGCCTCTTGGGAAAAGGCTGGAACAGAGGAGACAGCTGAATAAATGGTGGTACATCCACACACCAGACACCATGTAGCCCTTAACAGCCAGGTATAGTTTAAAAAATGGGAAAGGGGCCGGGCTACGGTGGCTCAAGCCTGTAATTCCAGCACTTTGGGAGGCCGAGACAGGCGGATCACGAGGTCAGATCGAGACCATCCTGGCTAACACGGTGAAACCCCGTCTCTACTAAAAAATACAAAAAACTAGCTGGGCGAGGTGACGGGCGCCTGTAGTCCCAGCTACTGGGGAGGCTGAGGCAGGAGAATGGTGTAAACCCAGGAGGCGGAGTTTGCAGTGAGCTGAGATCCGGCCACTGCACTCCAGCCTGGGCGACAGAGCAAGACTCCATTTCAAAAAAAAAAAAAAAAAAGGGGAAAGGATCTGAATAGACATTTCTCCAAAGGAGATTCACAAATAGTCAAGAGGCACATGAAAGATGCTCAACATCCTTAATCCTTAGGAAAATGCAATTCAAAACCACAAGAAGATACCAATTCACACTCACTAGGATAGTGAAAAATGACAATAACGAGTGTTGGCAAGGATGCAAAGAAACTGGAACCCCTGTACACTGCTCCTGAGAATGTAAAATGGTGTGTCTGCTGTGGAAAACAGTTTGGTAGTTCCTCAAAAACCTAAACACAGAATTTCCATATGATGCAGCAATTTCACTCTTAGGTTCATCCCCAAGAAGAATGAAAACATCTATCGGTCAGGTGTGGTGGCTCAGCACTTTGGGAGGCCAAGGCAAGAGCATCACTTGAAGCCAGGAGTTTGAGACCAGCCTGGGCAACATAACAAGACCCTGTCTCTCTTAAAAAAAAAAAAAAAAGAAAGAAAGAAAAGAATTTATTATTAGCCTGGCATGGTGTCCTGGGCATGTAGTCCCAGCTACTCAGGATGCTAAAGTGGGAGGATCACTTGAGCCCAGTTCAAGGCTGCAATGAACTATGATTACACCACTGGACTCCAGCCTGGGTGACAGAGTGAGACCCTGTCTAAAATAACAAAATGAAAACAAAAACATATCCACATAAAAATCTGTACATGAATGAATGTGTGTAATAGTGTTACTCATAATAGCCAACAACTGGGAAAAAACTCAAATGTCTATCAAGACATGAATGGATAAATATAGGTAGCATATCCATACCACCTATTTTAATATTATCTGGTAATAAAAACAAACTAAGTTTTATTTTTATTTTTTTGAGACTGAGTCTCGCTCTATTGCCCAGGCTGGAGTGCAGTGGCATGATTTCAGCTCACTGCAACCTCCACCTCCCAGGTTCAAGTGATTCTCGTGCCTCAGCCTCCCAAGTAGCTGGGATTACAGGCACCTGCCACCACGCCTGGCTAATTTCTGTTATTTTTAGTAGAGATGGGAGTTTCACTATGTTGGTCAGGCTGGTCTTGAACTCCTGACCTCAGGTGATCCACCTGCCTTGGCCTCCCAAAGTGCTGGGATTACAGGCATGAGCCACTGTGCCTGGCCTCAAACTAAGTTTTGATACATGCTACAATGCATCATACACACACGATAAACCTTGACATCATTATGCTAGGTAAAAGAAGCCAGTCACAAAAGGCCACATATTGTATGATTCCATTTATATGAAATGTTTAGAAAAGGCAAATCCACGGAAACAGAAAGCAGCTCCTTGGTTTTCAGGGGCTGGGGAGACGGAGGGGATGGGGAGTGGCTGTTAATGAAGAGTTTCTTTCTAGGGTAATGAAAATGTTCTGAAATTGGTGATGATCGCATAACTCTGTGAATAAATGAAAAGCCACTGACTGAATCATACACTTCAAAAGGGTAAATTTTATGTATCTAAATTATATTTTAACAAAATGTTATAAAAAAACAGGTGGTGGAAGAATACCTCCACCTATTGGATATGCTAGTCAGTGGGGGAAAAAAACCTTGTTTGAAAAATAATGTACAGAAAGAAAAGTATGTACAAAATGACTCTAATTATGGAAAAAATGTACATAGAAAATGGGCAAAGTTGGCCGGGTGCGGTGGCTCACGCCTGTAATCCCAGCACTTTGGGAGGCCGACGTGGGTGGATCACGAGGTCAGGAGATTGAGACCATCCTGGCCAACATGGTGAAACACTGTCTCTACTAAAATAAAAAAAATACAAAAAATTAGCCAGGCATGGTGGCGGGAGCTTGTAGTCCCAGCTACTCAGAAGGCTGAGGCAGGAGAATGGCGTGAACCCAGGAGGCGGAGCTTGCAGTGAGCCAAGATCACATCACTGCACTCCAGCCTGGACCATAGAGTGAGACTCTGTCTCTAAAAAAAACAAAACAAAGAAAAAGAAAATGGGCAAAGCATATGAATAGGTACTTCACAATCCAAATGAACTTAAAAAAAAAAAAAAAGAAGAAGATATTTAATTTCACTGTCAATCAAGACAATGCAAATAAAATCACAATGAAAAAACTGAATGAAAAAGACATACTATTTGATCACACAGCAGGGTAACTATGGTCAACAATAATTTCACTGTACATTTAAAAATAACCAAAAGCATATAATTGGATTGTTTGGAACACAAAGGATGTCAATGCTTGAGGGACTGGATACTCTATTTTCCATGATGTGCTTATTTCACATTGCATTCCGGTCTCAAAACAACTCATGTACTCCATATATATATATACCTATTATGTACCCACAAAAATTAAAAATAAAAATGTAATTATAAATCACAATGGGATGCTCGAATCATATCCAAGAGATTGACAAAAATATGTAAGTGTGACAATATCAAGTGAGGATGGTGTGTGTTGAAACCCTTACCATACTGCCCTGGAGCATTAAGAAACTGGCACAATCACTTTGAGAGTGATTCTGTCGTGCCTGATAAAACTGAGGACGTGCATTCTCTCTGCCCCAGCAATTCCATTCCGAGTAGATGACTAAGCAAAGTTGTTGCATGCATGCAGCAGGGATGCACACAAGAATTTCAGTGCAGCGCTGTTTATAAAGGCCAAAAGCAAAACCCCAAGTTCCCCAAGCAAAAGCAAAACCAAACCAAATAAAAACAACCTAAATGACCACCAACAGGAAAATGGATCCAAATCAAACGTGATAGAATGCACTGTGCTCCTAACGCAGAAGACTGTACTTCCGGGAAAGAGGAATCAACTGCCCCCTTGTTGATGAGCCTCTCAAACTTGTTACTGAGTATAAAGACAAGCCGCACAAGAGTTCATACCATTTAAAACTATGTAAAGTGGGGAGTAAAGAAACAGAGTTATATGCTGTTTAGGAATATATGCATATATTGTAAAAGAATTTTTAAAAGTACATTATAATGGTGAACACAGGAATCTGCAAAGTGCTTATCACTGGGAGGACAGGAGTGGTGGGGAAATGCCATCAAGAAGGGGTACACGAATAATGAAAAATCTAAAGTTAACTTTTTTTCGGGACAGAGTCTTGCTCTGTCACCCAGGCTGGAGTGCAATGGTGCGATCTCAGCTCACTGCAATCGCCACCTACCGGGTTTAAGAGATTCTCCTGCCTCAGCCTCCTGAGTAGCTGGGATTACAGGTGTGCGCCACCACGCCTGACTAATTTTTGTATTTTTAGTTAGAGATGGGGTTTCACCATGTTGGCCAGGCTGGTCTCAAACTCCTGGCCTCAAGTGATCCGCCTGCCTTGGCCTCCCAAAGTGCTGGGATTACAGGCGTGAGCCACCACGCCCAGCCTGTGGTTAATATTTTATTTCTTGGGGAGGTGGGGGTGGAAACATGGGTGTTCGTTATATTACTCTTTTACCTTCCTTATGTCCAAAATATTTTGTAGTATTTTAAAGTTCCACTAAAGAAGAAATCAGAGCTAACTGTAGCTCCACTGCTAGTGTGTAGATAACAAAGCATCCCCACCATTTACTCAAGTTAACACATTTGCATTCCTTCTACTCAAAGGGTTGAGTGTCTTAACTCCTCTGGGGAGTAGATATACTAATCGCTATGAATGCTGAAGAGCTAGCATTTATTACAATACTTCTCAAATTTGAGCTTGCACCAGAATTACCTGGAGAGCTTCATATGGCACAGACTCCTGGGCCCAACTCAGAGATTTTTATTCGGTGGAGGAAAGGTGCCCAGTAATTTGCACTTCTAACAAGTTGCCAGTGAGGCTGATGTTGCCAGTCCATGGACTATGCTCTGAGAGGCACTCAGGCACTGTGCTGAGCACTATAACATCATTAGTTTATTTCATTTCCATGATAATTCTAATAACTTATTGAGACTCATAAAAATGAGGAAACCTATTTCACAGATGAGAAAACTGAGGCCCAGAAAGATAAGAGCATATGCCGAGTTTGTACAGCAGAAATAGGATTCCAATCCAGGTGGGCTCTAAATAGCTCAGTTTGGAGCCACTAAGCTTTACTTACTGTTTCCCAAAAAAGTCCAAAGCAGGACTGGATGCGGAGTCATACCTGGATCAACGACCTCATGTTTGCAAAGTGCGTGTCCATGGCGCCTCCGTGGGGGAAGTTCTGGTTCATCCTCTTCATGAGCTCCGTGAAGCAGCTGAAGGCAAGCGCCTCTGAGAAAGCAGCACAGAACAGTCAGCTGCCCCGCTGCCCAAGTGATGTGGTTTGGATGTTCGTCCTCTCCAACTCTCATGTTGAAATATGACCTTCAATGTTAGGGGTGGACCTTTCGTGTATTTTTAGTAGAGATGGGGTTTCACATGTTATCCAGGGGGGTTTCACCATGGTCTCGATCTCCTGACCTCGTGATCCGCCCACCTCAGCCTCCCAAAGCACTGGGATTACAGGCGTGAGCCAACGTGCCCGGCCTAAAAGGCTTTATTTTTATTTTATTTTATTTTTGAGACGGAGTCTTGCTCTGTCGCCCAGGCTGGAGTGCAGTGGCGCAATCTCGGCTCACTGCAAGCTCCGCCTCCTGGGTTCATGCCATTCTCCTGCCTCAGCCTCCGGAGTAGCTGGACTACAGGGGCTCCCCACCACGCCCAGCTAGTTTTTTGTATTTTTTAGTAGAGATGGGGTTTCACCGTGTTAGCCAGGATGGTCTCGATCTCCTGACCTCGTGATCCGCCCGCCTTGGCCTCCCAAAGTGCTGGGATTACAGGCGTGAGCCAACACGCCCAGACAAAAGGCTTTATATTTTAGAAAAGTTTAGATTTACAGAAAAACTGCAAAGACAGTAAAAACTTGTCATACACCCCACACGCGGTTTCCTCTATTATTAGTATCTGGACATTAGCATGATACATTTGTTGAACCGATATGGACACATTATGAACTAAAGTCCATACTGTATTCAGATTTTCTTAGTGTGTACTGAATGTCATTTTTCTGTTCCAAGCTGTCATCCAGAACAGCACATTACGTCGACTGGTCATGTTCCCTTAAGCGCCTCTTGGTTGTGGCAGTGTCTCAGGCTTTTCTTGTTTTTGATGACCTTGACAGTTTTTTGTTTTTTGGTTTTTTTTTTTGAAACAGAGTCTCGCTCTGTCGCCCAGGTTGGAGTGCAGTGGCGCAATCTTGGCTCACTGCAAGCTCTACCTCCCGGGTTCACTCCATTCCCCTGCCTCAGCCTCCCGGGACTACAGGTGCCCACCACCACACCCGGCTAATTTTTTTGTATTTTTAGTAGAGACAGGGTTTCACTGTGTTAGCCAGGATGGTCTCAATCTCCTGACCTTGTGATCCGCCCACCTAGGCCTCCCAAAGTGCTGGGATTACAGGCGTGAGGCACTACGTCCGGCAACCTTGACAGTTTTGAGGTGTAGTGGTCAGGTATTTTTTGTAGGATGCTGCACTATTAGCAATGGAATTTATCTGATGCCTTTCTCATGGTAAGACTGGGTTATGGGTTATCGAGAGGAAAACCACAGAGGTAAAGGGCCATTTTAATCATATCATAAGGGTATATACTATCAGCATGATTTATAACTGCTGATGTTGGCCATGGTCACCTGGCTGAAGTCGTGTTTGTCAGGTTTCTCTGCTGTAGTTTCTTTCTCATCCCGTCACTGCCTTCCATACTGTACTTTTTGCAAACAAGTCACTATGTGCAGTCTGTGTCGACAGAGTAGGTAGTTGGCTGGGCGTGGTGGCTCACGCCTGTAATCCCAGCACTTTGGGAGGCCAAGGCAGGTGGATCACCTGAAGTCAGGAGTTCAAGACTAGCCTGAACAACATGGTGTAACCCTGTCTCTACTAAAAATACAAAAATTAGCCAGGCATGATGGTGGGTGCCTGTAATCTCAGCTACTTGGGAGCCTGAGGCAGGAGAACTGCCTTAACTTGGGAGGCGGAAGTTGCAGTGAGCTGAGATTGTACCATTGCACTCCAGCCTGGGCAACAAGAGTGAAACGTGTCAAAATAAAAAAAAAGAGTACGGAAATTTGCTCCCCATTTATTATTTATTATAATGAGATAGGGTCTCATTCTGTCACCCAGGTTGGAGTGCAGTGGCACAATCACGGCTCATTGCACTTCGACCTTGGCAGCCTCAAGTGATCCTCCTGCCTCAGCCTCCCAAATAGCAGGGACCACAGGTGTGTGCCAACACACCTGGCTAATTTTTCTATTTTTTATAGAGACAAGGTTTCACCATGTTGCCCAGGCTAGTCACAATCTGCCTACCTTGGCCTCCCAAAGTGCTGAGGTTACAGGCATGAGCTACCATGCCTGGCCTACTTTTTAATTTTATTTTGTTTTATTTATTTTATTTTATTTATTTTGAGATGGAGTCTCGCTCTGTCACCAAGGCTGGAGTGCAGTGGCATGATCTCGGCTCACTGCAACCTCTGTCTCCCAAGTTCAAGTGCTTCTTCTGCTGCAGCCTCCTGTGTAGCTGGAATTACAAGTGCCCGCCACAATGCCTGGCTAACTTTTGTATTTTTAGTAGAAATTTTTCACCATGTTGGCCAGGCTGGTTTTGAACTCCTAACTTCAAGCGATCCACCCGCCTCAGCCTCCCAAAGTGTTGCAATTACAGGCGTGAGCCACTGGGCCTGGACCTAGTTGTTGTATTTTAGACATAAATGTTTATATATTTAGCCCAGGGGCTTGGAATACAGTAGCACGATCATAGCTCACTGCAACCTCCAACTCCTTGGCTCAAGCAATCCTCTTGTCTTAGCCTCCTGAGTAGCTGGAACTACAGGTGTGCACCACCACGCCCAGCAAATTTTTAAATTTTTGTGTAGAGATAGAGTCTCACTATGTTGCTCAGGCTGGTCTCGAACTCCTGATCTCAAGCAATCCTCCTGCTTTAGCCTCCTGAGTAGCTGGGACTACAGGTGTGCACCACCATGCCCGGCTTATTTTTAATTATTTTTGTAGAGATGGAGTCTCACTATGTTGCTCAGGCTCGTCTTGAACTCCTGATCTCAAGCAATCCTCCTGCCTCGGCCTCCCAAAGTGGTAGGATTACAAGTGTGAGCCATTGGACCCAATCCCATTTTTTAACAGGTTTATTGAGATTCTCACATAAAATTCACCTTTTAAATGTACCATTTAGTGGTTTTAGTACATTCACAATGTTGTGCAATCACCACTATTAGTTCCAGAACATTTCTTCACCCTTGCAACCCCGAAATCCCTGTATCAATGAAGCAGCAACTTCATATTTCTCTCTCCCCCAAGTCCCTGTCAACGACTAGTCTTTCTGTCTCTATGGATTTGTCTACTCTGGACATTTCATATAAATGGAATCACACCATTTGTGATATTTTGTGTCTGGCTTCTTTCACTTAGCATAATGTTTTCAAGGTTCATCCACATTGTAATTTGGATCAGAACATCATTCTTTTTTTTGTCAAATAATATTCCATTGTATGGATATACCACATTTTGTTTATGCATTCATCATTTGATGGACATTGCGACTATTTCCACTTTTTTGAGTATTATGAATAATGCTATCATGAACATTTGCATGAACATATATTTTCAATTCTCTTAGGCATATATCTATGGATGAAATTGCTGGGTCATATGATAACTCTATGTTCATTACTATGAGAAACTGCCAGACTGTTTTTTAAAGTGGCCAAACTGGCCGGGCATGGTGGCTCATGCCTGTAATCCCAGCACTTTGGGAGGCCAAGGTGGGCGGATCACCTGAGGTCTGGAGTTCGAGATCTGCATAGCCAGCATGGGGAAATCCCATCTCTACTAAAAATACAAAAATTAGCCAGATGTGGTGGTGGGTACCTGTAATCCCAGCTACTTGGGAGGCTGAGGCAGGAGAATCACTTGAACCCGGGAGGCAGAGGTTCCAGTGAGCTGAGATTGCGCCACTGCACTCCAGCCTGGGCGACAGGATGAAATTCCATCTCAAAATAATAAATAAATAAATAAATAAATAAATAAATAAATAAAGTGGCCAAACCATTTTACAATTCCACCAGCAATGTATGAAGCTTCCAATTTCTTCATATTCTTATCAACACATGATTTTCTATTGTTTTGATTCCAGCCATCCCAGTGTATATGAAGTGGTATCTCACTGTGGTTTTGATTTCCATTTTCCTTTTTTTTTTTTTTTTTTAGACGGTTTCTCCGGAGTCTCGCTCTGTCGCCCAGGCTGGAGTGCAGTGGCACAATCTCGGCTCACTGCAAGCTCTGCTCCGCCTCCCGGGTTCACGCCATTCTCCTGCCTCAGCTTCCCAAGTAGCTGGGACTACAGGCGCACGCCACCACGCCCGGCTAATTTTTTTGTAATTACTTAGTAGAGATGGGGTTTCACCATGTTAGCCAGGATGGTCTCGAACTCCTGACCTCGTGATCCACCCACCTCGGCCTCCCAAAGTGCTGGGATTACAGACGTGAGCCACCGCGCCCGGCTGATTTCCATTTTCCTAATGACTAATGATGTAGAACAGCAGTGCTCAACCTTTTTGTCACCAGACACCAGTTTCCTGGAAGACAATTTTTCCATGGACAGGGAGTGGAGTGGGGGGTATAGTTTCTGGATGAAACTGTTCCACCTCAGATCATCAGGCATTAGATTCTCAGAAGGAGTGCACAACCTAGACCCCTCATATGCACAATTTACAATAGGGTTCGCACTCCTAGGAGAATCTAACGCCACTGCTGATCTGACAGAGGTGGGAGGTGGAGCTCAGGTTGTAACGCTCACTAGATTACTGCTCACCTCCTGCTGTGTGGCAAGGTTCCTGTCTGTGGTATAGGGCTTGGGGACCCCTGATGCAGGGCATCCTTTAACTTGCTTATTGGCATTTGCATATCTTCAATTCTATTGAGAAATGTCTATTCAAATCCTTCAGCCACTTTAATCAGGTTGTCTTTTTATTGTTGAATTATAAAAGTTTTTTATATATTTTGACTACGAGTCCCTTATCACACATACGACTTGCAAATATTTTCTTCTAGTCTTTGGGTTCTTTTCACTTTCTTGATGGTGTTCTTTGAAGTACAAAAGTTTTTAATTTCGATGAAGTCTAATTTGCCTAATTTTTCTTTATGTTTTTGGTGTCATATCTAAAAAAATTCCCTAGCCTAAGGTGACAAAGATTTACTCCTGTTTTTAAGTTTTACACTTTTAGTTCTTGCATTTAGGTCTATGATCCATTTTGAGTTAGTTTGTTGTATGTGGTGTGAGGTAAGGGTTCAACTTCAATTTTTTGCATATGCATGTCCAGTAGTTCTTGCACCATATGTTGAGAAGACTGTTTTTCCTCACTGAGTTGAATTTTCTTAGTACCTCTGTCAAAATCAATTGACTATCAATGTAAGGGCTTACTTCTGGACTCTCAATTCTATTCCATTGATCTACATGTTGATCCTTATAGAAATACCACTATTTTAAGACCTTTGTAGTAGATTTTGAAATCAGGTACTGTGAGTCCTGCAACATCTCCTTTTAAAAATTGTTCTGGCTATTCTAAATCCCTTAAATTTCCAATTTTAGGGTCAGCTTGTCAATTTTTGGAAAAAAAACAAAAAAACAAAAAAACAAAGGCAGCTGGGATTTTTGACAGAAACTGACTTTACAGATCATTGGAGAGCACTGTTACCTTAACAACACTAAGTCTTCCAATCCATGAACATGAGATATCTTTCCATTTATTTTGTTTTTTAAAATTTACTTCAACAATGCCTTGTAGTTTTCAATGTACAAATCTTGCATTTCTGTTAAGTTTATTCATAAGTATTGTATTTTATTTATGTATTTATTTATTTGAGATGGAGTTTCGCTCTTGTCACCCAGGCTGGAGAATAATGGCGCAATCTCAACTCACTGCAACCTCCGCCTCCTGAGTTCAAGCGATTCTCCTGCCCAAGCCTCCCAAGTAGCTGGGATTACAGGCGCCTGCCACCATGCCTGGCTAATTTTTGTATTTTTAGTAGAGACGGGGTTTCACCATGTTGGCCAGGCTGGTCTCAAACTCCTGACCTCAGATGATCCAGCCACTTCAGGCTCCCAAAGTGTTGGGATTACAGGCGTGAGCCAACATGCCTGGACTATTTATTTTTTATTTATTTATTTTTTAGATGGAGTCTCACTCTATTACCCAGGCTGGAGTGCAATGGTGCAATCTCAGCCCAATGCAACCTCTGCCTCCCAGGTTCAAGCGATTCTCTTGCCTCAGCCTCCCAAGAAACTGGAATTAGAGGCATGCACCACCACGCCTGGCTATTTTTTTTTTTTTTTTGTATTTTTAGTAGAGACTGGGTTTCACCATGTTGGCCAGGATGGTCTCAAACTCCTGACCTCAGGTGATCTGCCCACCTCGGCCTCCCAAAGTGCTGGGATTACAGGCATGAGCCACTGCACCCACTCAGTATTGTATTCTTCTAGATGCTATTGCAAATAAAATTGTTTTCCTAATTTCATTTTGGGATTGTTCATTTCAAGTGTATAGAAATACAAGACACTTTTTTTTATCGATCTTGTATCCTGCAAACTTGATAACCTTGTTTATCAGTTCTAATTTTTTTTTTATTCCTTAAGATCTTCTATATGCAAAATCACATCTGTGAACAAAGATAGTTTTACTTTCTTTCCAATCTGAATTATTTTTATTTCTTTGTCTTTCTTAATTGCCCTGGCTAGAACCTATGGTAGCAAAAGTAGACATACCTGTCCTGTTCCTGCTTTTAGGGAGGAAGTGTTCAGATTTTCACCACTGAGTATGATGATATTTGTGAGGTTTTCACAGATGCCCTCTATCGTGTTTAGTTCCCTTCTAGTCCTAGTTTGTTGAATGTTTTTTATTATGAAAGGATGTTGGATTTTCTTGTGTTTTTCTGTGTCAATTGATATGATTGTGTGGGTTTTTTCCTTTATTTTAGTAATGTGGTGAATTAAATTGATTGATTTTTGCATGTCAAACCACCCTTGCATTCTGGAGATAAGCCCAAGTTGGTCATGGTGTATCATCTTTTATATCTTGGTGAATTAAGTTTATTGGTATTTTGTTGAGGATTTCTGCATTTGTATTCATAAAGGATATTGGTCTGTAGTTTTCTTGTTATGTCTTTGTCTGTTACTGGTATCTGGGTGCCAATGAGACACCCAGTCCTCAGACGAGGTCTGGCTTTATTGAATGAGTTAAGAAGCATTCCTTCCTTTTCTATGTTTTTGAAGAGCTTGAAAGAATTGGCATTAATTCTTCTTTAAATGTTTCATAGAACTCACTGGTGAAACTGTCTGGGTTTGTTGTTCGTTTTTATTTGTTTGTTTGTTCTCATTCATATTCATACAATGAGTGGCTGGCGAAGGCCTATCTGGGTGTTGAGTATTGGGCACCATGGAATATAAGGACTTTTTATTTCACTAGGATATTGATGTGTTCACCAGACAGGCCTTCGGAGCACCTGGCTGGAGCCACATTCCGTAGAGTCACAAAGTGAGATCAACCCCTCTGCCATGCAGTGGAAAGGAAATGCGCCCCCAGCCCTGGGGCAGTAAAGACACACTCACCATCATCCAGAATGACCAGCAGTGGAGCCAGAAGATCACACATGCCCTGGACATAGCCAATCTCAATGTGCTGCCAGATGTAGCTAAAAGAGACACAAGGGGCCAATCATGGCAGCCACGGCCTGCCTCTCCAACCCACTCCAACTTCCGCTCCTCCCGCTTCGGTCCCCAATCCCTCACCTGGACCTCTCCCTCAGCCTCCTGCCTGCATCCCTGTTCCCAGTGTCTCTCTTTAAACATCCTATGTGCAGCTACCAGGATGACCTCCCTAAAGGCCAACTCAGGAGGCCTCTTCAGGCTCAAAACTTGCACAAGCACCCTGCTGTCTGATGGGATGTTATCCAAACTCCTTTACTGGGGGTACAAGGAGTAATGGCCTCCTCCCAATTCATCTTCACAGCCTCAAACATCGCTTCCACATTGTCCTCCTCTCCAGCTACATTGATGTATTCACTTTGCACAAAAAGATCACAAATGTATGTTTCTGTATCTTCGCCCTACAGCTCCCTTTGTCAGGAATTCCAATCTGTCCCTTACTAGTAACAGCTTGTATTTACTGAGCACTTACTGTATACTCAATCCATTATTTTCTTTTCTTTTTTTCTTTGGGACGGAGTCTCGCTCTGTCGCCCAGCCTGGAGTGCAGTGGCACGATCTCCACTTGCTGCAAGCTCCACCTCCTGGGTTCACGCCATTGTTCTGCCTCAGCCTCCGGAGTAGCTGGGACTATAGGCACCCGCCACCACACCCGGCTAATTTTTGTGTGTGTATGTTTTTAGTAGAGATGGGGTTTCACTGTGTTAGCCAGGATGGTCTCGATCTCCTGACCTCGTGATCTGCCCGTCTCGGCCTCCCAAAGTGCTGGGATTACAGGCGTGAGCCACTGCTCCTGGCCCCTCAACCCACTATTTTCACAATAGTCATGTGAAACATGGACCATTATCCCATTTCACAGATGAGGGGACTGAAGCATAGACAGGTAAATGACATGCCCCAAATCATACACCTCAATAGGTGGCAGAGGCAGTACTTGAACCTAGGAGGCCTTACTCAAGGATATATGCTCTTAGCCTCTATGTGAAATGGTTTCTTTAGCTTTCCTTTTTTTTTTTAAGACAGAGTTTCACTCTTGTTGCCCACACTGGAGTGCAATGGCACAATCTCAGCTCACTGCAACCTCCACTTCCCTGGTTCAAGCGATTCCCCTGCCTCAGCCTCCCAAGTAGCTGGGATTACAGGCACGTGCCGCCACGCCTGGCTAATTTTTGTATTTTTAGTAGAGACAGGGTTTCGTCATGTTGGCCAGGCTGGTCTTGAACTCCTGACCTCAGGTGATCCGCCCGCCTCGACCTCCCAAAGTGCTGGGATTACACGTGTGAGCTGCCATGTCCGGCCTATGGTTTCTTTAGTTTTCTTAACTTTGTCAAAATCCATCTCAAAAGGTCACCACCTCTGTGAAGTCTTCCATAATTTCTCCCTATGCCTTAACCAGGGAGAAGTCAGTTCATTTTTACTTCTTCCCAGCATTTTTTTCATTTTAATGTAACACTTATCAGATTATATCATAGTTTAAAACATTTTAAAAAATGTACATTCAGGCTGGGTGCGATGGCTCATGCCTGTAATCCTAGCACTTGAAAGGCCAAGGCAGGTGGACTGCCTGAGCTCAGGGAGTTCAAGACCTGAGTTGACGTATTCACTTTGCACAAAAAGATCACAAATGTATGTTTCTGTATCTTCGCCCTACAGCTCCCTTTGTCAGGAATTCCAATCTGTCCCTTACTAGTAACAGCTTGTATTTACTGAGCACTTACTGTATACTCAACCCACTATTTTCTTTTCTCTTTTTTTGGGACGGAGTCTCGCTCTGTCGCCCAGGCTGGAGTGAAACCCCATCTCTATTCCAATGCAAAAAATTAGCTGGGTCTGGCAGCCTGCGCCTATAGTCCCAGCTACTCGGGAGGGTGAGGTAGGAGAATAGCCTGAACCCAGGAGGCGGAGGTTGCAGTGAGCTGAGATCTCACCACCGCACTCCATCCTGGGCCACAGAGCGAGATTCCATCTCCACAAAAAAAGTACATTCATATTATGTTATACAATATATAATCAATTAGATATTACTAAATTGTTAGTAGTCATTAATTCTGGGAGAGTGGCACTGAGGGGCAGAGATGAAGGGAGAAGTTTCTCTTTCTATCTTACGACCTTCTAATTTCTTTGATTTAGGTTTTTGTTTTGTTTCGAGACAGGGTGTCATTCTGTTGCCCAGGCTGGAGTGCAGTGGTGTGATCACAGTTCATTGCTGCCTCAACCTCCCAGGTTCAAGCCATCCTGCTGCCTCAGCTTCCCAAAGTAGCTATGACTATAGGAGCACACCATCATGCCTGGCAAATTTATTAAAACTCTTGTAGAGATGGGGTCTTGTTATGTTGCCCAGAGTGGTCTCAAACTCTTGGCCTCAAGCGATCCTCCCGCCTTGGCCTCCCAAAGTGCTGGGATTAGAGTTGTCAGTGATTTAGATTTTTAACAAGCATGTGTTACTTTCATATTTTAAGAAATACCAATAGTGATTTTTTATTATTTTTATTACTTTTTAAGAGATGGGGTCTCACTCTGTCACCCAGGCTGGAGTACAATGATGCAATCATAGCTCACTGCAACCCTCTAACCTCTGGGCTCAAGCTACCCTCCTGCCTCCACCTCCCAAGTATCTAGGACTACAAGTGCATACCACTATGTCCAGCTAAATGTTAAGTTAAAAAAAGTTATTTTGTAGTGACAGGGTCTCACTATGTTGCCAGGCCAGTCTCTACTTTTTTGAAGTCTGTGAGGAACTCAAGTGGTCTCAAGTGATCTTCCCACGTCAGCTCCCCAAAGCGCTGGGATTACAGGAATAATATCTTTTTAGTGAACAGTGATAAACAGTCTTAGATCTTGGCTTCAAGAAAAACAGAAGAAGAACAGATTCTACAGCCAGAGAGGTGTGGCTATGAGTTCCCGCTTAGCCACTGCCCGGTGCCCACTCAGCAACGAGGCTCTTCGTGGAGCCTCCACATCGTCACCTATAAAAGGGGTTAATACCTCGTAGGGTTGAGGAATAAGTGAGCGATGATAGTATAGGCCTCAGGACAGTGGCTGGTATACAGTAAGTGCTTAATAAATGTTCTATATTATTGTTGTTAAATTGTCACTGTGGGCTAAGTAAGATTCCAGGTGAGTACGATGCCAGCTTCAGAAGCTGAAATAACTTCTAGGTGGGCCCCCTATGTCCCCCATTTCACCCATCCCCCCTCCCCATCCCCTAGATCCCCTCGCTGCCCCCAGCCACCTGCACATGATGTTACGCAGCTTCTCCAAGTTGGCGGGAGTGAAGTACCAGTAGTTGCGGTCACACCTCTGCACATCCTTCTCGATGCGGTGCAGGTTCACCGTGTACAGGTCCAGCAGCTCTGGCTATAGGCCACCGGGGCGGGGGTAGGGGGAAGAGATGAAAAATTACATCTGAGTCCCCACTGGGAGGCAGCAATCCTATCTCCTCCTCCTAAACCTCTCCTGTTGTCACTGAAAATACATTTCCTACCTGGACCAGCCAGGTGTTTGATTTTGTTTTTGTTTTTTGGGAGGGTGTCTTTAATTTGCAGGATGGACATTCTCCCTCAGAGAGTTACAACTATAGCTGGAAGTGAACCTCTCCCTGCTGAAAACTGGACAAGGAGAATGAAGAACTGAACAGAGGTCAAATTCTGGTAACAAACCAGCCTGGCTGCTTGAACAATTATCTTAATTTCAAAATGGCTCAATGATATGGCAAGAGAGTAAGAAACATTTAAGGACCAAAAACTAACCCAGAAATGTGAGAAAACACTAAAGCTGGCCTCTGCCTTAAGGAAAGCTAGTCAAGTGGGAAAATTAAAGCTTAGATTTAATTGTTTTATGCTCCTCCACCCACGTTGAAGATCTAATAAGAGACCTTCCTACAGGAAGGTAGGACCCCAAAGAGTCACACTCTCAGAAAGGAAAAACTAGAAAAACCCACTAATATTTTGGGATCTCAAAACAATTGCCTGTCCACGGTGACAGCAATATTTTTCATCCACAGTAGTTCACCTTATGAATGTCGACACTTTGGGTCTGAGTGAAACAGCAACGATACCTGACTGCTTGTACCCTGAACATAGTTATTAAATTAAATGTAAATGTTATCTCCCTGGATAATTAAGAGCCACAAATCAGGTTTGTAACTCATGCGGTTTATAACCCAAACTCCCATTACCTGGGTGGTCTGAAAGATCAGAGAACGTAGTTGTCATCTCAAATTTGTTATTTCCCTAGTACTAGAAAGAAGCAAAAGAATACCCCTCTCTTGAGGAATCTACCTTCCACCTGGGTCTTAAATAGTGCAGCAGATAATATCCCAAGAAATATGAGCCCGTGTTCAAAAAATCACAAAACACTCGGAGAAAGAAGGTGCCCAGAGTGACGGTCAGCACAAATACAAGACAACAGAATCAGAGCCATCAGGGCCTCAGTTGTTAGAGGTATCAGAAACAGATCATAAAATAAGTATGTTTACTGTATTTAAAGAAATAAGGCAGGGCGCCAAGGCTCACGCCTGTAATCCCAGCACTTCGGGAGGCTGAGGTGGGCAGATCACTTGAGGTTGAGAGTTCGAGACCAGCCTGACCAACATGGTGAAAACCCATCTCTACTAAAAACACAAAATTAGCCGGGCATGGGTGTGTGCTTGTAATCCCAGCTACTCGGCAGGAGAATCGCTTGAACCCGGGAGGCGGAGGTTGCGGTGAGCCGAGATCATGCCATTGCACTCCAGCTTGGGCAACAAGAGAGAAACTCTGTCTCAAAAATAAATAAATAAATATATAAATAAATAAATAATAAAAGAAAAGGTTAACAGTAAGAACAAAAGCTGGTGTGCACTGGTTCACGCCTGTCATCCCAACACTCTGGGAGGTCACAGCGGGTAGATCACTTGAGGCCAGTTCAAGACCAGCCTGAGCAACATAGCAAAACCCCGTCTCTATAAAAAATACAAAAAATGGTCGAGTGCCGCGGCTCACGCCTGTAATCCCAGCACTTCGGTAGGCCGAGATGGGCGGATCACGAGGTCAGATCGAGACCATGTAGCTAACGCGGTGAAACCCCGTCTCTACTAAAAGTACAAAAAACTAGCCAGGCGTGGTGGCGGGCACCTGTAGTCCCAGCTGCTCGGGAGGCTGAGGCAGGAGAATGGCGTGAACCCGGGAGGCGGAGCTTGCAGTGAGCCGAGACCGCGCCACTGCACTCCAGCCTGGGCGACAGAGCGAGACTCTGTCTCAGAAAAAAAATAAAAATAAAAAAATTAGCCAGGCGTGCTGGTATGGTACATCGCTGTAGTCCCAGCTACTTGTGGGGCTGAGGTGGGAGGAAGGATCGCTTGAGTCCAGGAGGTGAAGGCTGCAGTGAGCCATGATTGCGCCACTGCCCTCCAACCGACAGGACAGAAGCAGACTGTCTAAAAAAAAAAAAACAGAGCAAGAGACTATATGAAATAATCAAGTAGGTCATTTTATAGCATATTTGAAGAAAGGCCAAATAAAATGTTTAAAAAAATATTAAACACTAGAGACAGATGCCAGAAAATAAAATATTCTGGAAGAGAGAATTACTCAATTGAAAGGAGATCTGAAGAAACGATCCAGAATTCAGCACAGAGGGACAAAGAAATGATAAAAAAGAGAAGCAAGCCAAGCGCAGTGGCTCATGCCTGTAATCCCAGCACTTTGGGAGGCCGAGACAGGCAGATCACGAGGTCAGGAGATCGAGACCATCCTTTACTAAAAAGGATGAAACCCCCATCTTTACTAAAAATACAAAAAAATTAGCCGGGTGTAGTGGCGGGTGCCTGTAGTCCCAGCTACTTGGGAGGCTGAGGCAAGAGAATGGCGTGAACTCGGTGGGCGTAGGTTGCAGTGAGCCGAGATCACGCCACTGCACTCCAGCCTGGGAGACAGAGCGAGATTCTGTCTCAATCTAAAAAAAAAAAAAAAAAAAAAAAGCGAAAAATGTGGAAGTCACTGAGGTATGTGCTTCATCTAAGTAAGAGAGTAGACTAAGGAAGAGAAAACATGAGTGACACAAAAGAAAGCTCAAGATCAGGACGGAGGAAGATCGTGAATGATAACAACACATCAGATGCAGTGGAGTGGAGGGCATCAGTATGCTTTTGGGGAGAAGTCCTTGGACACACAGAATAAATGAAAAATCTGATATGTTTGAATGTCTGAAAATAGATTTAGGAAAGTAGCAAAGACTTCTGGGGGTGAACTGACTAAATATGCAGCAAACTAAGAAAAAGAAAACAGGAAAATGAAAACATCTAGGAAAAACAAATTTTTTACAGGAAAGACAAAAATTAGGACAGTTTACTACACGGCTTACATATTACTCTGTTAAAATAATGCAAGCACTGACATTTACAGTAGATGCATAAAATATTATAACACTGTACACTTTTTTTTTTTTTCCTGAGACAGAGTCTCACTCTGCCGCCCAGGCTGGAGTGCAGTGGCCCGATCTCGGCTCACTGCAAGCTCTGCCTCCCGGGGTCATGCCATTCTCCTGCTTCAGCCTCCCGAGTAGCTGGGACTACAGGCGCCCACCACCATCCCCAGTTAATTTTTTGTATTTTTAGTAGAGACAGGGTTTCACCGTGTTAGCCAGGATGGTCTCGATCTCCTGACCTCGTGATCCGCCTGCCTCGGCCTCCCAAAGTGCTGGGATTATAGGCGTGAGCCACTGCGCCCGGCCAACACTGTACACATTTAACTAAATCATTACATAACTATATTAGAAGGACAGGGATGAGATGGTGTCACGTGTGGTGAGAGCTGGAAGTTGGGAGGAAATGGGAACTGAACCATCCTCTTTCATAGTGGGAAGTCACTAGAAAATGTCTGAAACTGAAAGAAAAAGAGATCAAGAAGCAGCAAGGCCAGTGTGTTAGAGACCTGGGGGCAAACAACACATAATTTGGGCAGAAGAAGTAAAATGATTGCCTCTGTGGAGGGTTAAATAGGGTGAGATGGGGCAGGCACCTTCCGGGTTTTATAGCCAGTCTTTTCTGTGTTTCACTCTTCGTGGGCTTGCCTATCTTTGAAAGAAATAACAAGTTCTTTAAAAAATAATCATAAATATGATCCTCCCTTTCAGTGGATGGCCTTTGGCTTGGGCTTTCTAGTAAGAAACCAAACTTGAATATTTACAAGGTATTGGACCTAACTCTAAATCACGATGCTCATGACCAAGGCTGCTGTTGACTGACTGCTTACTATGTGCCAGGCACACAGGACTTTAACTCATTCATTCTGAAAACAACTCGGGAAGAGAAGTAAGACACACACAGAAAAACTCAGGCTCAGAAGAATAAAATGACTTGCTGAAGCTGGGATTTGAACCCAGGGCTGTTGACGACAAAGCCTGCCTTTTTTTTTCTTTTTTTCTTTCTTTCTTTATTTTTTTTGAGACAGAGTCTCACTCTGTCACCCAGGCTGGAGTGCAGTGGCTGGATCTCAGCTCACTGAGATCTCCTGCCTCAGCCTCCCGAATAGCTGGGACTACAGGCGCCCACCACCACGCCCAGCTAGTTTTGTATTTTTTTAGTAGAGACGGGGTTTCACCGTGTTAGCCAGGATGGTCTCGATCTCCTGCCT
Organism: Papio anubis; assembly: GCF_008728515.1. NCBI lineage: Eukaryota > Metazoa > Chordata > Mammalia > Primates > Cercopithecidae > Papio > Papio anubis. The sequence goes on along the minus strand of NC_044991.1, from coordinate 25,586,763 downwards.
TCGTGATCCGCCCGTCTCGGCCTCTCAAAGTGCTGGGATTACAGGCTTGAGCCACCGCACCCGGCCTTTTCTTTTTGTCTTTTTTTTTTGGGAGACAGAGACTCACTCTGTCGCCCAGGCTGGAGTGCAGTCGCATGATCTCGGCTCACTGCAAGCTCTGCTTCCCGGGTTCACCCCATTCTCCTGCCTCAGCCTCCCGAGTAGCTGGGACTACAGGTGCCCACCACCACGCCCAGTTAATTTTTTGTATTTTTAGTGGAGATGGGGTTTCACTGTGTTAGTCAGGATGGTCTCAATCTCCTGACCTCGTGATCCGCCCATCTCAGCCTCCCAAAGTGCTGGGATTACAGGCGTGAGCCACTGTGCCCAGCTCCCGTTTTAAAATACTGTATTATCTTCTCTCCCAAATGGGTTTCTACAGTGAATCCTCCATGATGGAAAAAATGCAACGAACCAGAGGTCTGACTCTGGGGTCATTCTGGATAACGGGCTTGTAGAACATCTCACCCTCCTGTAGCTGGAAAAAAGGAAATGGAATGGAGGGTCCTGGTGACTTACAGAGTAGGTGACGCCGCTTGAAGACACAGGGGACACCTCGTTGGCAGAAGTAGTCACAGCCAGAGAAGCCAGGGCAGGGAAGAGACTTTCCATCTCAGGCTCCTCCGAAAGGTTGTCCTCGCTGTCTGCCTGGCCACGTTTCTCTGCCTCGCTGCTCCTCCAGCCCTCCATCACGACATCGTCCTTTTCAGGCAGGGCCACGTCCAGGCTGCCCGTGATGGACATGAACTCATCCATGCTCTCGTTGGCCAGGAGGTCGCTCTCCAGGCTGTCCTGCACGGCCAGCTCCTCCCGGGGAGCCTCATCCTGGGATGTGGTGGCCTCGCTGCTCTGCCTGTCATCCACGCTGCCATCCCGAGGTCGCAGCACCGGTGGAGTGTTCCGATGGGCATCCAAGACACTGTCTTCTGTGCTCAGACTGGGCTCCGAGTGCTCTGAGAGGCCCGAGGAGAAGTTATGGGAGGAAGGATGACCCGAGTCTGGCGAACAAGTGCCATTCACTAGGTTCCCATTGGGGATCTTGGGCTGTTTCTCCTCCAATCTGCCTTCAGCCTCCACCTGCTCCACCTCATCCACAGACTCAAACACCTGAGGACAAGGTGCACAAAAACAGATGGACCAGCATGTCCACTGCAGCACTACTTACAGCAGCAGCCTAAATATCCAACTACAGGTGATCGGCTTAAATATGGATCAAGCATGCACTGGAATACCATACAGTCAGTGAAAAGAGTGAGGCAAAGTAAAGTGTAATGTATGCTCCTATTTGTGACGAATAAGAAAGTGGTCTAGGCTGGGCGTGGTGGCTCACGCCTGCAATCCCAGCACTTTGGGAGGCCGAGGCAGGCAGACTGCTTGAACCCAGGAGTTCGACACCAGCCTGGGCAACATGGTGAAACCCGGTCTCTGCAAAAAATACAAAAAATTAGCCTGGTATGGTGGTGCACACCTGTGGTCTCAGCTACTTGGGGGGCTGAGGTGGGAGAATCACCCGAGCCCGGTGAGTCCAGGCTTCAGTGAGCTGTGATCATGCCACTGCACTCCAGCCTGGGTGATGGGAGTGAGGCCCTGTCTCAAACAACAATAAAAACATATTCTATGCATAGAATAACCCAGAAAGAAACAAGAAAGTAATGCAGTTGAGTCTGTTTGGTTTTGTTTTTTGAGATGGAGTTTCTCTCTTGTCGCCCAGGCTAGAGCGCAGTGGCACAATCTCGACTCACTGCAACCTTCGCCTCCCCGGTTCAAGTGATTCGCCTGCCTCAGCCTCCCAAGTAGCTGGGATTACAGGCGCCCACCACCACACCTGGCTGATTTTTGTATTTTTAGTAGAGACGAGCTTTCACCATGTTGGCCAGGCTGGGCTCGAACTCCTGACCTCAGATGATCCGCCCACCTTGGCCTCCCAAAGTGTTGGCATTACAGGTGTGAGCCACCGTGCCCCGCCTGCAGTTGACTCTGAGAAGGGGATACTGGGGAATCAAAATAAGGTGAGACAATAGCTTTTCGTCATATAGACTTTTACCATGTGTACATAATTTTATTTTTATGTATGTATGTATTTATTTAAGATGGGAGTCTCGCTCTGTTGCCCAGGCTGGATGGAGTGAAGTGGCATGATCTTGGCTCACTGCAACCTCTGCCTCCTGGGTTCAAGTGATTCTCCTGCTCAGCCTCCCAAGTAGCCGGGATTACAGGCAAGTGCCACCATGCCCAGCTAGTTTTTGTATTTTTAGTAGAGTCAGGGTTTCACGATGTTGGCCAGGCTGGTCTCGAACTGCTGATCTCAGGTTATTCACCTGCCTCAGCCTCCCAAAGTGCTGGGATTACAGGTGTGAGCCACCACGCCCAGCCTCATGTACACATAATTCTTCTCATTCAAAAAATTAGTTAACACACGGAAAGGCAAAACAAAACAAAACAAAACAAAAACAAAAAAAGAAACAAAAAAAAAACCCTATTACTTTTACACCATGCGGTTGACTACTATGAATCAATTTTTAAAGTTAGATAATACATGAAATACTATGAAAAAAACCTCCAGAATACATTTTAGAGATTTTTTTGTGATTCTTTGTGTCCTTAGGTCATATCAAGGGTACGCAGTTAAGGATCACGTTCCAAAGTCACTTGAAATATTTCTTCCCCGCGTGTTTATGTCACCAACTTGATCTATGGTTAGCTTCATGTGTTTCTGTGTTTTCAAAAACCTCTTTTTGATTCAATTGATTTAAATTATGTAAAATATTTACCTAGCTTCAGAGCCAGAACCAGAGGGTTTTTTTTACTCCAAAATCAGAATTAAGAAACAAGGCATATTCAAGGAAATGTAGCTTCTGTCTCTGCCCCTCCTCTCTTGGTAACCATTCTGATTCGTTTCTGGTTTCTCCTTACACTGTTCTCCAAAATGGAGGCAAATATATACAGACATTAATATTGCCTCTTCTTACATAAAAGGTGACAACACATTATGCATGTTTTAGCACTTGGCTTTGTGTGTGCATGTGTGTGAGACAGGATCTCACTCTGTCGCGCAGGCTGGGGTGCAGTGGCGTGATCATGGCTCACTGCAGCCTCAACCTCCTAGGCCCTGGTGATTCTCCCAGCTTAGCCTCCAGAGTAGCTGGGACTACAGGCATGCACCACCATGCCCAACTAATGTTTTTTTGTATTTTTTGTATTTTTTGCAGAGACAGGGTTTGCCATGTTGCCCAGACTGGTCTTGAGCTCCTGGGCTTAAGCTATCTGCCTATTCTGGCCTCCCAAAGTGCTGGGATTGCAAGTGTGAACTACCGTGCCAAGCCAGCATTTTTCTTTAAAAACGGAGTGAGATTGAGTCATCTCTTTTCACTGATTGAAATGGAAAGTTGTTGAACAACATATATGATGGCACTTAAGTACACTTTTTTAAAACTATCAAACATTGCTATAGATTATCTACATATTTCTGTGTATGTACAGGCGTGCAGAAGGTTTTGAAAGGAACACAGCAAACTGATGATAGCGGTGTTATTTCAAAGGAGGGCAGGTAGAGATTAAGGATGATCAAAGCAGACTTTGACTTTCTCTGCAATGTTTTAGTTTTTTGCAGGGGTGATAGATCCATATATTTCTTGCATTACTAAAACAAAAAACAAAAAAACCCCAATGTTTAATGCTAATATAAAAAGCTAAAACAAATAAAGCAAAAAGTGATCTACAGATGACGGACACCCAATCCCCATGACCCCAGGCGGAAGGGAGAGGCGGGTGGGAAGGGGCGGGGCCTCCACAAGGTCACCTGTGTGCTGCTGCTGGAGTCGCTGTGCAGGCGGATGTTCTGGTGGCCCGAACTGCAGCTCTGGGAGGACTGAGAGAAGAAAGAGCGGGAGGGAGGGAGGGTGAGGCTGCACCCTTGCCCAGAGTAGGAAGGACTGCTGGGTTGGGAGCCCAGGAAGTCTTGTCTCATCTCTATTCCTAACTTGCACAAGTCCTCCCTCAGAGCATCAGTTTCCTAGCTGTGAAATGAAAGGAGGGGACCACTCCCTGCTTCCTGGAGCCTCTTCAGAGACCCCTTTGACCTCTAGGTTCCCACCTCTCACCTCTGCAACTACAGCACCCCGCCTTTAACTGCTCTGTAACTGAGACTTCTTGCTAATATTTCAGTTCAACTCACAGAGTAACTGGTTCTATTAATGGTTCCACTTTTTTTTTTTTTAACCTGATCCCTGTATACATGCTTCTGCCCTATAAACTCATAGTCCTTGCCTACGCTAACACTAGACGTGGCCGTGTTGCTTGCTTTTGTCAATGGGATGTTAACACACTTGTTTCAGCAGAGGCTTAGAACACCCTTGTGCATTTCTGCTTTCTCTCTGCGGCATCTGCCTCCACCGTGAGAGCATGTCCAGGTTCATTTGCTGGGCAGTGGGGCACGTGGAGCACAGCTGAGTCACCCCAGACAAATAAGAGAGCCCAACTAAGATAAACAAATGTTTTAGTTGACCAGCTACAGACAGCCAGTGCCAGAATAAGCCTCACCCAGCCCAGTGAAGAACAGACCTTCCCAGCTGACCCACAGAGTTGTGAGCAAAAATAAATGCTGACTGTTGGAAGTCACTGATTTTTGGTGGTTGTTTGTTACATACAGTTATTATGGCAATTGATGACTGATACAATCACTGGTGAAGAGAATTAACTTTTTTTTTTGAGAGGGAGTTTCACTCTTGTTGCCCAGGCTGGAGTGCAGTGACGCAATCTCGGCTCACTGCAACCTCCGCCTCCCGGGTTTAAGTGATTCTCCTGCCTTGGCCTCCCAAGTAGCTGGGATTACAGACGGCTGGCTAATTTTTTTGTATTTTTAGCAGAGATGGGGTTTCACCATGTTGACCAAGGCTGGTCTTGAACTCCTGACCTCAGGTGATCCACCTGCCTTGGCCTCCCAAAGTACTAGGATTACAGGAGTGAGCCACCACCCCTAGCCAGGAATTAACTTTTTTTCTGAGCTCCTACTTTGGGCTATTAAACTGGAGGTTCTGGGAGGACAGACCAGTCTGTCTGGGTCACTGGAACATTCCTGATATCCCAGGATATTCCTGATAGTACCTGTACATAGTAGATACTCAATAAGCATTTGTTGAATCAATGAAAGTCAGGCAGTGTACCAGGCACTTTATATACATCATCTTGTTTGGACTCTACACAAACCTCCTCTACACCTGATTATTCCCATTTTACAGATACAGAAAACTGAGGCCCAGAAGAAAAGGTACTGGTAGGGAACCCCAGAACTACTAAATGGTGGGACTAGAGTTTGAACTCAGGTTTGATTCCAAAGTCACCCCACACTCTTAAAGAAAAAGCCAGGGGTGAGACTGTCACCAGGCCCCAGATACCCAGTCTTCACCACTCTTAGAACAGCCCAGTGAAGCAGACCCTGACCTTCCCCAGCCCCCACGCTCCCTGAGGCCAGCCGTCCATCACCTCGTTACTGATGGTTGAGTCCCTGTGCAACATCCGGTGCAGGTGGCTGTCCAGGCTGGCCCCAGATGAGCATTTGGCCAGGGCGGCCGCATGGGACTCCCGCTCCCTCTGCCGCACGATCGCCTCGCAGCCCAGCCACTCGGCCATGGTCTGTGCGTAGCAGGCATGAATCTGCTCGTCCACCTGCCAGGGCAGATGCAATGTCACCCGAGGTGTCAACAAAGGGGCCCATGGGGAGGGCCAGAGCAACCTGGAAGAGAGTGGCTCTGACCCATCCAACATTCACGCAGTTAACATCCAGCACATATTAACTGAGCACCTACTATGCTACTCCTAGCACTGGTTAGGCTCTGAAGACACAGAGGGAGCAAGGCTACTTCTTTCTTTATTTCCCTCCTTCCTTTATTCATTCATGCACACATATAGACATTTCAACTACTGAGTCCCTACTATGTGCTAGACAGTACACAGGCCCTGGGGATATAAAAGTGAGAAGACTGTTGCCTTTTTTCTTTCTTTTTTTTTTGAGAAAGAGTATTGCTCTGTCACCAGGCTGGAGCGCAGTGGCGCGATCTCGACTCACTGCAGCCTCCCAGATTCAAGGGATTTTCCTGCCTCAGCCTCCCACGTAGCTGGGACTACAGGCATGTGCCACCACGCCCAGCTAACTTTTGTATTTTTTTTTTTAGTAGAGACGGGGTTTCACCATGTTGGCCAGGATGGTCTTGACCTCTTGACCTTGTGATTCGCCCCCTCAGCCTCCCAAAGTGCTGGGATTACAGGTGTGAGCCACCGCGCCTGGCCAAAAGTGACAAGACTGTTTCATTCTTTTTTACTACCTTCCCTCTCTCTTTCCTCATTCATTCACTCATTCATTTAATTTGATAAGGACCTATTACATGCCGGGCACCACTAGCCATATGGAATACAAGATGAGCAAGATGCTGACCTTCCTCCACCCATCCACTCAATCAACACATGACCTGAGGGGCTTCCACGTGCCTCACATGGGCTACAGGTGCTGAGGATACAATACGAATAAAACCAACCCTCTTCTTTTCCTTACAGCAATGGCCTTACAGAACGGCCACAGATTTCCAGCTTTTTCCTTGTGGGATTCAACCAAGACGTGGGGAGCTTCCACTGTCCCTGAGTGACACAGCCCAGGTAACAGGCTCTGCGTCTGCCAGACCTCTGGGCACCATGGGGACAGACAGGCTGATCTTGGTAAGGAGAGGCAGGAGGGGAAAAGAGAGGGTGGGGAGCTCGACCCTCTCCTATGGTTACTCAGGACTTCGGGAGGCGGACTCAGGGGCCATCCTGCCCATGGGCCTCGCCTAAGCCGCTCCCTCCTGCCCACCTCCCTGAGACTCCTCCAAGCCCTACGCACCTCCCAATTCCCACTGCCATCCTAGGCCAGGGTTACACCACTTTCACCTAGATGCATGGCCCCAGCAGCCTCCACCCAGGTCTCTGTTGCAGCCGGGCCCCTCCGATCCATGCACCACTTAGCAGTCGTGATCCTTGTTTCCTCTCCAGCCTCCTCTCTCACTGCTGCCTCCACCATCCTAGTCCTGGATGTCTCAGCAACTCACGCCCACCATGCCCTTCCTGCCCCTCTCTAAACCCATGTGGACACACACCACGTCACGCTGGTCTCCCCTCCAGACCTCTGCCTGTGCTGTCTTCTCTTCCCTTCTTCACCCTCTTGGCCTGAAAAGTAATTCCTTCCGATAATATAGGAACAACCAGCTCCTCCAGGAGTCTCCTCTGACCGTCTTCCCACCTGCCCGGCTTAGGTGCTTCCCATGTGCTCCTGCAGTCCTTGGGGCTGCCTCAATCCCACCAGGGACCACCACAACCCCCACAAAACTGGGATGGACCTCACCTAATGTGCTTCTGTGTCCTCCAGCTCTGAGCATGGGGCTCTGCACATCAGAGTTGTCAGTTACTGACTGCCCAGGAAGCCATCAGGCATGGGTGAAGTGTGGAGGGGCCTCACACCAGTACTGAGATGAACAGACATTTCACTGGCATGGGTCCTTATAATACAGAACTACAGAAACTTTCTGCTTTCAACTCTCCTTCAACTTTTCTGATTACTCCAGGGAGAAAGGGCCAGTCTGGTGCTCCTGTGCTTCCCATACTTCTCGATACTTTAAAATCTCCCCTCCATCCTTTATTTATTTATTTTTTTAAGATAGGTCTTACTTTGTCACCCAGGCTGAAGTGCAGTGGTGCAATCATAGCTCACTGCAGCCTCCAACTCTTGGGCTCAAGCAATCCTCCCATCTCAGCCTCCTGAGTAGCTAGGACTATAAGCACATGCTACCACGCCCAGCTAGTTTTTAAATTTTTTGTAGAGATGGGGGTCACGCTATTGTGCTCAGGCTGGTCTTGAACTCCTGGCCTCAAGCAATCCTCTTGCCTTGGCCTCCCAAACATAATCTCCCTTTTTAACAAAGAGAGGACAAGCCTTAGGCAGGCTATAACATCTACTTAGAACAGAATTGCACCATTTAGTCTTACTCTATTTTTATAGTTTCCTTCTATTCACGGCCAGTTATACTGGCTTCCTGTTTATGGCAGGGATATAAAATATCTTTTAAAGTAAGTTGTATAAATCTTAAGTGAGTCAATTTAAAGACAAATTTAAGTAAATAATAGTACAAGTGATACAAGAATATAGAGTGTAAAATACCACCAGATTTTAGGCTGGGTGCGGTTGGCTCACGCCTGTAATCCCAGCACTTTGGGAGTCCAAGGTGGGTGGATCACAAGGTCAGGAGTTCAAGACCAGCCTGGCCAACCTAGGGAAACCCCACCTCTACTAAAAATACAAAAAAAAAAAAAAAAAAAAACTAGCCGGGCGTGGTGGCAGGCGCCTGTAGTACCAGCTACTTGGGAGGCTGAGGCAGGAGAATCGCTTGAACCCAGGAGACGGAGGTTGCAGTGAGCTGAGATTGCACCACTGCACTCCAACCTGGGCAACAGAGCGAGACTCCGTCTCAAAAAAAAAAAATACACAAGCAAATACAAAACCTGGTGAAATTCTAGTAAGGCCTGCAGTCTAGCTACTTGTATTGTGTCAGCGTTAACGCTCTGCTTTTGACAGTATACTTTAGTTACATAAACTGTTACCACTGGGGAAAGCTGGGTGATGGGTATCTGGGACCTCTGTTACTATTTTTGCAGCTTCTTGTGAACTTATAATTACAGATGCTTCTCGACTTATGATGGAGTTATGTCCCAGTAAATGCATCATAAGTTGAAAATATCTTAAGTCAAAAATCCATTTAAGGCCAGGCGCGGTGGCTCATGCCTGTAATTCCAGCATTTTGGGAGGCCGAGGCAGGCAGATAACGAGGTCAGCAGTTCGGGGCCAGCCTGGCCAACATGGTGAAACCCCGTCTCTACTAAAAATACAAAAATTAGCTGGGCGTGGTGGTGGGCACCTGTAATCCCAGCTACTTGGTAGGCTGAGGCAGGACAATCACTTGAACCCGGGAGGCGGAGGTTGCAGTGAACCAAGATTGCGCCACTGCACTCCAGCCTGGGCGACAGAGCAAGACTCCGACAGACAGAGACTCTACCTCAAAAAAAAAAAAACCAAAAAACAGAATATGAAAACATTTAAAATTACACATGTGTTATAATAATCAAGACAGAGTGGTACTGGCAGAAGGATAGATTCACAGATCACCAGAACAGAAGGGATAACCCAGAAACAGACCTACAAGTATGTTCCCAACTGTTTTTTTGTCGTTTTGCTTTTTTGAGACGGGGTCTTGCTCTATTGCTCAGGCTGGAGTGCAGTGGCGTGACTTCGGCTCACTGCAACTTCCACCTACCAGGTTCAAGCAATTCTCCTGCCTCAGCCTCCTGAGTAGCTGGGACTACAGGCGCCTGCCAACCTGCCCAGTTGATTTTTTTTTTTTTTTTTTTTTGTATTTTTAGTAGAGACAGGGTTTTGCTATGTTGGTCAGGCTGGTTTTGAATTCCTGACCTCAGGTGATTCACCCGCCTCAGCCTCCCAAAGTGCTGGGATTACAGGCGTGAGCCACCACAGCCAGCCCCAACTGTTTTTGAACAGTGCAAGAGCAATTCAATGGAGGAAGGACATCTTTTCAACAAATGATGCTGGAGCAATTGAAGACCCAAAAGCAAAAAATGAACTTTGACCTAAATGACAGACTGTATATATATATAAAAAAAAACCTCAAAAGATTTTATGTCAAATGTAAAATAGAAAATTTTTAGGATAAATCATAAGAGAAGATCTTCAGGACCTAGGGCTAGGCAAAATTTTCTTAGACTTGACACCAAACGCATAATTCACAAAAGGAAAAATTGATAAACTGAGTTTCATTAAAAATTTAAAGATTTGTTTTGCAGAAGACCCTGCTTACAAGATGAAAAGTTACAGACTGGGAGGAAATATTTCGCAATCACCTATCTGAACAAAGGACTGTTATCAGAGTATATAAAGGACTCTCCAACTCCACAGGAAAAAAAACCAAACAATCCAATTAGACGGTGGGCAAAAGACATTAGCAGATATTTCACCAGAGAAGATACACAATGGCAAATAAACACATGAAAACATCTTCAACTTCACTAGCCGTTTGGGAAGTGCAAATTAAAACAATGAACTATCAATTATCCATGTCAGGTGGCTGAAATAAAAAATAGTGACAAGACAAAACTCTGGTCAAAATGCAAGTGTGGATCATTCCTATTTTGCTGGTGGACACAGAAAACAGTATAGCCACTGCAGAGGTGTGAAAGTTTATTTTCTCCCCTTAGAGACAGGGTCTCCCCATGTTGCCCAGGCTGCACTAGAACTCCTGAGCTCAAGCGAACCTCTTGCTGGGACTAAAGGCATGTGCTACAGTGAAAGTTTGTCAGTTTCATATAAACACGAAACTGAACACGCAACTACTATATGACCCAGCAATTACATTCTTACTCATTTATCCCAGAGAAATGACAATTTATGCTCATATAAAAACTGTACACAAATGTTCATTACAGCTTGATCTGTAACAGCCAAAAAACTAGAAACAACTCAGCTGTCTAGCAACAGGTGCTACAGCCTATCATGGAATACTACTCAGCCATCAAAAGGAATTCACTCTCGATACTCTCAACAACTTGGATGAGGTTTTATGCTGAGTGAAAAAAAGTCAATCCCAAAACGTTACACACTGTATCATTCCATTTATATAACATTCTTGAAATGATAAAATTATAGAAATGAAGAATATATTATTAGTGGTTGCCAGGGATTGGGGCCAGGGTGTGGGTATGGGGGAGGTGAGTCTGGCTATAAAAAGACAACGTGGAGTTCCTTATAGCATCAAAAATGTTCTGCATGTGGGCTGTGGTGATGGACACAGATCTACACATGTGAGAAAACTGTAGGGAAACACACACACACACACACACACACACAAATGAGTACAAGTAAAACTGGGAAAGTCTGACTGAGTATATTATACCATGTCAATACTCTGGTTCCGATATTTTACTACCTTACAGTTTTGCAAGATGTTACCATCAGAAAAAAAATTGGGTAAAAGACGCATGATATTTCTCTGCATTAATTTCTTACAACTACGTGTGAATCTACACTTAGTCCAAAATTTAAAAGTCTAAAAATTGCATATGTGGCTTGTGTTGTGTTTCTATCGGACAGCGCTGCCTTCAGGTTCCCATCTTTCCCGTATCTCCCTCCCCTTCCTTCGTCCAGCATGAAACCAGAGCTCCCCAGCCCCACAGTATCTGGCTCCTTTTGTTGTGAAAGACCCCAGTGCCCATGGTGGGTAACCGACCTCTTTCCTTTCCGTTTCCGTCATCCCGAACTGGTAGTGGCCCAGGAGGAAGGGCCACACGGCCTTGCGGATCTCAGGCTGGATGCCCCCATAGTAGATGAGGCGCAGCAGCTCCCGCTCCTCGTAACTCTGTGGTGGGTGGGGAGGAGCAAAGAGTTTGGTCAACAGAAAAACAGGAGGTGGCTTTAGTAGAGACGGAGTTTCATCATGTTGGCCAGATTGGTCTTGAACTCCTGACCTCCAGTGATCTGCCTGCCTCAGCCTCCCAAAGTGCTGGGATTACAGGTGTGAGCCACTGCACCCAGCCACCCTGAGCTATCTTCTTTTTTTGAGACAGAGTCGCTCTGTCACCCAGGCTGGAGTGCAGTGGTGTGATCTTGGCTCACTGCAACCTCCGCCTCCCAGGTTCAAGTGATTCTCCTGCCTCAGCCTCCCGAGTAGCTGGGATTACCAGTACTTGCCACCACATCCAGCTAATTTTTGTATTTTTAGTAGAGATGGGGTTTCACCATGTTGGCCAGGCTGGTCTCGAACTCCTGACCTCACGTGATCCGCCCTCCTTGGCCTCCCAAAGTGCTGGGATTACAGGTGTAAGCCACCACACCTGGCCACCCTGAGCTATCTTCTCACCAATATTCCTCAACTCCTGTGCACTTATCCTTCTAGAATACTAATTGGCAACGCCCTAACTGTATCATTATGATCTACTTCCATGATCTACCTGGGGGTATGATCTACTTCTATGATCTACTTCCGTGGTCCAGCAGTCCTGCTTCTTTGACCTAGTCCTCAGATATCCTGGCGTGAATAAGCAAAGTCATAGGCACTTGGGTATTTGTCATGGCATCGTATGAAAAAATCAAACCCAGGCAACTCTCCAGCTGCGCATCGATGGGTGAACATGTGTCCCTACACGGGTATGCAACAGAGATGTAAAAGAGTGTGGGATACATCTATGGGAACCCACATAAAAAGGTGTTCAGATGGGTGCGGTGGCTCACGCCTGTAATCCCAGCACTTTTGGGAGACCGAGGCGGGCGGATCATGAGGTTAGGAGTTCCAGACCAGCCTGGCCAATATGGTGAAACCCCGTCTCTAAAAATACAAAAATTAGCTGGGCGCAGTGGTACCCAACTACTTAGGCGACTTAGGCAGAAGAATCGCTTGAACCTGGGAAGTGGAGCTTGCAGTGAGCCGAGATTGCACCACTGCACTCCAGCCTGGGCAACAGAGTGAGACTCTGTCTCAAAAAAAAAAAAAAAAAAAGATGTTCAATGTGTATCGTTAAGTGAAAAAAAAAAAAGTTGTAAAACATGTAGTATGTAGGATGAGCCCATTTTTATAAAAAGAGAAAGGGCAGGCTATCATGAATTAATATTTTAATTAATTTTCAGCCCATTTTTGCCGTGTGCTTATTTGAAAATATTATCTTGCAATTATTAGTCTTGACTCAGCTCTAGGAAAATTTCTTGGCTGGGCGCAGTGGCTCACACCTGTAATCCCAGCACTTGGGGAGGCTGAGGTGGGCAGACCACCTGAGGTCGGGAGTTTGAGACCAGTCTGACCAACATGGAGAAACCCCGTCTCTACTTAAAATACCGGGCATGATGGCGCATGCCTGTAATCCCAGCTACTTGGGAGGCTGAGGCAGGAGAATTGCTTGAACCCAGGAGGCAGAGGTTGCGGTGAGCCAAGATTGTGCCATTGCACTCCAGCCTGGGCAACAAGAGCAAAACTCCATCTCAAAAAAAAAAAAAATTATCTAAAGCAAATTAATCCAAAGTGAATAATTCTAGCTGCTACATCATACACTAATATCTTTTGTGCACACTAGGATGACTTTAACAGGTATGTGATGCATTGTGGGGTTGAGTTTGTCTGTTTTCTTTCTAAAATTTCATTTTCAGGCAAAGGTTTTGCAGCTACAATTAGTCAAGCTGCGGGGCCAGCAGGTCCTAACTGCACATGCACGGTGGGAAGGCTGCCCTGAAGGGCCCCGGGGCCTGTTCCCTCTCACCTATTCACATTCCAATATTAAAAGCCTATTTCACTTTAGTCTTAGGTGTACTCAACCATAATGGCAAGCTCATTTTTGTATTTTTAGTAGAGATGGGGTTTTACCATGTTGGCCAGGCTGGTCTCGAACTCCTGACCTCAAGTGATCCACCTGCCTGGGCCTCCCAAAGTGCTGGGATTACAGGCGTGAGCCACCGTGCCCGGCCCAGCTGATGCTTAATAATAAATGCTTATAGACCGATTTGTTCTTTACTCCTTCCAGGTGAGCATATGTTTTACTCCCATTCAATCTCCCTACTCATGGGCAGAAGTGAGCTGTAGGTCTTGGAACTCTCAAGAAGAGAAGGGGAACTCCAATTTGCATATGCACAATCCAAGCACATCAGCTCAAGTCCTGGGCTTATTTCTCAGATAATAAGATGACCCCCCTGGAGCCTCTGCATCACTGCAGACCAAGCCCGGCTAAGCCTTACTGTGCTGTCCTGAAGGTACTGCTCCCAGATCCCGGCTGTCAGCCCCTGTCCAGCATCGCAGGGCAAGTCCGGAGACACGATCATGTGATTGACCAGGGCTGACAGGTGTGTCCTCACGGTGGACAGGTGTCTACAGTAGGCCAGCCCTGTTGAGGGAGGGAGGGCAAGTGTCATCATCCACCACCTGAAGCCCCTCACCTTGTCTCATGGGGCCTCCCAAATGCTGTCCCACCCCCCATTTTTAAAAATTTTTGTTTCGAGACAGGGTCTTGCTCTATTATTTATTATTATCATGGCTCACCGCAGCCTCTACCTCCCAGGCTGATGCGATCCTCTCACCACAGCCCCCTGAGTAGCTGGGACTGGAGGCACGAGCCAGCATGTCTGGCTAATTTTTTATTTTTTGTAGAGACGAGGTTTCACCATCTTGCCCAGGCTGGCCTCGAACTCCTGGACTCAGGTGATCCTCCTGCTTCAGCCTCCCGAAGTGCTGGGATTACAAGCACAAACCACTGCACCTGGCCCACTCCTGTTCTTACTAAACGCCATGACTCAGTGAATTCTCGTCAACTTCCCCTTTTCCAGACAAGGAAGATGGAGCTTGATGCACTTGCTGGCTGGACTGCTAAATAGCTCTATAACCACAGGGAAGTCTTATCACCTTCCTCAGCCTCAGTCAGGATGATGGCACCCTTCTCTGCTCTAAGCCAAAGCATTTAACTCATAGGCTAGAGGCAGAGAAGGGACAGAAAGGAAGGTGGCCAGTGACTCTGTGGGCTTGCTGTGCCTCTGTCTGCCTCTAATCCATACAGCAAGAAAGAGAATGTGAAATGTGGACAACTCCTGTTCAAATTGCAGCTGAATGAGTATTTATCCAAAAGAAAGGAAATCAAAGAGATATCTGCACCCTCATGTTTACCACAGCACCCTTCACAATAGCCGAGATACAGAATGAACCTAAGTGTCCATCAATGAATGATCTGGATAAAGAAACCATGGTATACAAATGCAATGGAATATTCAGCCATAAAAAGAATGAAATCCTGTCATGTGCAGCAACGTGGATGGAACTGGAGGTTATGTTAAGCAAAAAATGCGAGGCACAGAAAGACAAATATCATATGTTCTTTCTTACAAAGGAATCTAAAAAAGTAGTTTTCATGGAGGTAGAGAGTGGACTGGTGGTTACCAGGGGCTGGGAATGGAAGGAGGTAGGAGGAGGATGCAGAGACGTTGGTTAATGGTACAAAAATACAGTTAGATGGAACACATTCTTGTATTGGATGGTATAGTAAGGAAATTATAGTTAATAATTTATTGTATATTTCAAAATAACTATAAAAGAAGAACCATAATGTTCCCCAAATGAAGATAAATGTTTGAAGTGATGAATTTCACAATGACCTGGACTTGATCAATACACAATGGATACATCTATCAAAATATCCTATGTACCCCTAAAATATGTACAACCACAATATATGTGTCAAAAAACAAATTAAAAACAGGGCAGTCCAGTGGCTCAAGCCTGTAGTCCCTGCACTTTGGGAAGCCTAGGTGGGCAGATTTGTTGAGCCCAGCAGTTCAAGACCAGCCTAGGCAACAAGGTGAGACCATATCTCTACAAAAAAAATACAAAAAATTAGCCAGACATGGTGCCACGTGCCTGTAGTTCCAGCAACTCACGTCTGTAGTTCCAGCTACTTGGGAGGCTAAGGTGAGAGGATCGCTTGAGCCAGGGAGGTAGAGGCTGCAGTGAACCGTAATTGTGCCACTGCACTCTAGCTGGGATGACAAGGCGAGACCCTGTCTCAAAAAACCTAAAATAAAAATAGAAATTTTAAATTTTAAAAAAAGAAAACAAAAATTGCAGCCGAATTAAAAAGACCCCCCCTAAGTCAGTAACCAGGGAGATGCTGAAGGGGCACCAAGTTTGCTTTCAAAGATAGCCCTGCCTTCTTAAAGCATGCCTACCAACGTGCCACCCCTTATCTGGCCCACACTAGCACCTGGAGGGTGTTAGGTAAAGTGCCTGAGCAAATGCCAGCCTCTGCTGTTTGCTCTGGCTGTGCCCCTTCCTTCTGGCTCTCCAAGACTATTTCATCCTCAATTCTCAGAGAGAACCCTGGACCTTCTGGAGAATGCAGACTAAACCTTAACAAAAGAGACAATCATAGTGATGATGATGATGAGGAGGATGATGACGATGATATAATAGCTATCACACAACACACACTGCATGGCAAGGAGCTATTCCCAGAGTTACGTAACTTAACTCATCCCATTCTCCCCACAACCCTAGAAATTAGTTACTACTATTATCTCCATCTTTTTTTTTCTTTTTGAGATGGAGTCTCGCTCTGTCGCCCAGGCTGGAGTGCAATGGTGTGATCTTGGCTCACTGCAACCTCCGCCTCCTGGGTTGAAGTGATTCTCCTGCCTCAGCCTCCCGAGTAGCAGAGACTGCAGGCGTGCGCCACCACACCCGGCTAATTTTTTTTGTATGTTTAGTAGAGATGGGGTTTCACCATGTTAGCCCAGCTGATCTCGAAATCTTGACCTCAGGTGATCCGCCCGCCTCGGCCTTCGGAAGTGCTGGGATTACAGGCATGAGCCACCATGCCTGACCATTATCTCCATATTATAGATGGAGTAAACTGAGGTACAAACTGGTTATGTCACATGCCCAAGTCACATCGCTGGGATCTGAAACCAGGCCACCTCGCTCCAGAACTCGGGGTCTCAGTCACCGTCACAGATGAGCCACATCGACCAACAACATTGTTCCAGACCCATCTCAACCCCCCACCCCTTCCTGCAGGAAGAGCTTCCATTTGGGTCTAATAAATACTTGCCCAAAGCCTGCTTCGTGCCAGGTCCTGCATTAGGCACTGCGGATGGATGGTAACAGAACAGATAAAACCCCTGCCCTAGTGGAGTCACACTCTCCCCGCCTCTCCAGGCACTCAGGGTGTGAGCGCCACTGCTGTTTCACAGGCCCATGCAGGTTGTATTAAGATATTTCTAGAATCCCTGAATATACACACACATTTCATCTTCCCCATATAGGCTGTGAGGCTGGGGAAATAAAACCGAAAAATCAAGACAGCGGGGACGGGCATGAAGGCGCATGCCTGTAATCCCAGCACTTTGTGAGGCTGAGGTGGGTGGATCACCTGAGGTCAGGAGTTTTGAGACCAGCCTGGCCAACATGGTGAAACCCCGTCTCTACTAAAACAGAAAAATTAGCTGGGTGTGGTGGCAGGTGCCTGTAATCCCAGCTACTTGGGAGGCTAAGGCAGGAGAACGGCATGAACCTGGGAGGTGGACCTTGCAGTGAGCTGAGATCACGCCACTGCATTCCAGCCTAGGCAACAGAGTGAGACTCTCCCTCAAAAAAAAAAAAAAAAAAAAAAAAAAAAAAGAAAGGAAGGGGGGACACGCCTATAATCCCAGCACTTCGGGAGGACGAGGTGAGTGGATCACAAGGTCAGGAGATCAAGACCATCCTGGCTAACACAGTGAAACCCCGTCTCTACTAAAAATACATAAAATTAGCCGGGTGTGGTGGTGGGCACCTGTAATCCCAGCTACTCGGGAGGCTGAGGCGGGAGAATGGCGTGAACCCGGGAGGCGGAGGCTGTAGTGAGCGGAGATCACGCCACTGCACTCCAGCCTAGGTGACAGAGCGAGACTCTGTCTCAAAAAAAAAAAAAAAGAAAAGAAAAGAAAAGACAGCAGAGAGGAAAACACAAAGCTTTTGGAGTCAGACAGGCCAGGATCTGAGTCCCAGCTCTGCTGCTTGTTAGCTGTGTGACCTTAGACAAGTCATTTTGCCTCTCTGTGCCTTAGTGTCTTCATCTGTTAAATGGAAAAATCAGAACATAAGTATTACGAATTTAATATTTAAGTTTTGGGGGAGGGATAAGGTCACCTTACTCGTGCTGCAGCTTCTGCTCATGAGAGAAGGAAACTGACATTCACTGAGCATCTACAGCATGCAATACTAGGCGCTAGGGGCTTTCTACATGGTCCTCATTCAATCCTGAAAACAAGTCCTCCGCTGCAGCACCTGGGGATGCAGTGGTGATTAAACCAAATCTCTGCCCCCAGGGGACCCCACTGTCAAGACCCAGGGATAAAATTTCTCCCGTCAGTAGACAAGGAAACTGAGGCTCAGAGAGGTTCATGTAATGTCACTAAAACCAGACATTTAGGGAATAGAGAAGGAGAGGTCCAAATTCCAGAGCCAGTATCTCTTGATGTTGCTGGCATACAGCAGGCACCAATAGCTGCTCCACGGAGACACACTGGCAATGAAGCCCTATACGTACATCCATAGAAGGCTCTGGAGAGGATCTGGTACTTCATATTGTCACAGAGAAGTTTCAGGGGAGCCCTGCAGGTGGAGAAAGAGGGAGATGCTTAGAATAGATCCAAACACAGCCCAGATTTTCTGGAGAGGGTAACCATGTGTTATCTCTAGAGGGCAGATTAAAATCAACCAATCAGGGGGACTGTAGGGAGGGCACCTATTATCTCTACTTGTACAGCATTATCGCCTCTTCTGCTACCAGCCCCAATATTCCCCTGAGAAATCACGCTGTCCACAACTCTCTGTCTGTGTGGTTTGCATGGGGATGACTCTGCCCACTACAGAACTCAGGTTGGAGTCATAGTGATTGGGGCAGAGATGGTCATGTGACCCAACCTGAGCCAGTGAGAATTAGCCCTGGGACTTTTGTTGGAATTACTAGGTAACAGACACTTCTCTGCTTGGGTTTCTAAGCCAGTGGGATATCGGGCAGTGGCTGCTGGGAGCCATCTTTGCCACTGCATAGGAAGCGCCTGTCTGAGGATGGAACCATCATAGAGGCAAGCAGAGCCAAGAGCTGAAGAAACAGAGATTCCTATTTCGATCATCTGTATCCAGCCATGCCTGAAGCCACTGTGTCTCTGAACTTCTCAGTTATGCCAACACATTTCCTTTCTCATTTGAACCAGTTTGAAGTGGGTTTCTATCCCTTGCAGAAAGCATTCTGATTTCTAAAGTGATCCAGTTGAATCAAGCCAAACCAAATTGGGATTCGGAATCTGGCTGATTGCTAAGTAGGTGACGTCTCAAAGCTTCTCTTTGGGAATTTTTGGGAATTTTTTCGGCTAAAAGAGGTGAGAGGAGTCAGATTCTAGCATTGTTGGAGAAATCCAGGACACTGAAGGGAGTGTTGTACACTCTCGTAGAGGATAGAATGGAAGAATATCTGCGTATTTATTCTCAGGACATCCCAGGAGACATCCAGAAAAACAGGTAGACTGGGGCAGGGCAGGAGGAGCATAGCTGACGTCCTCCACTTAGGCATACGGAGGCAGGTAGGAACATTAAGCAGGAAAGAGTCCCCCTTTGTGCCCTCAGGTTGGTGAGGCTCAGACTTGCTCAGGTTACATGAGAACAGGATCGCATCAACAGCTTTCCCACTGTAGACTTCGCTTTCTGCAAGGTAGTGAGTTCTCCATCACTCAAGGTGTGTAAGCAGATGCTACAACAGGAGAGGGGGCAATGGGTTATAGCAGCCTTTCTCACTGGTCCATGGACCATCAGCCCAAGAGTTACTCGGAGTTTCTCCAACACGTGGATTCCTGGGTCCCGCACATACCTACTCAGTCAAGACCTCTAGGAAGTAGTCCAGGAACTGGTATGTCTTGCCACCTAGGCCAGGTGATTCTGATGCACAATAAGAGAATCTCCAGGCCGGGTGCAGTGGCTCACGCCTGTAATCCCAGCACTTTGGGAGGCCGAGGCAGGCAGATCACTTGAGGTCAGAAGTTCGAGACCAGCCTGGACAACATAGTGAAACCCCATCTCCACTAAAAACACAAAAATTAGCCAGGAATGGTGGTGCGTGCCTGTAGTCCCAGCTACTCGGGAGGCTGAGTCAGGAGAATTGCTTAAACATGGGAGGTGAGCCGAGATCACCCCATTGCACTCCAGCCTGGGCGACAGAGAGAGACTCTGTCTCAAAAAAAAAAAAAAAAAAGAATCTCCAGTAATATTAGCACTTCTCAAACTTCGAAGTATACACATGGTCTTGAAACCATGTTAAATACAGGTTCTGAATTTGCCCAGGTGCTGATGTGGGTTCACAGACCACACCCTGAGGAACCAGGGGGTTGGATGACTTCAAAAATTTGATGCCGACTCCCACCTCTTACATCCTATGGCTGATGACTGGACCATCCACTGGGACAGAAGCCCCGCAAGGACAAAAGGGTTCCATTCTCTCAGGCCAGGCCAGGTTGGACCAGGGGAAAACAAAACTAACTAGTCTCATGAACTGGCTGAATAGCTTCAAAGAGACAAAAGATCTATGGGCAAACAGGAGATGAGCTTGAGATTTAACTTTATACAACAAAACAGGAAGTGACATTTACTGAACAGTACCATGTGCAGGTGCCACATTCTGGCCACTTTAAACCATTACCTGAGCTGGTCCTTACCACAGCCATATAAAGTAAGAACTGGAATTTCCACCGTGTGGAGGCGCAAACTGAGATGTGGTTGTCATTAAATTATAGTTCTGGGATTATTCTGCCTTCTAGGTGTATGGTAGGGCTGCACTTGCTGTCCCCTTGTGGATGGGGCCAATGGGCTGTGAGTGGATATGACATGTGCTGCTTTTGGGCAGAGCCTTTTTATTGTGGGTTCCAATCTCTGCAGAGTTACCTTTCCCTATCACTGTGACTGGCAACATTCAAGATGGTAGCTGCTCCATCACCCAGGCCCTTTAGTGTGGAAAAAATAGCACCAGATGACCCAAGATAGAAACACAGCATGCATGATAAATAAACTTTTGTTATAAAAAAGCCACTGAGATGTTAGGACTGTTTGTTACTGCACCATAACCTTGTTTATCCTGACTAATACATGTGACCCTTTAACAGCTAGGATTTCATGGCCAGGATTTAACCTATATCTGCCTGAGTCCACAGGTTATGTCATTCTGAATTCAGGCCAGGGTAAGATATGGGCATTTACAGATCTCTGGTACATCCTTCAGCTTCCTCCATCAGCAGCTCAGGCTCCTCATACCTCTCGTGGTTGCAGCCATTGGTTGAGCCACCATCAGCCGAGCCACTCTGTGAACAGGAGGAACAGGAGGACTTCCGGGGACTGGGTTGCCATAGGGATGGGAGGTTGCTCACGGAGACATCCATCAGATCCTGGGGCACTGTGGTGGATAGAAGGAGGGGCAGAAGAATCACCCTGGTTAAGCCTATGTGGGTCACAGAAATCTCACCCCAGAGCAAGCAGTTCACC
Organism: Papio anubis; assembly: GCF_008728515.1. Taxonomy (NCBI): domain Eukaryota; kingdom Metazoa; phylum Chordata; class Mammalia; order Primates; family Cercopithecidae; genus Papio; species Papio anubis. Next base: position 25,565,605 of record NC_044991.1, on the reverse strand, counting down.
CGCCCCAGCCAGCACAGAGATAGGAAAAGACCCTGAAGGTGACAGTAGGAAACAGCAGCCCCGAACATCCTTGAGTCTGCCTGATCCAATGAAAGCCACCACCAAAATCTGGTGGCCCTGAGAGATGGGCAGAGCTGATGACAGCCAAAGAGAAAAGAAGAGGACACAGAGAGCCAAGAGCCAAGAAAACAGGCCCAATCCCAGAGCAGGAAGCCAAACCTCACCATGTTGTCACTTAGTCATACTAACAGGATGCTGCAGGAGGGAAGGGGAGCCTGCTGGGTGATTCTGGAGAAGAGGCAGGCCTCACGGGTGAGATGGAAGGGAGCCTGACTCAACAGATGAGGCAGGGCACCCAAGTGCCAGAGACCCAGTGAAGCCCCTGCTGATGAAGAGGGCACCTGCGCTGTCCATGGTTCTGAGGCTAAAGCTGCTCCACCAAGTGGGTCTCAAACATATTAGCGACTCCCTAAAATCATGTGGGAGGCTTGTTAAAAAGCAATATGACTGCCTCACACTCTGGCCTACTCAACTAAATCCTGGAGACAGAGCTCTCATATCTGTATTTCTAAAGCAATTTTGATACAGCAAGTACATTCGACAGACTCTGATTTCCCAACTTGTGGACACTGGTGATTCCTGACCAGCCATTCTCAGGATACAGCACTCATAGCTTCCTTTATTTTTCTTTCTCAGCTTCATAAAAACTGCAGTGTCTACAAAGCCACGTAACAAACATACTGGGGACATACGCATTACAATTTCTATAGTCAATTTCCTGGCCTCTTGGTAGTCCTAGACAGGCACAAAAGCTTTATTTTCTTTAAAACAGGGATCCATAAACTTTTCCTGCAAAGGGACAGCTAGTAAATATTTTAGCGTTTGCAAGCCGTTTGGTCTCTGTCATAAGCACTTGACTCTGTTGTTGTAGTGCAAAAGTAGCCATAAACAAAATGTTAAAAAGGAAGCGTGCGCACATTCTAGTAAAATAAATAAAACTTTATTTATAAATACTGAAATATGAATGTTGTATCATTTTCATGTCACAAAGTATTACTCTCCTTTTGGCTTTTTTGGATCATTTAAAAATTGAAAAACCATTCTTAGCTCATAGGCTGGTACAGAATGGGGCTGAATTTAGCTCATGACTCTTAGTTTTCTTTTTCTTTTTCTTTTTTTTTTTTTTTTTTTTGAGACGAAGTCTCGCTCTGTCGCCCAGGCTGGAGTGCGGTGGCCACGTCTCAGCTCACTGCAAGCTCTGCCTCCTGGGTTCATGCCATTCTCCTGCCTCAGCCTCCCGAGTAGCTGGGACTACAGGCACCGCCACCTCGCCCGGCTAGTTTTTTTTTTGTATTTTTTAGTGGAGACGGGGTTTCACTGTGTTAGCCAGGATGGTCTCCATCTCCTGACCTCGTGATCCGCCCGTCTCGGCCTCCCAAAGTGCTGGGATTACAGGCTTGAGCCACCGCGCCAGGCCGAGTCTTAGTTTTGTAATCCCTGTTGTAGGAAGTGAAGAGAGTGGCACACTTTTTCTCCCATGTGTCATGGTCCCCACAGGACAGCTGGTAATACCCTGACTCTTCCCTTGGGCCCCAAGGTAAGGGAGAGTTGTGGCACTGGTCCTCTGGCTGTCGGAGCTCCGTAGCTGACAAGGTCAGCCCCTACCCACTGACAGAAGAGGAAGCTGCTATATGATGTAGTTCTCGCAGCCACCAAATGTGGCTTGTTACACTATTCTTCCCCATGTAACTCACCCATGAGCTAGCCAAGGAAGACCAGTAAGCCCCTGTAAAATGTTCTAGAAAAATAGCCCCAGTTCTTAGCCAATCTCAGGGGTGCACTGACCAGTTTAGCCCAAGCGTGGTAACCGTGCCTTCCTCCATCTCAGCCTCTCACACTCGCATCCACACAGATAACACCAATTGATCCCTTTGCTACTGAACCTACAACACTGCAAGCTGCCTTCCATAGGGTGGAGGCTAGACAGCAGGAGGGCATCAATCTCTCTGTCTCCATCTCCCTTCCTGCCTCCATCTCCCTTGGGACTAGGACTCAAATGACAACATGGCAGAGGTGGCTGGCACCCAGCCCCCAGGGAAGGGGAGATCCCAGACATTACTGGGGGGCTGCTCCTTCAGGCTCGGCGTGGGGAGAGTAGTGTCCCATCTGGCTCGCTCCCACTGACTCCCTCTGGCCACCACCAGCATGGACTGGCCTGCAGGAACCATCATCCAGGCAGGGCCCACAGAGATGGAGGAAGAGCTGCCCAAGAGGTCGGGGGCAACTTGAGATACAAAACAGAAAGAACCAGTGAGGTGGGGGTTCGGAGCCACCTCAGGACACTGAGATAGCTGGAAGAGTCCGTTTCTGGGGGCTCCAAACCTCCCCCTCCCTGGCTCCACACAGATTCCACATATACTGTGTTCAATTAGAAGAAAGAATGCCGATTTTTATAACGTGCCCACTATGTGCTGAGTGTCAGGCTAGGCAGTTTGCGACCTGAGCAAACCTAAGGAAACCAGTTATTGTCCTTCACGACCCTGTGAGGGATGCATCCTCCCTCTTCCACTTTGCAGAAGAAGAAACTGAGGCTCAGAATGATGGCACAACTTAATCACCCAAAGCCCTGCCAGGCAGTAGGCCATTTGCAAGTCATCCCTCCTTGCAAAATGGGGGATGGTGATGACAACCTGGGAGGGCTATGGTGAGGACGGAATGAATTAAGATAAGGACATATCTAGTCTTTTTTGACTGAAGTCCCTCTCCTCTTTCCCCTAACAACAGCTGTCCCTACTGAGTACAGTACTATCATTATCCCCTTTTACAGATTGGAAAACTGAGGCATGGAGAGTTTAAGCAACACGCCCAAGACCACCCAACTAATAAGCAGAGGAGCCAAGATCCCAACTCAGGGGATTTGACTTTCTTTTTTTTTTTTTTTTTTTTTTTTTGAGGTAGGGTCTTCTTTTGTCATCCAGGCTGATGTACAGTGGCACAGACATGGCTCACTGCAGCCTTGATCTCCCAGGCTCAAGTGATCCTCCATCCTCAGTCTCCTGAGTAGCTGGGACTACAGGCACATGCCAGCATGGCCAGCTCATGTTTTTAAAATTTTTTGTAGAGATGGAGTTTCGCCATGTTGCCCAGGCTGGTCTCGAATTCCTGGGCTCAAGCCATCCTCCCACTTCAGCCTCCCAAAGTGCTGGGATTACAGGCATGAGCCACTGTGCCTGGCCTGAGGACTTGACTGTCATCCTACTCTTTCTACCTCAGCTGGTTTCTCATAGGCACTTCTCTCCACACCATCTGTTCTCAACCTGGGCAATCCTGTCGATGTTTGGAGACACTTTGGGTTTTCACGCCTTGGGGATTAATTAGGTGCTACTGTTGTCTAGTAGCTGGAGGTCAGGGATGCTGCTCAACATCGTACACAAGGCAACCCCCACACAAGGAATTATTCAGCCCTAAATGTCAACAGTGCTGAGGCTGAGAAATCCCACGCTAGACCAGCACTATCCAATAGAAACACAATCAGGGGGCTGGGAGGTGGCTCACTCCTGCAATCCCAGGACTTTGGGAGCCCGAGGTGAATGAGTTGCTTGAGCCCAGAAGTTCTAAGCCCAGCCTGGGCAACATGGCAAAACCCCATCTCTACAAAAAATCAAAAAAAAAAAGTAGGCAGGTATGGTGGCTTGTGCCTGTGATTCCAGCTCCCCAGGAGGCTGAGGTGGGAGGATCAATTGAGCCCAGGAGGTCGAGGCTGCAGTGAGCCACGATTGCACCACTGTACTACAGCCTGGGCAACAGAGCGAGATTATATATAATCTTTATTTACAAAAACAGGTGAATGGGCCGAATTTGGCCCATGAAAAGGGGTTTGTTGACTTCTGATTTAGGCCCTCTTTCAGAAAGAACTTCATACCTCTCACAGATAGAAACCTGTCACAGATGGAAACCGTAAGATGACTGTTTTTGTTAAGCCTGTGAGGCTCAAGCCCCAGAAAATCAACCAAGGATGCGGTTGCCATTTCCATGTGGGTTGAAGCTGACCTTGAGAATGAAGGCAGTGAAAGCACAATGCCTGCTCCCTGCCAGTCAAAACGATGTGCATGGAGTGGTGGTTACAGGCACAGGCTCTGGAGCGAGACCTCCTACGTTCAAATCCCAGCCATGACAAGAATTAGTTATGTGATCCTGGACTGGTCGCTTAACCCTTCTGTGAATCAGTTTCCTCCTTGCAAAATGGGGGATGGTGATGACAACCTGGGAGGGCTATGGTGAGGATGGAATGAATTAAGATAGGGACAGCGGGACAATGGACAGAAGTGGGCCTGGCACACAGTGGCACTCAAGACACGATATCTGCTATTGCTTACTAAGCATCTGCCAAGCGCCAGGCCCCATGTCAGGTCACCAGGTGTTTTAGGAATGATCTTGCTGATTCCTCAGAATATGATGCTGGTGGGGAGTGCTGTTACCCCATTCTACAGAGAAGGAAGTGAGGTCTGTGGAGGACAGGTCACTTAACCACATCGCAGTGGCAGAGCTCAATACAGTGATGCATTCTTTTCTCTAAACCAATGGCTCTCAACCAGGGGCAATTTTGCCACCCTTCAGAGGACACCTGGCCATGCCTAGAGACATATCTGGTTGTCACAACTTAGAGCAAAGTAAGTTTGCTACTTGGCATCTAGCGGGTGTTCAACATCCCACAATGCACAGGACCACCTCCTACAACAAAGAATTATTCCATCCCAAATGACAGTAACACTAAGGTTCAGATGTTCAATTCTAGATAAACTGAATTAGTTGGGTGTTTCCTCAAGGGCAGACGAGGATCCAAGTGCAAGTTCCAAAGGCACATCAGTAAGGGAGGGGCAAACTGAGACAAAAGAAGAAAAGGGGAGGGAGTAAAGGGTTAGTGGCCAAGCAAGTTACCAATAGAGGTAACTATGCTTAATCTCCCAAGGAAGCTCTAGGAGTCTGTGCAGAACATGTATGTCAGAGTTTGCCTCACAAAGGGAGAGGGAGCTGGGACATTGATACACTAACTCCTATCAGCCATGAGCTGAGGGCTGCTCCAGAGAGGCAATGGTTCCCTGATGCTTCCAATATGCCCCATCCCTGGCCAGAAGGGACTCTTGCGGCCAGAGAAAACCCTCAGGCAAAGAGATACTGAGACAGAGAGCTGCAGTTGGTAGCTGAACAGCATGCACAGAATGAGAAATGCTGAGGTTGTGGGTGAGCACAGCCAGTGTCTGTTCCACTGGCCTTCATCAAGCCACAGGAGGATGACATGGAGAATCTCCAAATAAACTAAACACCCAGCACTCTGCCTAGCTCCCAGCGGGAGTGTGCACATTGCCTGTTGGATGAGAAGCTGTGGAGTTTCCTGGGAAGGCAACTACAGGGGATCTAGCCGTCTCTGATAACAGGCTCTCGAGTGGAACTCTTAATGAATGTTGGTCTTCACAGGGGTGGGAAGCCCAAGTTCTCGGGCAACAGGACAGAAGCTGGCTCAGCATCCCACGGGATTTCACCCTCATACATGGAGCCTTTTCAGCCTTGGGGCCCACAAGAGCCTTGGTGTCTGGCCAGGATTTTGAGCACCTGGTTCCATGGAGTGGCTGGGAGGCCCTGATCCAGGGCAGGAACAGACATAGTCATGTACACTTCAGGACACTCTGTAGTGCTTAAGGGATTCCAGCCTTGTCCAGGAGGACATCTGCTCTCAAAAGAGCCTCTCACTGCCCAGCACGTGGCTCCTTCAGCAAAGGGAGGCTCAGAGCCATTATCCTTGGATGGGAACATCAGGGCCGCTGCATGTTAAATAAAATGAAGTGAACAGAAAGAGCCTACCACTCAATACTGATTTGTTTAACAGACACCCATACCATGCTTCATAAATGCCAGGCCCTCTTCTAAGTACTTTTCAAATCTTAATTCACTGAATCCTCACAATAGCCCCACAATGATGACGCTCTTAGCAGTAAGAACTTCCATTTGCTACGCGTCTGTGTCACGAAGGCACCGTGCAACCTGCTTCCCATTCACCATCATCTCATGTGCTTCGCCTCTATTGGTGTCAAGTTTGACTACAACTTACTGAGGGCCAACTGTGTGCAAGGCCTTACTCCATGAGCTCTACGATGAATACTTCATCATCTCATTGACTCTTTATAATAACGAGAAGTAGAATATTAACAACAACAACATTTGAGTGTGTTGTATGTGTGTGAAATGCCTGATCTCATTTTAAAAATATTTTAATTTGCATTTATTTTGAGAAAGGGCCTCACTTTGTTGTCCAGGCTGGAGTGCAATGACACCATCACGGCTTATTGCAGCCTCGACCTCCCCAGGCTCAGGTGATTCTCCCACCTCAGCCTCCCAAATAGCTGGGACCACAGATGCATGCCACCACACCTAATTTTTGTATTTTTTGTAGAGACAGGGTTTCGCCATGTTGCCCAGGCTGGTGGTCTTAAACTCCTGGGCTCGGGCAATCCAAAGTGCTCCCTCCCAAATTTCGGCCTCCCAAAGTGCCAGGATTATGGGTGTGAGCCACCATGCCCGGCCGCCTTACCTCGTTTGATCCCCAGAATGACTTATGTAACTGGTGCTATGAACATGCCCATTTTACAGATGAGGAAACTGAGGCACAGAGGGCTGAGATGACTTGCCCAAGTTCAGCCAGGATTCCAGAACCTATGCCATTGCCACTACCCCAGGCCACCTCTCCTAGTGTCTTTATTAGACAAGTAGAGGGTGGTTATTGTTCTTATTTTGGGGGGGAACTGAGGCTACCAAGAAACCAACCTTGTTTCCAGATCCTCCTGTTAGCCCCAGAATCCAGACCTGTCATCTTCTAGTTTCAAACACCTGGAATCATTTTCAGCATCAGTTAGCAGGTGACTCCCTGGGGCCCGGGACAGAGCAGCTCACCGAATTCCGACTGCATGCCAGGGTAGATGATCCTGAACACGTAATCCGTGGCCTCGTCGTCGTCTTTGTCTGAAGATGTGGACTCGGCAGAACCCTGAGGGCTTCGCTTGCGCAGTTTAGGAAACACTTTGCCCTGCAAGAACATGTCCCAAAGCAAGATCCTTGGGACACACCTGTCCCCACAACTTGCTTAGGCTGAGGGTATCAGTGGGGAGCACATGAGGCCACACAGCCACATAAGGGCACACAGGCAAAAGCAACCACCCTCTGTGACCAGCCTCCACAGGTCCCCATGATCACTCACCTTACCCCGCTGGGACCACAGTGGCGGGTCCAACTGCCCATGCGGGAGCAGCCCATTCTCCAGGCACGAGAGGAACTGCAGGAGGTGCCCACCCTTGGGGAAGCGGAAGGGCGGCCTCTGGATCCCGTCCTGGCTGACCAATACCACTGTCCCGCCGCTGTCCACTGCCGCCACCAGCAGCCAGAGAAGACCCAGTGGGAAGTCACTATGAGGCACGGTGACAGCCCCTTCCTGCAAACACATCCCCCAGGGGTGCCAAGCCAGACCCAGGGATCCTGCTCTGAGGCTCTGGGAAAGGCCTGGGCAAAGGTCAGGAGCAGTTTTTACCTCCCCTGAGTCTCTCTCATCTCACCCACCATCCACCTCTGACTGGGGACTACAGGACAAAGTCAAGAAGAACCAAGTTGACCTTCCTGACATTAACCACCAAAAGAAAAAGATGCCCCCTAGCACCCTACGCTCCTCAGGAATCCTTTACAAATCTATCCAACCTATTTTTGTATGGAAGCCTTCAACTTCCCCTGTCTCGGGGCAGTAGCTGACTCTGGCTAGCATGTATTGAGCACTTACTGAGTACAAGCACAGCATGTTAGAGGCACTGTCTTATTGAAATGCAATATCCCTAAGAGTCCTATCTACTATTGCCTATTTTACAAATGATGAAACCAAAGCTCAGAGAGGTTAAGTTAACTTCCCCCAAGGTCACACAGCTGATCGATGGCAGAGTCATCTAAGCATTATCAGTGCTTAGTAAGTGTCAGCAACTAATGCCATAGCCATAGGTGGATTTCATGCTGAGCCCTTAACATCCATCCTTTCATCTTCACAACTACCCCATGAGAGGGTCCTGTTGTAATTCCCATGTTACAGATGGGGAAACTGAAGCACAGAGAGGTGAGGTCCCTTGCCCAAGGTTGCACAGCTAATATGGGGTGTCCACCATATCACTGTCATACAACGCTAATGAATAGGCAGGGGTGGAGACAGGCAGGGGATCCAAGAGGATCAGAGGATCACAGCCCCCTTCCTGTCCCCACAGTCCCTACCTTGCTGGTGGCAGTGCAGGTAGACAATCTCCTCCAGGCGGATGGTCATGGCATAGTCCCAGTAGACGCTGGAAGTGGAGGGACGGTCAGGCTTGCAAGACTTCTACCTACCCCACTGTGCAAAGGGGCTCAGACGCCAGCAGACCACACCCAGGAGCTCCTCCACCCTTCCCACTAGGTCCCCAGCATCTGTGTCCCATCCTGCCCAGACTTTATCTCCCCTTCTTCCGGTCTCAGAACCCCAATTTTCCGAGGTTACCATCCTCCCTACCTCCAGTCCATATGGGGTGAGGTGAGGTGGACCCCACCCACTCTCCACCCTGGGACTCCAGGAATGGCCACCTGACCCAGGCCTGGTCAATCAACCTGTCCCACTGTTCCAGCCACAGTGTTCAGTGCAGGACTGACTCCTGACTCTGGCAGAACCAATGAGACTCAATTATTAGGTTTCCACTTGAATGACTGGGAAAGAGATGCCTCATTCTGTCTGGAGAGCAGTGGTAAGGGCAGAAGTCTGAAGATGGAAGCGACTATGCCTAAGAATGGCGTCAAAAGACAGGAAGACAGAGCAAAGAGATGGAAAGAGTGGAGGTCCCCGTCATTCAAGTCCCTGGATCCATCCATGCCTGAAGCTACTGCCCCTGGAGTTTTCAGTTCATGTGGGCCAGTGCTTAAGTCAGCTTGAATTTGGTTTTCTCTAACTGGCGTCTAGGAGTCTTGACTAAAACACATCCTAACTCCAGGCCACTATGTGTCCATGTGCAGCAGTTAGAATAGCCACTCAGTAGCTTCACAGGTCCCCAGCAGTGCAACTTGAGGGTTTCTCTGAGCCTCAGTTTCCTCATCTATAAAATGGGGACTAGAATAACACCCACCCCATTGTGTTGCTGTGAGGATTAAATAGAATCACGTATTTGAAGGGCTCAGCACAGAGATGATACATTAACAAGTGCGTACCTGGGAAGTGGTCCCTATGATTATGTCTTTAAGCGTTTCCATTTCCAGCTCAAAACCTTGCTGCTGTCCTGTCCTGAAACAAATAGCTTTTCTCATCAGAACACACCAGGAGGTGGAGGCCACAGGAACTTGGGCTTTGTGGTGGCCATGGAAATGCACCACTCATATCTCCTTCAGAAGACCTTGCTGAGGGGAGCAGAGCGGATTAACTACAGACGGCACCCCTTGGATCTATCACCACATTTGCACTGAAGCCATGCTTCCCTTAGGCTGCTCCCAGCCAGGACCTAGCATGCCGGAGTACTAGTGCCACTCATTCCTGCGAGACAAGGAACTCCTCCAACAGTCAATGGTCCACTGGAGACTTCCAACTGACCTGGCCAAACGGTCTTAGAGCCGTGCTGTGTCTCAGTCTCCTTCTGCCCGACCTTCCTTCCTTCCTCCTCTTCCTCCCTGCATGGCGGTCTGAAGGCTCTCCCTGTCTGCTCCTGCCCCTCCCTTAACCTGCACAGGTGTGTCCCCAGTAAATCTCTGCTGGTCCAATACTGTCTTGGCGCCTGCTTCTTGGAGGACCCAAACTAACACAGGCTTCAAAGTCAGCAGCGTTCAAATCCCACTTCCACCAGAGACCTTAGCCAGCTCCTACCTCAGTTTCTGGCCCTCAGTTTCCCCAGCTGTGAAATGAAAAAAATGGAATAGGCTCAGAAAAACCTTCAAGTCACGCTGCTGGGGACCTTTTCTCTTGGAAAGCCCTTCCTGCCCTGGCCTGTACCAGAATCAGCCTCACCAGAGTTCACGGAGGTAAATGTCCTTCGAAGACAGTCGAGGACACAAGGGCAACAGCCTCTGTTGAGCCCCTCCCATACCCAGTCTAGTCAGGGTGTCCTCCCTGGGCTCCCACAGCCCCGTGTGCCCGTCACACTGGGTTGCAACCACCTGTCCTCTCCTCTGATTCCCCAAAGGGTGCTGAACACCTGCAGAAGGGCTCTGTTTTGTTTGCTTCTCTGTGATGCTCAGAGAATGTTCACAGTGCCTAGTGAATGCTGAGCACTGGAAATGCCCAGTGAACAAAGCCGCCACCACCAGCCATCAGCAAGGAGGAGCTCTGTGGCCATAGTCTCTTTGGATCCATGAATATGACACCAACAGCCCCCATGACTGAGAGCCCTGTCCAGGTGCCAGGCTCCCAGCTAAGGGTTTTCCATGCACTTCTGTTACATAAATTCTCCCTATATGCTTATTCAGAGGTTCCCTTACTACATTCCCATCTTACAGATAAATAATCTGAGGCTCAAGGAAGTGGAGCTGATTGTCCCAAGCCGCATAGCTAGGAAGGAGCAAGGGCTGTTTCTGGTTTTCTTTTGCATGTTTTAGCAGCTTTACTGAGGTATAATTTACACACCATAGAATTTACTCACTGTAAGTGTACAGTTTGATGAGTAAATATACAGATTTGGGCAACCATCATCACAAGCCAGTTTTAGAACATTTTTACCACCCCCAAAAGGTTCCTGTTGCCTGTTTGTGGTCAATCTTCCTTCCCACCCACAGCCCTAGGCAACCAAGAGTCTGCTTTCTGACTCCACAGATGTGCCTTTTTCTGGACATTCCATCTAAATGGAATCCTACAACATGTGCCCTTCATGGCTGGCTCCTTTCATGTGATATAAGGCTTTTGAGGTTTGTCCATGTTGTAATGTCCACTGGTGATTTATCCCTTTTTATAGACAAGTAATATTCTGTTGCATGGATGGACCACAGATGTCTACATCCATTCTTCAGTTGATGGGCATTTGGCTTGCTTCTAGTCTGGGGCTATTATGAATAATGCTGTTATAAGCATTTGTGTGTAAGTTTTTGTGTGGGCCTAAGTTTTCATTTCTCTTGGGTAGATCCCTATGAGCAGAATTGCTGGGTCACATGATAAGGGGATGTTACAAGAAACTGCCAAACTGGTCTGCAAATTGGTTGTCCTACCAGCAGCACAGGAGGGTTCCACTGCTGCTCCACACAGTAGAGTTGAGATCGGAGGCAAGTCCAGCCTGACTCCAGAACCCCAACATCCAGCTTTTTAGAGACATTTTCTCTGTAACACTGGGATACCCAGCTAGTGAGTGAGGATCGTGGCTGTGCAGGAGTGAGGCTGGCCGTGAAAAGAAAAAAGAGCTCCGGCTAGGCACGGTGGCTCACGCCTGTAATCCCAACACTTTGGGAGGCCGAGGTGGATGGATTACCTAAGGTCAGGAGTTCGAGACCAGCTTGACCAATATGGAGAAACTCCGTCTCTACTAAAAATACAAAATTAGCCAGGCATGGTGGCACATGCCTGTAATCCCAGTTACTCGGGAGGCTGAGGCAGGAGAATTGCTTGAACCTGGGAGGCAGAGGTTGCAGTGAGTCGAGATCACGCCGTTGCACTCCAGCCTGGGCCACAAGAGCAAAACTCCGTCTCAAAAAAAAAAAAAAAAAAAAAAAAAGAGGCTCCTGCACAAGCTCAGACTTCATTGCTTCTTGGTCCCCCAAGGGATGCTGGAGCTCCTGGGGCAAACCCCTTCCCCACACACCAACCTCCATATTTCTGACTCCTGCCATTTATCTTCCATTGAGCCTCAGGTTCTGGTGAGAATAACAAGGATAGACAGGAGTTCATAGCCCAGGGCTAGAGGCACCCCAGCTCCTAGGCAGTGACCGTAGAAGTTCTGATTCAGCCAGAACTCAGTATCAAAGTACCTGTGCGGTACCTGTTCACCAACAGGGAAAGATGATGCAGAAACACGGGTCCCCGATGATCTGCGCTGGGGTGGGGCCTGGCAATCATCGGAGCCAATGCTTTTCCCAAAACACTAGCATCAGGTTTCTGGCCCACACAACCCTGGGCTCAAGTCCAAGCAACAAACAGGGTCCTCGTGCAGTTAAAGCTTTGACACTGGGTGCAAGATGCTTCAAGGTTTGAGAAGCCCCTGAAGATCCCCTGGGAATGCCTTCAATTCTAAGGAGACTGTCTCATCCTACTTCTCCACTTGATAAAAAGGGAACCCTGAGGCTTATTGAGGTGAAGTGACGTACCCCAGGTCATCCAGCAAGGTGAGAGTGGAGCAAAGGCTTGGTACCATAGCATATGTCCATCCATCTCCTTGCCCATTCATTGTCTTCCAGTAGAATGTAAGCTCTGAGAAGGTAAAGATTTTCCCCTCCTTTTCTACAACTGCTGCCTCCCTTGCATCTAGCACAGTGGCTGGCACAGAGTAGGTGCTCAGTAAACATCCACTGAATGAATCCAGGTCCCCTGACTTCCCTGGTTCATTTCACAAGGCTGATGTGAGCACCTACTATGTGCTACAAGCTGTGGTAGGTGCTGGGGATAATATGCGAACAAGACAGGACTCTTGCCTTTAAGGCACTGAACTCTTGAGGGCAGGATGGTAGGTATACAGGCACAGATCAACTGTGTAGTCACGCAGTCTTCTAAATGCTACAAAGGAGATTCAGGGCTTGTGTGATCTGGACTCAGCAGGGAAGTCAAAGAAGGCTTTAGACCAAGGCTTAAGATAAAGAGGCTAAGACGAGGTTCCAAGCCCAGAGCACCCCGGGACCCCTCCCCTATTCTTCCATGATGGTCTTCTGATTAGAAACTCTAGAGTCTGGGAGGCCAAGGTGGGAGGCTTGCTTGAAGCCAGAAGTTCAAGACCAGCCTGGGCGACAAAATGAGACACCATCTCTATATAAAATAAAACAGAAATTAAAAAAATAAATAAAAATAACCCTGTGAAGCGGCCGAGACGGGCAGATCACTTAAGATAAGATTGAGACCAGCCTGGCCGACATGATGAAAACCCGTCTCTACTGAAAATACAAAAATTAGCTGAGTGTGGTGGCAAGTCCCTGTAATCTCAGCTACTCGGGAGGCTGAGGTGGGAGAATCGCTTGAATCCAGGAGGCGGAGGTTGCAGTGAGCCGAGATCGCATCACTGCATTCCAGCCTGGGCAACAGAGCGAGACAGTGTCTCAAAAAAACGAATAAATAAATAAAATATGAATAAATAAAATTAAAGTGTTTAAAAAGAGAGAGTAAGAGACTGCAGGGTCTGGCTGGAGCTGAATTATTGTGCCTAGCACAGGACCAATTGTCCTGTCCACTGACCAGCTCTGAGGACAGATGGTGACTCCTGCACAAGAAATGACCAGCTTAGAAAACATTTTTTTTTTTTTTTTTTTGAGACAGAGTCTCGCTTTGTCATCCAGGCTGGAGTGCAGTGGCACGATCTCAGCTCATTGCAACCTCCGCCTCCCGGGTTCAAGCAATTTTCTGCCTCAGCCCCCTGAGTAGCTGGGATTACAGGTGCCCGCCACCATGCCCAGCTAAGTTTTGTATTTTTAGTAGAGACGGGGTTTCACCATGTTGGTCAGGCTGGTCTTGAACTCCTGACCTCATGATACCCACCTCAGCCTCCCAAAATGCTGGGATTACAGGCATGAGCCACCACGCCCAGTCTAGAGAACACTTTTCATCAGTACAAGGCCGGATGTTTCTTGAAAAGAGTCTATATTTTTTGAGATACACATTAAAATATTTACAGATGAAATCATATCATGTCTGCATGTCGCTTCAGAATTTTATATATATATATATATATATATGTTATTTATTTATTTTTCAGATGGAGTCTTGCTCTGTCACCCAGGCTGGAGTGCAGTGGCACGATCTCGGCTCACTGCAAGCTCTGCCTCCCAGGTTCATGCCATTCTCCTGCCTCAGCCTCCGGAGTAGCTGGGACTACAGGCATCTGTCACCACGCCTGGCTAATTTTTTGTATTTTTGGTAGAGACCAGGTTTTACTGTGTTAGCCAGGATGGTCTCGATCTCCTGACCGCATGATCCGTCCGCCTCCACTTCCCAAAGTGCTGGGATTATAGGTGTGAGCCACCATGCCAGGCATATATATATATATATATATATTTTTTTTTTTTTTTTTTAAGACAGTCTCACTCTGTTGCACAGGCTGGAGTGCAATGATATGATCTCAGCTCACTGCAACCTCTGCCTCCTGGGTTCAAGCAATTCTCCTGCCTCACCCTCCTCTGAGTAGCTGGGACTACAGGCATGCGCCACCATGCCCAGCTAATTTTTGTCTTTTTAGTAGAGATGGGGGTTTCACCATGTTGGCCAGGCTGGTCTTGAACTCTTGACCTCATGATCCACCTGCCTCAGCCTCCCGAAGTGTTGGGATTACAGGTGTGAGCCACCGCACCTGGCCCAGAATAATAATATTCTGGAAGGAGGAAATGGGTTCATGGCCATGAGGGCAGGGTGATGGGTACCTGAGTTCTGTCTATCTTTAGGTTAAAAATCCTTTTTTTTTTTTTTTGAGACGGAGTCTCGCCCAGGCTGGAGTGCAGTGGCGCGATCTCAGCTCACTGCAAGCTCCGCCTCCCGGGTTCACGCCATTCTCCTGCCTCAGCCTCCGAGTAGCTGGGACTATAGGCGCCCGCCACCACGCCCGGCTAGTTTTTTGTATTTTTAGTAGAGACGGGGTTTCACTGTGTTAGCCAGGATGGTCTCGATCTCCTGACCTCGTGATCTACCCGCCTCGGCCTCCCAAAGTGCTGGGATTACAGGCTTGAGCCACCGTGCCCGGCCAAAAATTCTTAATTGTAAAATAATTTTTTAGGAAAGCAATAAAATGTAACATAAAAATAAGATTCGATGTGGACTTGGAGCAGGAAAAACCACTGCTTCTCCTCCCCACCAGCAGCCAAGCCTCCTCAAGCTGAAATATTTGAAGCAGCCACACCTCTGCACCACGGCTTTATTTGTTCCTCCTAAAGTCTCCCCTAATTGGGCTGAAATCCAGGCACTGCAGCAGGAAATCCCCTGTCCCTGCATTCCTTTCAAGTGTGACTCGAAAGCCTTTCCTGGGTCTCATAAATCACAGGATTTCATGGCAGATGCAGCCCTGGACCAGACGCCTGCTAATACCTCCTGCCTTCCCTTTTTATTGAGTGATCGAGAAGGAGGACAGAGACTGAAGAATATTTGCCATTTGTAGGCTTAGGAGATCTCTGTAAAGATTTCTCCCTCTGGATGGTTTTGTCCAGGGCATTGCCAACTCCCATGCCTTAAGACTCTTCCAGCTGATTTCCAGATCCTCTCGAGCCTTTGAGTTTCCCAGGAGGCCACAGCTGCAGGGAGGCTGAGCCAAGTGACCCTAACAAGAAGGCAGAAGAGCGGGCAGAAGCAGGGGCTGGATACAAGCCTCCCCTCTCCCGGGGAGGAACTTCCTTGTGCCGAGGGGAGTGGAGGGACCCACGGGACACACAGTAGACGCAGTGCCCTACCTCTTCTCATAGTCCAGGTCCCCCACAGACCCGTTCATCAGCTGGTTGGGGGTCCACTTCAAGGTCATGACGTCAGCCGTCTGGTGCAGGGACAGGTACCCTGGCACAGCCTCCATGTCGTCCCTCTGCAGAGAGAGGAGGACTCAGGTCTGGCCATGGTGCTGGAGTCGCTGTGGACATAGATCCTGGCTCATTTGACTCAAGAACACATCATCGGAACTAAGAGGTTGGGTTCATCCCTTCAAGGCCCTGGCCACGTGGAAGACTCTAAAGCCTCCTTCCAGGTGGCCTTGCTAAGCAAAGCCATTTGCAGCCAACCTCCCAGGATGGGTTCTACATCATCCAGCTGTAAAAACCTCCCACTCCCATCACTTTCTTTTTTTTTTTTTTTTTGAGACGGAGTCTTGCTCTGTCGCCCGGGCTGGAGTGCAGTGGCCGGATCTCAGCTCACTGCAAGCTCCGCCTCCCGGGTTCACGCCATTCTCCGGCCTCAGCCTCCCGAGTAGCTGGGACTACAGGCGCCCGCCACCTCGCCCGGCTAGTTTTTTGTATTTCTTAGTAGAGATGGGGTTTCACTGTGTTAGCCAGGATGGTCTCGATCTCCTGACCTCGTGATCCACTCATCTTGGCCTCCCAAAGTGCTGGGATTATAGGCTTGAGCCACCGCGCCCGGCCTCCCATCACTTTCACACCCTGACTTCCTTCTGATCTCGAGGGTCCCTGACCCCAGGTTCCTTCAGAGCCAGGAAGGAGGCCCTGCCCCACTGAAAATCATGCTTTTCAAAACAGAAGGCATTTATCTTGGCCAGGCTTAAGGGAGAAACAGATGGCATCTGGGCTCTAGGGCCCTTCCCAGAGACAATACTCAGAAACCTCCTCCCAAAGACCCCCGCCACACTCCCCGCCCAGTAGCCGGTCCCTTTTCTCCCCTAGATTTACCTACAGGGATTCTCACCGGCTCTGTTTTATCCCAGGTGGGTGTGTGGGGAGGGCGATGTCACCATCCCCCCACCAAATTCACCCCAACATTTACTGAGCACCAAATGTGTCCCGAGCACGGCTCAGCCTTCACACGCACTGTCTTGATTTAACCCACGCGCTTACAACCCCAAGGGAGGAGCAGTGTAGTATTTTATCGATCCAAAGACACACATCTTGATTGTTCACTTTTTCATGTACCTGAAATGGGGGTGGGTCTTCTAATCACAACTGTGACGTGGCTGTCCTGCCTGACTGAACAGCCGTTCAAAGCATCATCATTTCAATTAAGTTTTGGACACGGTTGTTATTTCACATGTGGAATGTAGGTGCTATTTTAAATGTCTTCAAAAAGATTTGACCGCGATTCATCTTTGAATGGAAAACCTACTGTGCACATATGAAGTCTGGGAACGGAGCGGTAGAGTGCCTGCGTGACGCTGGCAAGGCAGGCACGTATTCATCCCTGCAGGGAAGCCCACAAGTCCAGATTGTCTTTCTTCTTCTTCTTTTTTTTTTTTTTTTTGAGATAGAGTCTTGCTCTGTTGCCAAGACTGGAGGGCAGTGGTGCGATTTCGGCTCACTGCAACGTCTGCTTCCCAGGTTCAAGTGATTCTTCTGCCTCAACCTCCCAAGTAGCTGGGATTACAGGCACCTGCCACCACGCCCGGCCAATTTTTGTATTATTTATTTATTTATTTTAGTAGAGATGGGGTTTCGCCATGTTGGCCAGGCTGATCTCAATCTCCTGATCTCAGGTGATCCACCTGCCTTGGCCTCCCAAAGTCCTAGGATTACAGGCATGAGCCACTGTGCCCAGCCAAGATTTTCTTGTAAAGCAACAAACAAATACTTTATAGGACTTAAGAACCATCACAGCCTGGGTGCAGTGGCTCACACCTGCAATCCCAGACGTTTGGGAGGCTGAGGTGGGATAATTACCTGAGCCCAGGAGTTTTACATTAGCCTGGACAATGTAGCAAGACCCCATCTCTACAAAAAATAACTTAAAAATTAGCCAGGCATGGTGGTACACACCTGTAGTCCCAGCTGCTCAGGAGGCTGAGGTGGGAGGCTTGCTTGAGCCCAGGAGTTTGAGGCTGCAGTGAGCCATGATCACACCACTGCACTCCAGCCTGGGTGACAGTGAGACCTTGTCTCAAAAAAAAAAAAAAAAAAAAAAAAAACCAAAAAAGACAAAAAACAAAAAACATCCCGGAGATGAGAGTGGACATTCTTGCAAGAAATGCTGCGCTTCCTGTGCTCCTGGATCAGGGACCACCAAACTTTTTGTGTAAAGGGACAAATAGGAAATATTTTTTGGATTTGTAAGGTATACAAGCTCAGCTGCAACCACTCAACTCTGCCAGCAAGGCCTGAAAGCAGTCATAGGCTGTAGCTGTATCCCAATAAAACTTTATTTGCAAAAACAAGTAGAGGCACAGATGATTGTTAACTCCTTCTCTTGATGGAACAGGAAACAATGTGTGGAAAAATGAGGGCACTGATGACTCTAAGTCGAAAAGTGATACAGAGGATGGAACTCTGAACTGGAAGAAGTTTGAAGAATATCTTAATGAATGTATTTCAATGACATTTTCCCTGTGTGTTACTTATAAAAGTGATATAGATTAAAAAACAAAACTACATCCATGTAAGTTTCAAAGACCTCTTTCAAAAAGCATAAGCTAAATTTTCTAAGTAGCAAAACAAAACAAAACAAAAACACTGTATATAATCTAAATAGCTTTTTTTCCTTTTTTTTTTTTTTTTTTTGAGACAGAGTCTCGCTCTGTTTCCCAGTCTGGAGTGCAATGGTGTGATCTCGGCTCACTGCAACCTCCACCTCCTGGGTTCAAGCAATTCTGCCTCAATCTCCCAAGTAGCTGGGACTACAGGCATGTGCCACCATACCCGGCTATTTTTTTCTATTTTTAGTACAGACAGAGTTTCACCACATTGGCCAGGCTGGTCTTGGACTCCTGACCTTGTGATCCTCCTGCCTCAGCCTTCTAGAGTGCTGGGATTACTGGCATGAGCCACCACACTCGGCCCTCTAAATAGCATTTTTAATTTGTTTAGATTACGTTAAGAAACGGTGTTATCTTAGGTTGGGCCCAGTGGCTCACACCTGTAATCCCAGCACTTTGGGAGGCGGAGGTGGGCGGATCACAAGGTCAGGAGATGGATACCATCCCGGCTAACACGGTGAAACCCCGTCTCTACTAAAAATATAACAAATTAGCCAGGCGTGGTGGTGGGCGCCTGTAGTCCCAGTTACTTGGGAGGCTGAGGCAGAAGAAAGGCGTGAACCTGGGAGGCGGAGCTTGCAGTCAGCCAAGATCGTGCCACTGCACTCCAGCCTGGGCGACAGAGTGAGACTCTGTCTGAAAACAGTAAAAAAGAAAATGGTGTATCTTAAATTAGTGGCTTCTTAGATTTGCAGCAATCGGATTTTATACCCATTGTGATGCAGATATGGAGGCTCAGAGGGAAAAGTGACTTGCTCACGGTCACTCAGTGATTAAAACTGACTACAGAGATGGAATGGCTGATAGTTTTCCCTTTGCTTCCTCCCGCTGAGAGCCCAAACACCACAATGACCATGCAACCAAATGGCCCTAGGGAGGATACAGCCAAAGGGGACACTGCATGAAGGCAGGAACTATATATGCCTCACCTACCACCCATCCCTGCAGCCTAGCCGTGTGATGGGGCAGAGAAGGTGATTGAGTGATGGCACTGACTCTGGCACCAGCTGGCCTGAATTCAAATCATAACTATCTGCACCTTACTTCACGTGTATAGCCCTCAGTATTACCATTTGATAACACTGAGGCCTGAAAAAATGGTACCTGCCTCAAAGGGTTGTTGGGAGGTTTAAGAGTTAATACAGTTGAAAACACCTTGCACAGTGCCTGACACATAGGGAAGCATCAAGAAATATTGGTCATGAGAATGAAGATCTTGACACCATATGCACCTAGCACATAGCAGGTCCATGGAAATGTTTGCTGAATCAATGAGGGAGAACAAGAGTGAACAGATGGATAGAAGCCTGAGTATGCAGGTGAGTGAAGAGATGGACGGGAAAATAAATGGACAAATGGATGAATGGATGGATGGATGGATGTAAAGATGGGTAGATAAATGAATGTAAAGATGGGTGGATTGGCTGGGCGCGGTGGCTCATGCCTGTAATCCCAGCACTTTGGGAGGCCGAGGTGGGCGGATCACGAGGTCAGGAGATCGAGACCATCCTGGCTAACATGGTGAAACCCCGTCTCCACTAAATATACAAAAACTTAGCTGAGCGAGGTGGCAGGCACGTGTAGTCCCAACTACTCGGGAGGCTGAGGCAGGAAAATGGTGTGAACCTGGGAGGCAGAGCTTGCAGTGAGCTGAGATCGCACCACTGCACTCCAGACTGGACGACAGAGCGAGACTCCGTCTCAAAAAAAAAAAAAAAAAGATGGGTGGATGGATGGATGTGACAATGGGTGGATGGATGGATGTAACAATGGGTGGATGGATGGATGGATGTAAGGATGGGGGGATGTACATATAGACTGACAGATGAATGAATGTTGGGCGGATGGATGTGTGCATGGGTGAGTGGATAAATGGATGAATGGATTGGCAACCTGGAGCCAGAGAGGCCTCTTCCTCCATAACCTGCAGTGAGACCCTCAGTGCAAGATCTGGGCCCAAGATAACCTCTCACCGGCTGAACCAGAACGTTGTTTTTGCCATAGAGCAGGGTGGCACGGGAGTTCTGATGCAGGGACTCCACATAATCGCGGGCAGAGAGGGATGGTCGGTCGTCCATGCTGCCACTGGAATGCCTCTTCTGGATCTGGTAGAGCGTGAGGGGAGACAGAGGGATGAGACCTGAGGTGACCTTGAGGACTCCTACCCTGTTTCCTGCCCCCATGCAAGGTCCCTCCCACAGCCCCACTGTCCACCCCACTCACACAGAGCGCGGGACGCTTGGTGGGCGAGTCCTGCCGCACGTGGGAGCTGTGGATGCGGTGCCTCTGGACAAGTTCGTCAGCTGAGGGATCGGTCCAGAAGTGATCTGCAGTCTTCATCTTGGTGTACTCTAGGGCACAGGGCCCCACTGAGGGGCACGTGGGAGCTGGGAACCCACTGCCCCGGAAAGTCCTCCCGCTCATCTACCACCAGATGGCCGCCCACCTCACTACCCTCTCTTCCAGCCTGCCAGGACAGCGTGCATTTTGATGGGCGAGGCTGGACAGGGGTGAGAGTGTCCCAGAGGAGTTGCCCCTGAGACTCAAGAGCAGGGGTCTAGATGAAGCTCAGCTCCATCTAGAAGTGGTCACAGGACCACTTACCCAACAAAGACGCAAGGATGGGGCCGTCCACAGGGTCCATCAGGAGAGCTTCCTTCTCATAGTATTTACTAGCAAGAGGAGAGAATATGCAGGTTTGGATGGAGACCAGCAGAGGACGCACAATCCACAGACGAGAGTTCAATCCCCAGTGTCACTTGGTTACCACCCAGAGCCTCAGCTGCCCCATCTGTAAAATGGGGATAATAATAATATAGCTCATAGGGCTGACCGAAGAACTTTTTTTTTTTTTTTAAAGATAAGGTCTTTCTCTGTCACCCAGGCTGGAATGCAGTGGCACAATCAAAGTGCACTGTAACCTCGAACTCCTGGGCTCAAGCGATCCTTCCACTTCAGCCTCCTGATTAGCTGGGGCTAGAGGCATGTGCCACCAGACCTGGCTAATTTTTTAATTTTTTGTAGAGACAGGGTCTTATTATGTTGCCCAGGCTGGTCTTGAATTCCTGGCCTCAAGTGATCCCACCACCTTGGCCTCCAAAGCACTGAGATTACAGGCATAAGCCACCATGACCAGCCTATTGGAAGGACTTTGGAGAGAAACAAAAAATTAAAGGCATGTAGCGGAGTGCTCAACATGTACATCCTTAACACATGGTCATGATAGAGCCTTTATAACAGTAACAGGAATAATAATTAATAGGTTGCAGAGGCCTGGCTGACTCTATCTGCCTCTACCACATCTTCCATTTGAGACAGGAAGTGACTTAGAGGCTCAGATGATGTCTGCCCTTCTATTACTGGGGCAACCAAATGCTGTTTAGCAGCAGTGGGTACTGAAAGGCTGTATAACAAGCTTTCCTGCCTTGATAACTAATATGGAGAGCACTGGCCTGAGATGCTCAAAAATGCCCCCTGGGATTTGGCTGTGAAGAATAACAAGTGATGCCATCTGATATGGTTTGGCCGTGTCCCCACCCAAATCCCAAATTGAATTGTATCTCCCAGACTTCCCACGTATTGTGGGAGCGACCCAGAGGAAGGTAATTGAATCATGGGGGCCGGTCTTTCCCATGCTATTCTTGTGATTGTGAATAAGTCTCACGACATATGATGGGTTTATCAGAGGTTTCTGCTTTTGCTTCTTCCTCATTTTTCTCTTGCCACCACCATGTAAGAAGTGCCTTTTGCCTCCTACCATGATTCTGAGGCTTCCCCAGCCATGTGGAACTTTAAATCCAATTAAACCTCTTTTGGTTCCCAGTTTCAGGCATATCTTTATCAGCAGCATCAAAATGAACTAATACACCATCAATGCAATGTTTGTGCTGAATGTTTCCACAACTGAGTTATTGTGTAGTGGTTTCTAATTCCTTGAAAACTCATACGGTCTAGAAACAAACAATTTTAGGATGGAAAAGGACCTTGTTCTGACCTCCCAAGGGATCTCAGGCCCAGAGAGGGTGTTGCGGGAAGTCAGGGACCCCAAACGGAGGGACTGGCTGAAGCCGCAGCAGAAGAACATAAATTGTGAAGATTTCATGGACATTTATTAGTTTCCCAAATTAATACTTTTATAATTTCTTACACCTGTCTTTACTGTAATCTCTGAACATAAATTGTGAAGATTTCATGGACAATTATCACTTCCCCAATCAATACCCTTGTGTTTTCCTATACCTGTCTTTAATCTCTTAATCCCGTCATCTCCTTCGTAAACTGAGGAAGATGACCCTGCGGACCCTGTGATTGTATCAACTGCACAAATTGTTTGTAGAGCATGTGTGTTTGAACAATATGAAATCTGGGCATCTTAAAAAAAGAACAGGATAACAGCAATGTTCAGAGAACAAGAGAGGCAACTTTGAACTGGCTGCCAGTGAGCCAGACGGAACAGAGCTATATTTCTCCTCTTTCATAAGCAAATAGGAGAAATATCGCTGAATTCTTTTCCTCAGCAAGGAACAGCCCTGAGAAGGAGAATGCGCCCTGAAGGTAGGCTTATAGACGGCCCCTTTCAAGGCGTCCCGTCCCATCTTTTATGGTCGAAGCCAAAGGGATGAAATAAGCCCCAGTCTCCTTTAGCGCTCCCAGGCTTATCAGGTGGAGGAAAATTCCCACCTAATAAATTTTGGTCAGACAGGTTGTCTGCTCTCAAACCCTGTTTCCTGATAAGATGTTATCAACGACAATGCCTGCCGAAACTTCATTAGCAATTTTAATTTCACCTCATCCGGTGGTCCTGTGATCTCGCCCTGCCTCCATTTGCTTTGTGATATTTTATTACCTTGTAAAGTATGTGATCTCTATGACCCACACCCTATTCGTGCACTTCCTCCCCTTTTGAAAATAGCTAATAGAAACTTGCTGCTTTTATGGCTCGGGGAACATCACGGATCCTGCCAACATGAGATGCCTGCCCCGGACACCCAGCTTTAAATTTCTCTTTCTTTTTTCTTTTTTTTTTTTTTTTTTGAGGCGGAGTCTCGCTCTGTCGCCCAGGCTGGAGTGCAGTGGCCGGATCTCGGCTCACTGCAAGCTCCGCCTCCCGGATTTACGCCATTCTCCTGCCTCAGCCTCCCGAGTAGCTGGGACTACAGGCGCCCGCCACCTCGCCCGGCTAGTTTTTTGTATTTTTTAGTAGAGACGGGGTTTCACTGTGTTAGCCAGGATGGTCTCGATCTCCTGACCTCGTGATCCACCCGTCTCGGCCTCCCAAAGTGCTGGGATTACAGGTTTGAGCCACCGCGCCCGGCCTAAATTTCTCTTTCTTGTGCTCTTTCCCTTTATTTCTCAACCCAGTCGAGATACTTAGGAAATAGAAAATAACCCATGTTAAACATCGGGAGTGGGTTCTCCCAAAAGAGGGTAAGTGATTTAGTTGCTGGAGGCCATACGGCAGGCAGATACAGGCTTGGGCTGAGCCCACCTGCCTCAACTCTTGCCAGCATACAGCAGAAAGTAAAGGACATGGGATCTGGAGTGCCACAGAATGGGTGGGAGCCCAGCTATGCCACTCCCTGTCTTGCTGTGTGTTGCTGGGCAAGTGAGAGCCCTCTCTGAGCTTTGGTCCTCAGCTGTAAAATGGGAGGAAGTATAGAACTCAAATGCCTGGGTTGTTGGAAGGATTCAATGACAACTTGCTTACATAGCACAGCACAGAGCCCAACATCAGGAAATCCTCACGAAATGGTGGCAACATCACTGTAATCTTACCCTCTGAGAGTCTTCCATCAACTGGAATATTGTATGAGCCAGAATTGACATGCTCTGGACTTATTTAATATCAAGGTTGTACATTTTGGCATCAAATCTGAAGATAACACATTAGGAAACTTTTCACTTTGCCACCACTCAGTTTCTAAAAATCAGCAGAATTACATGATCAAAACCCTCAAACATGCTGCCTCAAAAATGAGTAGGTAGGGCTCTCAAAATAAATAAAAAAAGGCCAGCCACAGTGGCTCATGCCTGTAATCCCAGCACTTTGGGAGGCCAAGGTGGGAGGATCACCTGAGGCCAGGAGTTCGAGACCAGTCTGCCCAATATGGTGAAACCCTGTCTCTACTAAAAATACTAAATTAGTCTGGCGTGGTGGTGCATACCTGTAAAACCAGCTACTTGGGAGGCTGAGGCATGAGAATCACTTGAACATGGGAGACAGAGGTTGCAGTGAGTCAAGACTGCGCCATTGTACTCCAACCTGGGCGACAGCATGAGACTCCATCTCAAAAAATAAAAATAAATTTTAAAATTAGCAGGTAGCGTTGGAACCGAGGTGTGACTGTAAAAAGTAGCTGAAGGGGCTGGGCGCAGTGGCTCAAACCTGTAATCTCAGCACTTTGGGAGGCTGAGGTGGGCGGATCACGAGGTCAGGAGATCAAGACCATCCTGACTAATATGGTGAAACCCCGTCTCTACTAAAAATACAAAAAAAAATTAGCCGGGTGTGGTGGTGGGCACCTGTAGTCCCAGCTACTCGGGAGGCTGAGGCAGGAGAATGGCATGAACCCGGGAGGTAGAGCTTGCAGTGAGCCGAGATCGCGTCACTGCACTCCAGCCTGGGCGACAGAGCAAGACTCCATCTTAAAAAAAAAAAAAAAAAAAAAGAAGCTGAAAGGAGTTTCTTTGGGGTGATGAGGTTTATTTTGGAATAATTCTGTATCCTGATGGTGGTGTGGGTTATATGAAACTATACATGTGTTAAAGTGTCATAGAACTGTATTAAAAAAATTGAGTACCTATAAAAATTGATGAAATCCAAAAAAGTTTTGCGGTTAGTTAATAGTATTGTACCAATGTCAATTTCCTGGTTTTGATCATGGCACTATGGGTATGTAAAATGTTATCATTGAGGTTAGGCAATTAGTACTCTCTGTACTAATTTTGCAACTTCTATGTAAATCTAAATTAAAAATAAAAAGTTGAAATGAAAAGAAAGCAGGTTGACATTGCTTCTCAAATAAATTACTAATTCCCTTTGACCAACTGAATCAGCAGGTCATATGCTCAAGGTCATATGCCAAAGGCAATAATTAAAGAGGCCCAGAAACCTTCATGGGGCAGGAGGCAGAGACATGTTATTACTACAAGGTAAATAGTGAACTGGAGATCCAGAGCTTGGATTTCTTGCATTTTCTCTCCTGTCTCTAGGCCTCTGCACCTGCTACTCCCTCCACCAGAAACACTTCGTTCCCCATCCCATCACCTGGCTAATGCCTCCGTGCTCTTCAAATGGAGGCTTAACTGTTGCGCCATCCAGGACACTTTCCCTGACCACCAGGAGAAAATAATCAACACCACCACGCCCCCTTGGAACATCCATCACGTATTATCACCATGACTGTTTGCTGGTTTTCCTTGCAAGCACATGAACTTCATGAGAAGAGGGATTTTTCTCGCCACTTTCATGCATATTTTCCTTGCAAAGGGGCAAAGAATGATAACAAAACATCCACTGTGTGAAGATGTGGTTAAGCCAGCACTTTTATATTCTGAAAGATGGGGAGATTCTGAGATATTACACACTCTCTCTCTCTCTCTCCCCGCCCCATCCCACTGTTCCTGCCACCTCTTGGGGGCTGGAGAGGCATGCTGGCCACGAGGAGTGTCAGGTGATAAATTCTTCCATGGCTCTTGAGATGATGTACAAGCTCTGTAACATGACAGGCATCACCACTGTATCCCTGATGTCTAGGTTAGTGCCAGTACACAGCAGGTCCTCATTAAATATTTGCTGGATGAATGAATGCATGGATGAATGGTTACCCAAGAGGGTTCATACTATAAAACTTTCACATCAGATTAATCTAAGCTAGTGGAGAAAATGTAGAAAGGCTCACCATGCATTTTCAAAATGCTGTATATTTACCAAATTCCCTTCTCACTTCTCTGAGTATCGGGAATCGCCATGCCATTTACCAAAGGAGATTAACAGGCACACAGAGGCTAAGCAACTCTCTAGGGCCACACAGTGATTGAGTGGAGTAATCCACAGGAGAAGGAAGAAACTCAGGATTCCTATACTCCACCCTAAATCCGAAGACCTTGCACTGCCATTAAGCTCTTGAATCTACCCAACGTTCAGGCATTTAATCCCTTTCAAACTTAGTGGCTGTCAAAGAGAAAAAGAAAGCAGCTTTGTGTGAGGGGATGCAATTCCCAAGACGGCCAGCAGGTGGGGGCAGAGCATGGCCAGGTATTGAGTCTTTCCCTCTCACCTGCTGTTTTCCACAAGGTAATGCACAATTTTGTCCAGGACCTTCTCAAACAAGGCCGTGCGAATCCACAGATGCTTGATGGCAAGTGGGGACAAGCTGGGCAGCTTCGGCAGCTTCCGCACATTCTCCTGGAGGCCCTGGATCTGGTTTCTCCTTCAAAACCAATGAGAGAGAGGAATAAATACTCACAAGAGCAAATCCACACAGGACTAATTGGCAAATGGGAGAATGTTCAATCTCTCGGGAAAATGAAGGAATGGCAGCTAAACCACAAGAGCCCATATTGCTGCTAGCAAGCTGGTCAGGAGTTAAAAAAATAATAATACCCAATGAGTGTGCAGATGTGGTTAAACAGACACTTTCCTACACTGCCAAAGGGCAAGCCAGATTCTCATACGGATATCCCCCCGCCTCTCTCTCCTGGAAAGGAGTGCTGGCCAAGAAGAGTCCTGGAGTGTAGATCCTTCATTGGGTCTCCAGTGCACTTGGGAAGCAAGCTCTTCAACATGACTGGCAGAGAGCTACAAGACCTTGCCCCACTCATCTCTCCAACAATCTCCTTACCACTAACCCTTATCACTCCATGATCCAGCCAGACAGAGGTATGTGCAGATGCCTGAGGGCACCAGAGTCTCATCTGAAGCCTTTCCCTGGGCTGCCGCTTCTTCCGGGTTCCCTCCCCACCCATTCCCAGGCTGATCCCTCTCACTGTTTAGGTCTCAGCGAGGGCTTCGCCTCCTACATACAGGAAGCTCTCCTGGACCAATCAAAGCTGGTCTGTGCTCTGTCAGCCTCTGGAGCTGAGCTCCCTGCTCACTTTTCTGTCTTCCCCTCCATGCTGTGATCTTGAGGATATGAAATTGGCAACTTATTTTGTTGTTGTTGTTTTGAGATGGAGTTTCACTCTTATTGTCCAGGCTGGAGTGCAACGGCACAATTTCGGCTCACTGCAACCTCTGCCTCCCGGGTTCAAGCGATTCTCCTGCCTCAGCCTCCTGAGTAGCTGGGATTAGAGGCATGCACCACCACGCCCAGCTAATTTTGTACTTTTAGTAGAGATGGGGTTTCTCCATGTTGGTCAGGCTGGTCTCCAACTCCCGACCTCAGGTGCTCTGCCTGCCTTGGCCTCCCAAAGTGCTGACTACAGGCGTGAGCCACCGCACCCGGCCGCAACTCATTTTTTTTTTTTAAAATAAAATACTTACTGAGAGTCTACCATGTGGCAAGCACGGGCCCTCTTCGTGTTTATATCTCCAGGGCCCAGCACAGTGGCTGACATATAGAGGAGGCTTAGTAAATGTTTATGAATGAGGCCGGGCGCGGTGGCTTAAGCCTGTAATCCCAGCATTCCGGGAGGCTGAGGCGGGCAGATCACGAGGTCAGGAGATCGAGACCATCCTGGCTAACATGGTGAAACCCCGTCTCTACTAAAAAATACAAAAAACTAGCTGGGCGAGGTGGCGGGCGCCTGTGGTCCTGGCTACTCGGGAGGCTGAGGCAGGAGAATGCGTAAACCCGGGAGGCGGAGCTTGCAGTGAGCTGAGATCTGGCCACTGCACTCCAGCCTGGGCGACAGAGCGAGACTCCATCTCAAAAAAAAAAAAAAAAAAGTTTATGAATGAGTGATTGCATATATGAATAAATGCTTCTCCCTTACCACTTGCACAGGCATCTCTAATTCCTCCATTAGGAGGGTGACAAATCTAATCCTTTAAGAAGTTATCTGCAAACACCTGGGAACTTAGCAGATGGACTGGAAGGTACTCAAAGACCAGTTGGCTGAGAAGTCATTCCAAATGGGAGTTGACAGAGCCAAATCCTTAGCTCTGACCACCATACCGTTCTGGCCAGCAGCCCTGGGCAGGCAGGGCCTGAAACGCAAGGAAAGGGCCATTCTCATCCAGTGAAGTGGAGTGACCACCCACAACAGAGACTGCAAACATAGGACATGCTTGTATGCTTGTCTCTTCCCTGCCTTTGCCCTTGACAGACATGACCAATCAATCCATGTGCTTTTCCCCAGAACACCCAATCATAGGTTCAGAACCACAGTACATTCCTCTGGGAAGCCACTAGACCAAATTTGTTGCCAGGAGTTGAAACCAAATTTGTCATCCCTGACCAGGCTGTAGTATAGACTGGGGGTTTGGCTGTGCAGACAGGACCTCCCAGGGAGTGGCTCTGGCTGAAAGTGCTCACATGCACACATTCTGTCCTTGAGCCTCCCCCTAACACATACCACCAGCCACCAAGACGAAGGAGGGAAGCCACCTCTCCCCTTCAAAGGTTACTTCAATATAAGGGTTTTTTTTTTAAACTTTTTTTTTGGGAAGGAGTCTTGTCTGTTGCCCAGGCTGGAGTGCCATGGCACGATCTCAGCTCACTGCAACCTCCATCTCCCAGGTTCAAGCAATTCTCCTGCCTCAGCCTCCCGAGTAGATGGGATTACAGGCGCCTGCCACCATGCCCGGCTAACTTGTATATTTTTAGTAGAGACGGGGTTTCACCATGTTGGCCAGGCTGGTCTCGAACTCCTGACCTCAGGTGATCCACCAGCCTCGGCCTCCCAAAGTGCTGGGATTACAGGCGTGAGCCACCACACCCAGCCGGGGTTTTTTTTTTTAACTTCTAATCAGTGTATTTGAATGTGTTACAATATGCCTATTGATATGTGGCCCTCGTGTCTGGTCCACACAGACAGAGACCATATTGGTTCTATCAAACTTTGGTTGCCTTGCATTTAGAATGGGCCGTGGCTCCCAGTAGGCTCTCACTCAACAGTTGTTTCTTGGGCATCTACCAGGTGCTAGACACTGGCCCAGATGCTTGAGACATAATGGGAGAAAACAGATCTAGTTTTCTCTCATGGAGTTCAGCATCAAGTGAGATAGACAACAATCAAACAAACCTGACATGAATAACTACAGATGTCCAATCAACAACTGGGAGGAAAATAAACAGGGCGATATCGAAGAGAACATGCAGGGGTGGAATTTTCTGAGCTAACGGAAGGTCTGAATGATGGCAAGAAAGCAGCTACGGATGATCAGATGGGTGAGTCTGGTGGAGGGTGAGGCACATGCAAAGACCCTGGGGTGAGAAAGAGTCTGGTGGGTTTGAGGAGCAGGATAGGGAGTGAAGAGAGTGCCCGGGGATGCAGGCTCTCTCGGGGCCCAGGGAGGACTGTGGACTATTCTCTGGGGAGCTGCTCCCACCTGTGCCCCACATTTTGCACTCACGCGCTCTCAATCAGCTGCTCCAGGTCTTGCACCTTGCGGCTCAGATCCTCAGCCGGCGGGAAGCTCTTGCCCACTTTCATAAAGAGGGCTGCGATCTTGTTGCTGCGTAGAAAGCCGGCCGCCCGCCGCCGAAGCCCGTGTAGGACGCAGGCCTCCACAGCCGCTGCGGGGACATGGCAGTCAGCAGGCCCTGCCCTGCCCTGCCCATGCTCCCCAGCACCCAGCATGTCCCAGAGCTTCTGTCAGACACAGGAACCTTGGAGAGCCCTCTCAATCTTCTTACCCTCTGTCTTAGCCAAGAGACGGGAAGCTCACACTTGGATAGGTGCATAATCAACGTTTATTGAAAAAGTGATTACATAAGAAGTACTCTTTATTAGGCATCTGCTGGGTGTCAGATAATTGTTAAAATTTACCTTTCCTAATTCTTGTGACAAAACCCATGAAGTAAGAGCTCTAAAGAGCAAACCAGTGCTCTCAGGGGGCAGAGCTTGACCAAGGTTATGCTATGTGCAAGGAGAAATATTGACAAGTTTTGGTCTCATCATTTTGGGGTTTTTTTTGTTTTTGTTTTGTTTTTTTTTGCATTAGAAAACAGTTTGTTTTGAATGAATGATCAAATATTGCCTAATCTGCCCACAGATTTAAAATATTCCTGGAGATGATCTCTTAGATATCTTACTTTTAACTTATATATGCAGTACTTTTCATTTGCTTATGGTGATGTAAGTGAGCTGTCTATTCAGACTTTGTAGACATTGTTTAATCCTTCCTGACAACGGCTTATAAGAAACAACGGACAAAAGAAACCTCAAGGAGGTTCTTCAGGTTTCATTTAGTGCCATCAAATTTCTCCCACCCAAATACTTTTGAGTAGAGCTACCGAATTATTATACTATTTTTATCACTTTTATTCCTCTAAGTTAATTGGTAAGTATGCTAGCAAGTCTTAAGATGGACATGCATGCAATTTTATTTGGAAATAAAAATATTCGGGAACACACAAAAAGCTGGGAATACAAATATATATATATATACACACACACATACATATATGTATCTAATTATGTGTGTGTGTATGCGTGTACAGCTATATGTTTACATAAAGACATCCCACTTAAAAAAATAAGGTCTTCATTTTGGGAGGCCAAGGAGAGAGGAATGTTTGAACCTAGGAATTCAAGACCAGCCCTGACAACACGGCAAGACTCTGCCTTTACAGAAAATTTAAACATTTGCCAGGTGTGGTGGCACATACTTGCGGTCCCAGCTACTCGGGAAGCTGAGGTGGGAGGAACGCTTGAGCCTAGGAGGTTGAAGCTGCAGTGAGCTGTGATTGCGCCACTGCGCTCCAGCCTAGGTGACAGAGTGAGATCCTGTCTCAAAAAAAGAAAAAATAGAAAGATCTTGCCCAAAGTCAATTCAAGAAAGTGGCAGAGGTGGATCCAGGTCTGCCTGGCTGAAAAGGGGGTGAACTGAGGTCCGTGGCCTCCCAGGACACGGTGTGTGCTCAGCATGTTGTGGGCCCCGTGGGGTGGTGCCCCCAGCCATTTGGACGGCAGCTGATGGGCTGGCCAGCTGTCCTAGCTCAGGCCTCTCCACAGGACCAAGATCACGGGAGGGGAATTCGAACACGTCCTTCATTATGAGACACTCCAATTATTAAATTAAGACATTTTCAGGGAGATAGAAAGACAGACTACCACTTCTATGTACACACTGATAATCCTGACCTCAGAGACACTCAGAACCCATCTCTACCATTCTTAAAGTACAGCAAGAGCCTGGCCATGGGGTTATTTCTGGAAGCTTGTGAGCAGAGCTGGTTCAAGGAGACATGTCTGAGTCACGCTCTGAGCCCTGGGCCTGCCTGCTTTGCTGAGCCAGATGGACATGACCCTTCAGGCTATGTCACGGGCTCTTAGTTCCCTTTTTTAAAAAGTCCCCATCTACCCTCTCCCTTTACCTAGCAATAGCCACAGGCAGAATGATGGACAGGGAGCCCATTCCTCAGACGCAAGACCGTGTGTCACTTGAGGCACGGTCAGTGTGAACGGTGCCCACGGGGAGGGGAAGACGATCAACTCCTCCAGTGTTAACCACACTGACCTCTTCATGGGGTACAGAAGTCATTTTTAATTGTTTATCTACACTGTTCTGTATTTTCAAATTCTCCAGTGGAGTCCCCCTTTGGAATCCAAAACTAACTTCAGAGTCATAAAGCAAAACAGTGGCTCAAAGACGCCACTTCCCCGAGGCTGCCCACAGAGAAAGAAGCCACTTTCCCAGGCTACAGACTCACCACAGAAGGAGATGATGTGGCTGCTGTCTTCGTGGACAAACTTGCGTGTCACAGCCTCCTCCATGATCTGCTTCACCTGGAAGGCAGAGGTGACCGGAGGGGAAGAGGTCCAAGGTGACCAAGGTGACCTGGGTGTAGGTGCCCCAAAAGGGCTGCACTGCTCCCCACAAGGCCTTTCGGGCTGTTTAGGATGTTTTGATACCTGCTTTCCTTCCCCCTCCTCATCTTGTCTTTTGGAGGTCTGAGGCCTGCTTCCCATTTTATCTGAGCTCCATGCTTCCCATTTTATCAATTATTTGTTCAGGTCCTTTGCATAGTGGGCTGCTGCTTCTCTTAGGGTTCACATAAGATGTCATCTCCTTTCCTGACCACACTGACTAAGGCAGACCCCTCCCCAATCCCATCCCCTATCTTAGTTCCTGTAGGGCACGCACCACTATTCCCATTCTTTTTTTTTTTTTTTCAGATAGTGTTTTGCTCTGGTGGCCCCGGTTGGAGTGCAATGGCGCGATCTTGGCTCACTACAACCTCCGCCTCCCGGGTTCAAGCCATTCTCCTGCCTCTGCCTTCCAAGTAGCTGGGATTACAGGCGCCCGCCACCACGTCTGGTTAATTTTTCTATTTTTAGTAGAGAAGGGGTTTCACTATGTTGTCTTGAACTTCTGACCTCAAGTGATCCGCCTGCCTCGGCCTCCAAAAGTGCTGGGATTACAGGGGTGAGCCGCGGCACCCAGTCTACCACTATTCCCATTCTCTTTGTTGATTTGTTGGCCATCTGTTTCTCTCTTCTAGAATTTAAGTTCCACAAGGGCGGAAACTTCATCTGCCTCATTCACTGCTGAATTTGCACAGCCTAGAACAGTGCCTGGCACAGGGCAGATGCTCAATCAACATTTTCTAAATGACTGGATGAATGAATGAACCAGTGTATGAATGAAAGAATAAGATATATAAAGGAATCGAGAAAGTGCAGGGTAAAAAACTGCCCTGGAATCAGGTAGACCTGAATTCAAATCCCAGCTTGGAGACCTCCCAAACGGGTTTCTGATCTTATTTTGGGAAACGGACGCTCAGCGAGATAAAGGCACTTACCCAGGTAGGCAGAGCTGGCTGTCAGAGACAGGTTCCACCTCGAGACAGACACCCAGGCCGTGTGCTCTTCCCAGCGCACTCGCTCCCTCAAGAATTCTCACCTGGGTGCCTGTAATGTGCCAGGCACGGGGACACAGTGCCGAAGGGCAGCTGTGCCTCTGCTCGTGGTGCCGATCCTCTGGCAGCCTGAACACCCTTCTGCTCCACTGGATTCTGGGCCCGATTCTGCCCAGAGTCACCGTGGGATTTAAGCAAGGTCCGTCTCCTCTCTGGGCCTCAGTTACCCCACTTTGAGGTTGAGGAGGTTGGAAAACACAATCCCAAAGGCCTGTTTCAGCTCTACATCACCCTGAGGGTTCTGATGTTGGGGTAAATAAAGCAAAGTTCTGAGTTACCCCCACCCAGTGGGTTCCCATGCCCTTTCCCACTGTCCTGTGGCCCATTCAGACTCCACCAGACCAGCACATCCATGCATCCATCTGAGAGCTGTCCTAGGCCCTCCCTGCCCACTCTCCCTGCCTTCTGGTTACATCCTGGAGTTGAACACAGAGTTCGGTGCATCCCTGTCCATCTTCTCTGCAGAAACACATGGCAGTGTCCCCCCAGAACTGGCTCACCACCCCCACCCCACACAACCAAGTCAGCACCAGCCCTGTGAACAGCTCCCGATCTCAGCACTCCACCAACTCCAAGCTGGGCATTGCCTGCAGCATTTCTAACCCTGAAAACTATCTAAGGAGGCCCATGAAGTTGGCTTCATTTTGCAGATGTGGAAACTGAGTCTCATGGAGGCAAACTGACCCACCCAAGGTCACAGAGTAGGAAGGAGCACAGTAGAAATTCAAACTTATCACTTTTTTTTTCTCCCTGTACAGGCTCCTGCTGCTGTATCTTGGCTCTTCTCACTATTAGCTGTGTTTCCTCAGGCAAATCCTGTCACTTCTCTGAACCTTAGTTTTCTCCTTGGTTTAAAAGGTTATAGAAATAGCACCAGCTTCAAGGCACTTGGGAAGGCTGAACAAGATAATGATCATCATATACTGAGCATAGAGCCTGGCACGCAATGAATGTCTGCAAAGTGTGCTGCAAATAAATTTCAGCTGCATGCAGGTCATCAGCTCCACCTGAAACCTTACCTGGCCTCCCATCACCATTATTTTGGACCTGGCTGGAATGTCACCGGTTCAGGACATCAAATTCCCCTGCTTGGGTTACTAGAGAAGCTCCTTTTGAAACACCCATCAGGCTGGGCGCGGTGGCTCACACTTGTAATCCCAGCACTTTGGGAGGCAGAGGCGGGTGGATCACGAGATCAGGAGATCGAGACCATCCTGGCTAACACGGTGAAACCCCGTCTCTACTAAAAATAGAAAAAAAATTTAGCTGGGCTTGGTGGCGGGCCTGTAATCCCAGCACTTTGGGAGGCCGAGATGGGCAGATCACGAGGTCAGGAGATCGAGACCATCCTGGCTAACATGGTGAAATCCCGTCTCTACTAAAAAATACAAAAAAATTTAGCTGGGCGTGGTGGCGGGCGCCCGTAGTCCCAGCTACTCAGGAGGCTGAGGCAAGAGAATGGCGTGAACCCGGGAGGCAGAGCTTGCAGTGAGCCAAGATAACACCACTGCACTCCAGCCTGGGTGACAGGGCGAGACTCTGTCTCGGAAAAAAAAAAAAAAAGAAAAGAAAAGAAACACCCATCAGACGTGTAACATTTGGTCAGCACTTGTTTTCCCTGCCAGTCTCTGATCTCCATGAGGGCAAGCACTCTGTGTCTCCTTGCTTTATGGCTATGGTGCCAACAACTACCTTGAGTTCCAGCACATGGTATGTGCTCAATAAAGTTCTCTTTGCAAATGAATGGCTCAAAGAATCATGATTGAACTCAGGCTTTGGTAGAGTATTTCATTTGGAAAAAAAAAATATTTTCTTGTGAACATAATTGTGGGTAATAGAGCAGTAACATTATTATCCCTATTTGTCAGGGGAGGAAAGAGAGGCCCAGAGAGGTGGCGTAATCTGTTTGGGGTCACACAGCAGATGAGGACTGGATTTGGCGTTTGAACCCAGGTTTGTCCGACTCCAGGGGCTGAGCTCCTTCTGTAATATGTCACGAAGCCCACGTGGTCTCAGGGCATTTGCACACCTCTCTCCTCTCTGCAGGAATCTGCCTCCTTCTTTCCTTTGCTCCTCTACGGCAGGACACGGTGATGCTGAGAAACTGCCAGAAGGCAGTTGCCAAGCACCCAAACCCTGATGACATTTGGGAATATGGCAGCAGAGGGAGTGAGTTCAGGCTCAGTCATAGATGGTAGAGGACTTCCAGGGAGGCACTGGGGGTGGGAATTCCAGGCAGCTGGGTCAGGTGCACTTTCATGAATGCACATGGTTAATTAAGAACTGAGAATTTGGGGACAGACAGACCTGGGTTCAAATCCTGGGATGAGCCACTTATCACAACTTGGGCAAATTCCTTTACCCCCTTAGGATAACAGTACTCGGGAGGCAGAGGGTGCAGTGAGCCGAGATCGCGCCACTGCACTCCAGCCTGGTGACAGAGCAAGACTCCATCTCAGGAAAAATAAATAAATAAATAAATAAATAAATAAATAATAAAAAAATAAAAAAATAAAGCACCAACTTCTAAAGATTCAGTCAAATACGTTGGCTGTACCTTCAAAATGTCTTCAGATTCCAACCGCTTCTCAGCCCCTCCACCACCACCTCCCAGTCTAAGTCACCATCACCTCTCCGCTGAATCAATGCTGTAGACTCTTACCGGTCTCCCTGCATCCACTTCTAAGAAGCTCATTTTAATGCAGCCAGAAGGATCTCGTTAAAAGGTAAGTCAATAGAACAACCAGACAGAATATCAATAAGGAAACAAAGGCCTTTAGCAACACTATAAACCAACAATTGGACTTAACAGACATGTACAGGACACTCCACCCAACGATGGCAGGACGCCCACTTTTCTCAAGTGCACATGGAACACTCTCCAGGAGAGAGAATATCTTTCATAAACTTTTTTAAAAAAATGACATTATACAAAGCATCTTTCTCATTCACAATGAAACGAAACAAGAAATCAACAGCAGGAGGAAAACTACCAAATCCACAAATAAGAGTCATAAACAGCATACTCTTAATTAACAAATGGGTCAAAGAAGAAATCTCAAAGGAAATTAGAAAATATATTGAGATAAACACAAAAACACAACATGCCCAAACCTATGGGCTGCTATAAAAGCAGTGCTAAGAAGGAACTTACAGCTGGAAATGCTTACATTAAAATAAAGAAGATCTCAAAGAAACAAGTTACCTGCACACCTTAAGGAACAAGAAAAAGAAGAACAAACTAAAACCAAAGCTGGCAGAAAGAAGGAAATAATAAAGATTAGGCTGGGCATGGTGGCTCACACCTGTAATCCCAGCACTTTGGGAGGTTGACGTGGGCGGATTTCCTGAGGTCAGGAGTTCAAGACCAGCCTGGTCAACATGGTGAAACCCCGTCTCTACTAAAATACAAAAATTAGCCAGGCATGATGGTGGATGTCTGTAACCCCAGCTACTTGGGAGACTGAGGCGGGACAATCACTTGAACCCGGGAGGTGGAGGTTGCAGTGAGCCGAGATCGCACCATTGCACTTCAGCCTGGGTGACAGAGTGAGACTCCATCTCAAAATATATACATAAAAATTAAAAATTTAAAAATTTAAAAATAAAGATTAGGTCAGCTATAAATGAAAGAGAATTTAACAACAGAGAAAACTAACAAAGTCAAGAGATGGTTTGTCCAAAAGATCCAACAAAATTGACAAACCGTTAACTGGATTGACTAAGAATAAAAAAGAATTCTCAAAATTAAAATCAGAAATGAAAATGAGGACATTACAACTGATGCCATAGAAAAAAGCATTATAAGAGAATACTACAAACCAATAAATGTATGTCAACAAATTGGATAACTTAGATAAGATGAATAAATTCTTAGAAATACACAATATACAAACTAAATCATGAAGAAATAGAAAATCTTAACAGACCTATCATAGCAGGGAGATGCTGTCAGTAAGCTAAAACCTTCCAATAATGAAAAGCCCAGGACCACATGGCTTCACTGCTGAATTCTACCAAACACTGAAAGAATTAAACTAATTCTCAAATTCTTCCAAAAATATTAAAGAGGCAGGAACACTTCCAAACTCATGTTATAAGGTCAGGATTACCTTGAAACCAAAGCCAGTCACAAAAAAACTACAGACCGATATCTATGATAAATATGCATGCAAGAATCCTCAACAAAATACTAAAAACAGAATTCAACAGCATATTAAAAGAATATGGTCAGGCACTGTGCAGTGGCTCATGCCTACAGTCCCAGCACTTTGGGAGGCTGAGGCAAAAGGATCACTTGGGCCCAGGAGTTTGAAACCAGCCTGGGCAACATAGTGAAACCTCGCTTCTACAGAAAAATACAAAAATACAAAAACTAGCCAGGCATGGTGGCATGTGCCTGCAATCCAGCTACTTGAGAGACTGAGGTGGGAGGATAGCTTGAGCCCAGGAGGCTGAGGCTGCAGTGAGCCATGATCACACCACTGCACTCCAGCTTGGGCAAATGAATAAGACTCTATCTCAAAATAAAAACAAGACAAATAAATGGAAAGGCATCTTCTGTTTATGGTTTACAAGACTTAATATTGCTAAAATGTTGATATTACCAAAGTAATAGACAGATATAATGAAATTTCTATCAAAGTCCCAATGGTGCTTTTCTTTTTTGCAGAAACATAAATATTTACCCTAAAATTAATATCAAGGAATGTCTCATGGAACCCTGACTACCAAACAGTTTTGAAAAACAATCTTGAAAAATCTTCAGCAAGAATGAAGTTCAAGGTCTCATACTTCCTGATTTAAAAACTTTTAACAAAACTACAGAAATCAAAACAGTATGGTACTAGCATTACACACACACACACACACACACACACACACACACACATTTAGACAAATGGAATAGAGAGCCCAGAACTAAAACCTCACATATATAATCAAATGATTTTTGTCAAGGGTGCCATGCCCATTCAAAGAAGAAAGTGAAACTGACCCAATTGCCCCATAAACTGTTCTTTTTGATAAACATAGAAATTGACCCTTGTGGTCTTAAAAAGCTTGAAACTTGTATTTATCTGAGTTCCTTCCTCAGAGAAGGTCCTTCAGGCTCTCAAAAAAAGTATCAAAGAACTGAAACTCACCAGATCACAGATGGTGGGGGACCCCCTCATTCACCATGATTGCTTCCTTGTCACTCCCTAGTTCTCGTTTTCTTACACATTGTGGCATTTCTTCCTGGCTATATAAACACCTAGTTTTAGTCAGTCAGGGAGATGGATTTGAGGCTGAGCTCCCATCTCTTCAGCTGCAACACCCAATTAAAGCCTTCTTCCTTGGCAATACTTATCATCTCAGTGATTGACTTTCTGTGCAAAGAGCGGCAGGACCTAGACCAAACCCCTGGTGTTTCGGTAACAAAAGGATAGTCTTTTCAATAAATAGTGTTGGGAAAACCGGATAGCTACATACAAAAGAATAAAATTGGACCCTCACCTTATACCACATACAGAAATTAAAGTAAAACAGACCAAAGACTTTAATACAAGCTAAAACTATAAAAATCCTATAAGAAAACAAAGGAAAAGCTTCATGACATTGGATTTGACAATGATTTCTTGGATATGACACCAAATGCATGAGCAACAAAATTAAAAATAGATAAACTGGACAGCAAAGTTAAAACCTTTTGTGGATCAAAGGACACAACAAACAGAGTGAAAAAGGCAACCCATGAAATAGAAGAAAATATTTGCAAATCATATATGTGATAAAGGGTTAATGTCTAGTATATATGAAGAACTGCAACTCAACAACAACGAACAACCGAATTCAAAAATGGACAAAGGACTTGAATAGGCATTTCTCTGAAGAAGATATGCAAATGGCGAACAAGCACATGGAAAGATGCTCAACGTCATTAATCATTAGGGAAATGCAAATCAAAACCACAATGAGATACCACTCACACCTATTAGGATGGCTGCTATGAAAACACAGAAAGTAAGTATTGGTGGGGATGTGGAGAAACTGGAGCCCTTGTGCAATGATCAGGTGAAATGGTGCAGCTGCTATGGTGGACAGTATGGTCGTTCTTCAAAAGATTAACCATACAATTAGCATATGATCCAGTCATTCCACTTATGGGCATACACCCAAAGGAACTGAAGGCAAAGTCTCAAAGTCATATTTGTATACCCATGTTCACAGCAGTATTATTCACAGTAGCCAAAAGGTGGAAGCAACCCAAGGGTCCATCAATGGCTGAATGGATAGACAAAATGTGGTCCACACACACGATGGAATATTATCCAGCCTTAAAAAGGAAGGAAATTCTGACACATGCCAAAATATGAATGAACCTTGAGGACACTGTGCTAAGTGAAATAATCTAGACGCAAAAGAATAAATGCTGCAGGATTCCACTTATAAGAGGTACTTAGTCAAATTTAAAGAGAAAGAAAGGAGAATGACAGTTGCCAGGGGCTGGGGAGAGGAGAAATGGGGAGATATTATTTAATGGGTATAGAGTTTATCTTTCGAAAAGAGACCTGGAGGTTGGCACACAAGAATGTAAATGTACGTAAGACTCAACAGTACACTTAAACATGGTTAAGAAGGCAAATTTTATATTATGTATATTTTACCATTTTAAAATGTACATATGGTATGTGTTCACATAGTATAAATAAACGAATATTTTTCAGTTAAAGAAAAGTTCTATCAAACCACGTCCCTCCTCTACCCAGAACTCTTCCGTGACTCCCATCTCACTCAGCGTGACAACTCAGGTCCTCACCACCTCACACAAGGAGGCCCCTCTGCTAACCTCCAAAGTCCCTTTCCCCCATCCCAACACCTGCTCTACACACACAGGCTTCCTTGCTGCTTGCCCATCTCTGCAGGCAGAGCCCATCTCATGTCCTTTGCAATTCCTGTTCCCTCTGACTGGAATGCTCTTTCTCCAGCAATCTCAACTCTTTCTTCAAATGTCACCTTCCCTGATCATCCTAGTTAGAACCGCAACTCCCCCACCTGCACCCCACTTGAAACCCAACATACCCCTTTTTCCACCTTTTTTCTCTCCATAGTCCTTCACGTGTCCACCACGCTACATGATTTTGCTGATTTACCTTATTCCATAGAGTGTAGTGGCCTCTACGCTCTATGAGGTCAGGAATTCATCTCTGCCATCTGGTGGTGCTCTACTCCCAAGACCCAGCTGAGTGCCTGGCACAGAGCAGGCACTCAATATCTATCTGTTGAATGAATGGGGAGTTTAAACGAGGCGACGCGGGTAAAGCGTTTAGCAGAGGGCTTGATACACGGTGTGTGCTCAACACTCAGTAGCATGTGAATAATGATAACAGACACCCCTGCTGCCCTGGAACAAGTTACATCTGGTCTGTGCATCCCACCTCCCTGCATCAGGCATGTTTATGCAGGTAAAAATCAAGTTAAGAAGAAACAGCAAAATTAACTTTGCAGGGGGAAACACTGCCACTATTGGCAGTATGGAGCCGGTATGAAAAGAGCTTTGCCTACGAGGAAAGGACGGGGAGGAGGCGATAGGCAGGTTGAACGCAGAGAACAACTAGTATATCTTGAGTGAGTCGCAGTTTGCAAAGCTCTCTCCTGCCTACCTTGCCTCACAACATCAGGCGAATACAACCCCCGCTGGCAGAGGAGGCAACCGAGACTCAAGAGGGCCAGGGACATTCCTCTAAATCAGCATAACCAGGAAGATCCAGGGCCAGGCCTGACATCCAAGACTTTAGACTCTAAAACAGAGGACCAGCCAGGGCAACAAGAGTGAAACTCCATCTCAAAAAAAAAAAAGAGGAAATTTGATGTAGATACAAAGGGAAGATCATGTGAAGATCAGGGAGAAGATGGCCACCTATGAGCCAAGGAGGGAGGCTTGGATCAGATCCTTCCCTCACGGAGCTCAGAAGGAACCGGTCCTGCAGACACCTTGATCTTGAATTCCCATCTACAGAGCTGTGAGAAAATCGGTTTATGGCATTCAGGTTGCCCATTCCATGTACCCAGCAAACTTTTTCTGTAAAGGTCTACAGAGCAAATAATTTCTGCTCTGTGGTTAATATGACCTCTATGTCAACTATTAAACTCTACCCTTGTAGCATGAAAGCAGCCATAGATGATACATAATGGGCATGGCTGTGTCCCAATAAAACTATTCACAAAGCCAGTGGAGGGCTGGATTTGGCTCCAGCAGGCCGGTCTACTTCGCAGCTCCAGCCAAGGAAACTGCTCCTCTATCCTGAGTCAAGGCCCAGACGGCCTACTTAGGGGGTCCGCAGTCTGGGACAGCTCTTGGGATCAGTGCTGACGTGACTGACAACTCCCGTACACAGTGGCCGGCCCTCTCTGAAGGTTGTAGCCATCCTGCCAACGTCCTCCTGTTCCTTGGAGTCCACCATCTGCTGTCACCTCCAGAGAGGCTCTGATGCAGGCACGCAGTCACCTGCCTGTGTCTTCCCTCGTGGTGAGCACAGAGGCTACTGGGCCCCATCTGTTCCCTCCACAAAAGGAAGCTATGAGCTTGCTCAGGACATGTGGCAAACCCCTAGCTTTCTCCAGAGCACATGGTGGGAGGGTGGGAGGGGGAGGTGCCAGCCTTGGAAAGTTCTAGCTCTGTCACCAACTAGCAGACACCCTCAAGTGAGCACCACCACTCAGGGTCTCCCCACTTATTCCTCTGGCCTCAAAGACGTGCCCATCTCCCACTGTCTGGGATGCCTTCATTCTCCATTCCTTTCCTTTGTCG
Source organism: Papio anubis (assembly GCF_008728515.1). NCBI lineage: Eukaryota > Metazoa > Chordata > Mammalia > Primates > Cercopithecidae > Papio > Papio anubis. The sequence continues at coordinate 25,523,468 of NC_044991.1, read as the reverse complement.
TGCCTCTTCCACCCTCGGGAACCTGATCATGCAAAATGTCACCTCCCCCACTGCTATGGGCTTAACTGTGTTCCCTTCACCTCCATTCCATATGTGGAAATCTTTCTTTTTTTTTTGAGATGGAGTCTTGCTCTGTTGCCACGTTGGAGTGCAGTGGCGCGATCTTGGCTCACTGCAAGCTCCGCTTCCTGGGTGCAAGTGATTCTCCTGCCTCAGCCTCCCAAATAGCTGGGACTACAGGCACCCACCACCATGCCCGACTAATTTTTGTATTTTTAGCAGAGATGGGGATTTCATCATGTTGGCCAGGATGGTCTCGATCTCTTGACCTCATGATCCACCCGCCTCAGCCTCCCAAAGTGCTGGGATTATAGGCGTGAGTCACTGCGCCTGGCCCACATATGGAAATCTTAACGGTACTATCTCAGAATGTGCTGTCTTTGAAGATTAGATCTTGACAGAGGTGACTAAGTTAAAATGAGGTCATTAGGGTGGGTCCTAATCCAATATGATTATAAGTATCCTTATGAGAAGACGAAATTGGCCAGGCACGGTGGCTCACGTCTGTAATCCCAGCACTTTGGGAGGCCGAGGCAGGTAGATCACACGAGGTCAGGAGTTCCAGACCAGCCTGGCCAACATGGTGAAACCCCATCTCTACTAAAAATACAAAAATTAGCCCGACGTGGTGGTGGATGCCTGTAATCCCAGCTACTTGGGAGGTTGAGGCAGGAGAATTGCTTGAACCCAGGAGTCGGAGGTTGCCATGAGCCGAGATCACGCCACTGCACTCCAGCCTGGGCAACAAGAGTGAAACTCCACCTAAGAAAAAAAAGCAGAAGAAGAAGAGGATATTTAGACACAGACACAAAGGGAAGATCATCTGAAGATCAGGGAGAAGATGGCCACCTAGGAGCCAAAGAGTGGGGCTTGGATCAGATCCTTCCCTCACGGAGCTCAGAAGGAACCAGTCCTGCAGACACCTTGATCTTGGACTTCCATCTCCAGAACTGTGAGAAAATCAGTTTATGTCATTCAAGCTGCCCATTCCGTGTACTGTTAGGGCAGCCTTAGTGAAGTAACAGATCTGAGAGTACCACCATTACCATCATCTTCGTCCTTCTCATCATCTTCATCACCTCTCCCTCTGACCAAGCCCTTCTCGTGTGCCAGACTCAGCTAACAGATGGTGTCTAGGTTTGATCTGTATTATTCGCTCATTATGCCCTCTCCACGGTGCTGTCAGGACAGATTCTATTTCATACACAGTTCTCAGATGATGAGACCGAGGGGCAGAAAGACTAAGGAAAGATGAAGTAACATGCCCAAGGTCATATAGTGAATAGTGGGCAGAAACGGAAGCTAAGCCCACACTCTTGACTGCACCTCTAGAAGCTTCACCCAATGACTATCTCTGAAAATAACACTAACCCTCTTATTTATATGTGCCCGGCACTTGCCACACATACCCTGTGAGTGCACAGAAACCTGATAACATATGCCCCAGGGAGTCAGTATCACTAAAGCTCAGGGACGTTGGTTACTACGTGCCCAAAATCATCAACAGATCTGAGGTTTAAACCCTGGTCAATCTGACTCTAAGGGAAGCCTCTTTCCACCACACACTGCCCCACATCTAGGAGTCAGATGAACTAATTCATCAAATCTCCAAACCCCATGACTGTGTTGGACAGCTACAGGAGTGCCTGCCCTAACACAGCCACAGGCTGAGTCAGGGAGCCAGGAATCCGGGAGGCCTCCCCGCAGACGGCTGCTGCCCTGACTCTCTGCGCGGGATGAACGATGCACCCAGACCACCTGGGCCTCCTTGTCAGGACTCAGTGATACAACACAGAACAAACAGTCTCTTCCCCTTCCTCTTTCTAACCACTGCACCTGGAGGTTAACAACACTGATGTGTTTATTCTTCGTTTCAGTGCACGCTAGGCTGGGGCATTGGGGACTTTTGCTTCTCTGTATTACAGGATGGCCTGGTTGAGAAAAATTGAGATGCAGAGGCTAGCTGTTGGCAAAGCCATAGGCAGGTGTCTCCGCTGGGGGCCTGTGTGCTCAAAGGATATCAAGAGGGCTTTTTGGTTTGGAGTTGAGGGAAGAAGGAGTTTGGGGTACAGGGGCCATGGGAACCAAGGATGGGAAGAGAGGGCAGTGGAGGGGGCATGAGAAGGCCCTGACTGCCTCCCAGGTCCTTGGCCAAGTTTGGCTGATGAGATAGTTGCTGCCTTGCACCACCCAGATCCCATCAGAACTGTCAAAGACCCTCAGCTGTCAGCCCCACGGGAGACAGGACATTGCCAGCCCCACGGGGGACAGGACACCTCTCTGGAGGTGTCCAGAGAGCCTCTTCCAAGGTCTCGCTTCTTCCCACGAGGCACACATCCAATGACTGCTGCATGTGGGGAATAAACCTCCAGCCACTTTGCCCCAACTCAGGATGACTCGGAAGGGCCATCCCAGCTCCCCTTGGAACTCCCTGCAGGGCTGGCCAAGGCTTCCCCTGAGGCTGCATCATGGCCTGACTTCTCCCTCTGCCTCTCCTGCTTGCTTCGCTCCACCTCCTGGTGTTGATCCTAAGAGCACCTCCTCCTAACCCGCCCACACGCTGACCTCCATCTCCACCAAGGACCACTAACCTACAGTGTGAACCCATCTGGGCCAAGTCAATAGAGACAAGCTGCAAATGGTGCAATGCCCGCAAATTCAGCCACACAGGATGCAGAAGCCTAGCCCCTCTAATCAGGGCTGTGATACTGGGTGCAAGGTGTGGAAAGCCTCAGGGGAGGAATCACAGCCCTGTTCAGGAGGGGCTTTTAGTGCAGTGAGCCCGAGGGTCAGATGAGATAAGAGGTTCAGGGAAAGTGTTATGCAGTAGTAGCACAGCTGCTCACTCCTCAGCCAGCAGCATCAGCATCACCTAGGAACTGGCTGGTAATGCAAATGCTAACCCTAACGCCCTTCCCCAACTGCTGGAGGCGTTTCCCAAGCCCGCCCAGGGATTCTCATGTGCGCTCAAATTTCATTAGAGTTCAAGCGAAAGGAAGAGGAGAGAGGGAGAGCGAAACAACACTGAGAAAAGGAGGGCGGGAGTGGATAGAAAACCAGCTACCTCAAGCTTCCTTAAGGAAGGGACTTGGCAGCCACAGCTCTTGTTTGGGGACCCTCTCCATACACCTAGCCCCCTTCTGGTAACCTCTCCCTCCCGCCCCTTCAGACCCAGGAGTGGTGATGGTTCCTGGTTCCTACTGTTAACAGCCACCGGGCGCTACATCCTTCCTTGTGGACTCCCAGCATCCTTCCTCCCACCGCCTTAGTCAATAGCCTCTTTATTAAATTTGCCTTAATGTACTCGGTTTGGGGGAGGCATCTGTTTCCTGTTGCCACCATGACAGTTTTCACACACTGTCTCAAGTCCAAACGCTGTAGAGTGGAGAAGGCTGTCCACTTACAGCTGTGGATCTTGAAATTCAGAGAGTTGTTAAGCTCCTCTCCTGAGGTCACACAGCCAGGAAGCTGGCTGCAAACCTCTTACCTTGGGAATGGATCTGGAGCTGCTGATGCTAAGGGTGCATGTAGTGCTCAGCCTGAGACACAGGCTGGGATAAGTGAGGACCTCTTCCACCTTTGCTACCCAGTACTGGTTATATCTCCCCAGAAGTCTGATATCCCAGGTACCTGCTAGAATATCTCCCCAGGAGTTAATGACAGGCTGACAACCTGAGGCCAGGAGATGAAATTGAAAAGGTTGTTAATTAGCAAGGAGGGTAACAGGTTATTACCCTTGAACACTGCAGAAAAGGGCATTGTCTCCATGCAGGAAGAGAGGAGGCTGCACACTCCTCCGAACCCATCCCGGGGCACAGACCAGACTGTGGACAGGGGAAGAGGGCCAGGCAGCTCTGGAAGGAAGAGCTGGAATTCAGCTCACTCTTTCCCCATTCCAGGCTCTCAGACGTGGGCTTGGGCTTGATCCACTTTGAAGGCTGACAGATGCCAGGGAGTCTGGGGTGGTCCTGAGGCAGTGATGGTCTGGGATCACTGTGGCCTGTGTGCAGGAACTTTATGGTGGGGAAGCTCATTATTCACTTTTTTTGGGCACTCACTATGCTCCAGGAACTGTGTATAACCACAACAACTCTGATGATTAAGTCCCCAAATTATTCCATTTTAGAATGGGGAAACCGAGGCACAGATTTTTTCTTTTCATATAATCTGCCCTAGGTTACTCAAAGGTGGCAGGAGTCAGACCCAGGGCCCTTGTTCTGATGAACACCTTGTCTCACAGCAGAAGCTGGAGGATGCTATTTTGAACCAAATGATAGAGAGAATATTTACTTGAACACATTCCTTTAAAAAAAAAAATTTAAGTTCAAGGGTACATGTGCAGGTTCATTATACAGGTAAACATGTCACGTGGGTTTGTTGCACAGATTATTTCATCACCCAGGTACTAAGCCTATTAGCCAAGTTATTTTTTCTGCTCTTCCCACCTTTCACCCTCTGATAGGCCCCAGTGTCTGTTGTTCCCCTCTTTGCATCCATGTGTTCTCATCATTTAGCTCCCATTTATAAGTGAAAACGTCGTATTTATTTTTCTGTTTTGCATTAGTTAGATAAGGATAATGGCCTCCATCTCCATTCACGTTCCTGAGAAGGATGTGATCTCTTTTTTTTTTTTTTTTTTTGAGACGGAGTCTCGCTCTGTTCCCCAGGCTGGAGTGCAGTGGCGCGATCTCAGTTCACTGCAAGCTCCACTTCCCAGGTTCACGCCATTTTCCTGCCTCAACTTCCTGAGTAGCTGGGACTACAGGCGCCCGCCGCCACCACTCCCGGCTACTTTTTTTGTATTTTTAGTAGAGACGGGGTTTCATCGTGTTAGCCAGCATGGTCTCAATCTCCTGACCTCGTGATCTGCCCGCCTCGGCCTCCTAAAGTGCTGGGATTAGAGGCGTGAGCCACTGCGCCCGACTGATCTCATTCTTTTTTGTGGCTGCATAGTATTCCATGGTGTATATGCACCATGTTTTCTTTATCCGGTCTACCATTGATGGGCATTTAAGTTGATTCCATGCCTTTGCTATTGTGAATAGTGCTGCAGTGAACATTGGTGTGCATGTGTCTTTATGACAGAATGATTTCTACTCCTTTGGGTATATACCCAGTAATGGGATTGCTGAATCGAATGGTATTTCTGTCTTTAGATTTTTGAGGAACTGTTGCTGTCTTCCACAATGACTGAACTAATTTACACTCTCACCAAAAGTGTATAAACATTCCCTTTTCTCTGTAACCTTGGCCATTCTGACTGATGTGAGATGGTAGCTCACTGTGGTTTGATTTCCATTTCTCTAATGATCAGTGATGCTGAGCTTTTTTTCATATGGTTTTTGGCTGCATGTATGTCTTCTTTTGAGAAGTATCTGTTCATGTCATTTGCCCCCTTTTTAATGAGGTTTTTTCCCTTGCAAATTTAAGTTCCTTACTTGAACATACTTTACGTGCCAGGTGCTTTTATAGAATTCTTATTTAATCCTCAAAAGAGCATTATTACTCCATTTTAAAGGCGTATAAACTGAGGCTCAAGGAGTTTATGCAATTTTTCCCAGGGTCACACAGCCAGGAAAGGGCACTGCTGGAACTCAAACTAGGCCTCTCTGATGGCCTTAAAGCCCTGCCTCCAGTCCCGCCCAGAACTGGGTCATCTGAAAATCAAGGTGCTAGGAAACCCGTGAGAAGGGACTACTCAGCTTCTCTGAACTTGAGGACCAAAAGAAACACCTCATTGGGAGTTAGGAGACCTGGGGTGCCTGACGAGACTGTACCAATCACACCTAAAGGGGGTCTTTCAGGAGATGCGGGTCCACAAAGGTCCAGGTGGTCAGGAGGCTTTTATCCCTCCGCAGCATCCATTCTAAGGGGTGCTCCAACATTTCCTTGCATTCCTCCAATGATGGGGAGCTCATTCCTTTTGGAACCAGCAAATTAGCATAAAGAACAGGGTGTCAGGGGGCAGCTGAGAGAGGCTGAGAGCCCAGTATGTGGAGTCACTGACTTGGGGTCGAATCCTCGGCTACGCACTGTATGTGTGATGTTGGGCAAGTTTCCAACCTCATGTGGATATCTGTAAAGTGAGGTGGGTGGTACCCAGCACCCCTCCCTCTTAGGGGTAAGGTGGGAGGCCTGAATGAGATCCTGGAGATGGTGCCTGACACACAGCAGGGATTCTACAAATGATAGAGGAGCCTGAAATGACACGGACTACCCAGGAGATGCTCATGGGCGTCAGGTGAACGGCCGGCTGCTGAGGCATCCTTCAGCTCAGTGCCGCCATCCCTGGGCTTCCCACCTCCTGGCTAGTCGGGACCTAGCTGGCCTCTGAGGCTGCAGCCCAGCTCTGTCCCTCCACATCATGCCTCTGAGCACCTGCCCAACCACCTCCAGCCCCACCCCGCAACCATTCAGAAACCAGCCCCGCCCTCTCTCCCTCTCTCCACCTGCAAATATTTAAACAGCATAAAAACAGGATTAATCTCAGGAGGGACTCAGGGCAAGTGAGCACTAATTCCAGGCAGGGAAACCCAGGGCAATCTGTGAGGCAGGAAGGGGGACTTCTGGGTCTCCTGGGCCTGCCCTGTCTTCTCCAGTCCTCTCACCTGCCACCTGCCCACACCCAGGTACCCTCTGCTGCCCACCTTGAGTCCTGCCAGGTTCCACATTAACTTTGCTACTCGTCCCTGCCTCCCCACACTGGGCTGACTTTACTCCTCTGAACCCCAGATGAGACTCACATGCCCCCAGGGTGCAGAGCTGTCATAAAGATTGCAGAAAATAGAGGCAGAGCCTCAAACAGGACCCAGCACACAGCCGGTGCCAGATCAAGGGAGGCACTCTAGGCGGGGGGAGGAAGGCAGTGGGTGGGGAGGGGGACAGGGAGGTAAAAACAAAAACAGGTCAGTCTCCAGCTCTGCCATTTGCTAGGTGACCTCGGGCCTCAGTTTCCTCATCTGTGAAACGGGGATGGTGCCTGCATCACCTCATAGGACTGCTATGCGAGGATGCCATGAGCAAAACATACACAGCACTTGAACAGGGCCGGGCACACCATGAGGGCTGGAGACGGGGTAGCCCCCAGAAAGCTACATCCTCACTCCATTCTGTAGTCGGCTCCAATATCTCCCCCTTGGAGAGCCTCCCTGATCACCTTGTCTAAAACAGGGCCTCACACCTGCCATCGCTACCCTTTTCCTCTGCTGCGTACTCTTACTCAGGACTCAGGCACTTGACTTCTCTTTATACATCTCTGGGCTCATTCATTTAGCCTCCATCTCTCCCAAGAAGAGCTTCAGCCCCTAGGACAGTGCCCGGCCACACAGCAGATCAGTAAATGCTGACGATCAATCGGACTACGTTAGTAACACTAACACCAGCAGCTAATGCTTACTGAGCTAGGATCCAGGCAGTGTCCTAAGCCCCCTTGGCTCTAGATCCCATTGATACGTGTTTAAAGCTGGGATCAATAAACTTTTCCTGTAAAGGGTTGGGTAGCAAATGTTTTAAGGTTTGGGGTAGGACTGCCTGATACATTACAGGATGCCCAGTTAAATGTCAATTTCAGATAAACAAGCAATAATCTTTTGAGTATAGGTATGCGCCAAATATTATATGGATTATTGATTGATTCTCTGAAATTCAAATTTAAACAAGGCATTCTGAATTTTTATTTGCCACATCTGGCAAATTATTTTTATTTGTTAAATTTCTATTTGCCAAAACTGGCAAACCTATTTTCAGGCCACATACAATCTATCCCATGGTATCTTTTGTTTCTACAACCTTTAAAAATGTAAAGGGTGGGTACAAACAGGTGGGATTTGGCCCACAGACACCCCTGGTTTAAAGCACCCAGCACAGTGCTTGAGGCACACAGTAGGTCTAAATAAAAATCACCCAGGCCAGCTGTCCCATGCTCCTCCCAGGCCTGCTGACTCAGAGCGTCCCACCTTTACTCCCCACCTGGGGTCTCTGGTGGTTGAGGTGGGGTAAGTACCATGCAGGTGGGGTGAGGACCACTGAGCTAGCACCCACTTATGACATGGGCTTCCTGACGCTTACCTCCGGAGGAAACTGGCAGTGGGGAGGATGGTTAAATTGGGATGCCTGGAGGGCCCTGCAGGGAGGCTTTGAAAACAACTCTCAGGCCGGCCACAGTGCCTCACGCCTGTAATCCCAGCACTTTGGGAGGCTGAGGTGGGTGGATCACGTGAACTCAGGAGTTCAAGACCAGCCTGGCCAATATGGTAAAACCCCGTCTCTACTAAAAATACAAAAATTAGCCAGGTGTGATGGCACGTACCTGTAATCCCAGCTACTAGGCAGACTGAGACAGGAGAATCGCTTGAACCCAGGAGGCAGAGGTTGTGGTGAGCTGAGATCACGCTACTGCACTCCGGCCTGGGTGACAGAGCGAGATTCTGTCATCAAAAAAAAAAAAAAAAACATAAATAATAAAAATAACTCAGTATGTGGGCAAAGTGGGGAGAAGAGGGGGTGACTCACAGGTCCCTCAATAACCACTGGAGCAATGGAGCGAGCGGAGGACAGGCTGTGCCACTCTGCCGCTCTCACAGGCACCTGGGACTCTCAGGACAAGAAGCATGAACCAGCATCTCCAGCCCTGCCTGGACCACTGACCCTCAGCCCTGGTCCCCAAAGGTGGCACTAAGTGCTCACTTCCATACCATTGCTCACGTGCTGCCTTCTGCCAGATGCCCCACCCCGAATGCTCCAGCTGGCTAGCTGCAACTCAGGCTTCAAGCTTCCGCCAAGGTGTCGCCTCCTCCTGGAAGCCTTCCTGGACTCCCCATCCCCTAAGCTGGGGGGTGTGCCTCCTCCATGTCCCATTAACATCTCCTTCCCTGCAAATATCGCAGGAACCAAAACTGTCGTTCATGCACTCAATTTCTCGAGTGCTCCTGTGAGTCAGGCTCCAGGGAGCAAGCAGACGTGGTCCCTGTCCTCGCAAGCCTTACAGCCCAGGGAGATGGAAAGATATAAACAGAATCACAAAATGGGTAAATCGTTACAAAGTGAGACCAGTTCTTTGCACCTTGGTTCTAGGAGAATAACAAAGCAACCAGACCTGACAGGGTGGCAGGGAAGGTCAGGGAGGGCTTCCTGAAGGTGGTGATGGCTCAAGATGTGAAGAACAAATATAAATTAACTCTCTGGGTCTCAGTTTCTCCCACTGTAAATGAGCGAAAAAAATCGCCTGTGACTGCCCCCACATAGCCACCGTGGAGCTCAAAGGAAGGAACAGATGTTGTAAGGACATTGTATCAGGGAGAAACAGTCTACGGAAAGAGCTGGTGGCTTTTAATTTTTAAATCTATCAGGGTGAGGCACACAGAAGGTGACAGTTGGGAGGGGCTGGAATGGGGCTGGTGATGGTGATGGGGGGGGACAGGAGTATTTTGGGAAGCTCCAAAGCACAGACACAAACAGACTTGGGGTGTGGGGAGGGGGAGAGACGGTGCCGCAGCCCTGCAAGCTGTGCCTGGTTCTATGCTGTGGCCAAACCTTCCTTCCCTGCTGAATCCTGTCTCTTTCCCTCCCCACACCCTGGGCTCCGGTCACACATGCCATTCCTCCTGCGTGACCCAGATGACTCCCACCTCCTGGTCCTGGCCCATGCAGTCCCCTCCACTTGATATCCTCACCCATTCCTAGCTCCGTCTCCAGCTCTGGAAAAATCCCCCAATCCTCCAGGGCCAAGTCACGTGCCCCTCTCCGCATCCCTTTCTGAGCCCAGCAGTCCATGCAGGTTGCCCTCTGCTGAGCTCCTAGAGTAACACCTGCTGCATCAGGCTCTGGAATCAGACTCCCAGAATTCCAATCCCAGCTTATCCATGCGTGATCTTGGGTAAATCCTGTCCCTTCTCTGAGCCTCAGCTTTCCCATCTGTGAAATGGGTGATATCTGCCTCACTGGCGTTAAGATAATACATTTATTTATTTAGGTATATTTTTAGGAATAGTGTGTTGCCCAGGCTAGAGTACAGTTATGCGATCACGGCTCACAGTAGCCTCGAACTCCTGGGCTCAATCAATCCTCCTGTGTCAGCCTGAGTAGCTGGGACTACAGGTACACACCACCATGCCCAGCTAATTTTTTTTTTAATGTTGCCCAGGCTGGTTTTGAACTCCTGACCTCAAGTGATCCACCCGCCTCGGCCTCCCAAAGTGCTGGGATTACAGGCATGAGCCACTGTGTCCAGCCAAGACAATACATTTAAAACATTTGGCACAATAGCTGCTGCATGCTCAGTGTTTTATGCATTTGTTTTAAGTCATCACGGCCAGCATTTATCTATAAAATGTTGTTTACTGATTGCCTGGCGCCATGCCTTGGGGTATGATCTCATCTAATCTCCATAGTATTTCTGTGAAATGGGTACGATAACGCTCTTTACTTTACAGATGAGGAAACTGAGTTCTGGTCAGATGAAATGACTTGCCCGAGAGCACAAGGCTTGGAAATGGCAGGGCAAGATTCAAATCCAGGACTGTCCTTCCTGCACTGAGCCTGGCACACAGTAGGTTTGTTCATTCATTCGAGAGACACCTATGGGTGTTTTTCACAACTGGGTGCTTTACACACTTGAGCCCACAGATTCACAACTACCATGCATTGTAGGTGTCATTGTTATCATTCCCATTTTCCCAATGACACAGCCGTCCTGGGAGAGGCAAACGCCATCAGACCTGTGAGGAGGCTGGGACTGAAATCAAAGTCTCGTGTTCTGGAGCCCCACATTGCAGTGAAGACCCCAGTACCAGGGCGACCAATGCACCTGCTCCCTTAGCCCTCTGAAGTCGAACATCACAGTCACAGTCAACTTGCTGCTCCCAGAGCCAGGGGACAGCAGCACCTGCCAGCTCCACCTCTGCCTTTGGCTATCATTTTTCACAGCACACCTCTCCCTGCATGCCCAGCACCACCTGGCACCCTTTCTGTTCCACATCGGCTCCCCAAGAGGAATCATGGTGACAAAAAGAAATGTCCTATCTTAAATGCCTTTCACTAAGTGAAAGAAGCCAATCTGAAAAGGCTATGTAGTATGCAATTCCAACAATATGACATTCTGGAAGAGGTAAAACTATGGAGATGTGAAAAGATCGGGGGCTGCCAGGGGTTGGGAAGAAAAGAGAGATGAACAGGTAGAGCATGGGAGGTTTGCAGGGCAGTGGAAACATTCTCCGCATGATACTGTGATGGCGGATGCATGCCATCAGACATTTGTCCAAACCCACAGAACGCACAGCACCAAGAGTGAACCCCGATGTCAACTGCAGACTCTGGAGAATAAGCGTCCATGTGGGTTCATTAACCCTAACGAAAGTACCACTCTGGCTGAGGACGTTGACAGTAGGGGAGGCTACACGTTTGGAAGGGTTGAGGATATATGGGAAATCTCTGCACCTTCTGCTCAACTTTTCTGAGAACCTAAAACTGGTCTAATAAGACTTTAATAAGTCTTGGCCGGGCGCGGTGGCTCAAGCCTGTAATCCCAGCACTTTGGGAGGCCGAGACGGGTGGATCACGAGGTCAGGAGATCGAGACCATCCTGGCTAACACAATGAAACCCCGTCTCTACTAAAAAATACAAAAAAATTAGCCGGGCGTGGTGGCGGCGCCTGTAGTCCCAGCTACTTGGGAGGCTGAGGCAGGAGAATGGCGGGAACCCGGGAGGCGGAGCTTGCAGCGAGCCGAGATCGCGCCACTGCACTCCAGCCTGGGCGACAGAGCGAGACTCCGCCTCAAAAAAAAAAAAAAAAAAAAAAAAAAGACTTTAATAAGTCTTAAATACAGACTTCGTGGAGGGGGAAATAAGAAAGCAACGTCCTTTCCTCACACTGTCAAGTCATGGAAGATGTTAGCAGGGATCCCGACTTTCAGCAGACAGGCTAAGCACCTCCTTCTGAAAGGGATCCCCTGTGCCTGCAGTCCACCATGACCTGCAATGGGCTTTGGAGCTTTTGTAGAGAAGGTGTCTGGTGGTGTCAGCTCAGAAATCTTCCCTGCCACCTCCCCAGGGGGACATTCAGGGGAACACTCTGTCTCTGGCCTGTCTCCCATCTCTCTCCTCCTCACTTCCTGCTCCCTTGCCTTCCTCCAAAGCTGCACGTTCCTCCCTGCCTCAGTGCCCCTGCTCCTGCCATTCCCTCTGCCATTCCTAGTTCTCTACACAGCCTCTTCTTTTCATCATCAAGATATTAACTCAGGCTGGGCGTGGTGGCTCACGCCTGTAATCCCAGCACTTCGGGAGGCCGAGGAGGGTGGATCACCTGAGGTCAGGAGTTCGAGACCAGCCTGACTAACAAGGTCAAACCCCATCTCTACTAAAAATACAAAAATTAGCTGGGCATGATGGCAGGTACCTGTAATCCCGGCTACTCGGGAGGCCGAGGCAGGAGAATCGCTTGAACCCAGGAGGTGGAGATTGCAGTGAGTCGAGATTGCGCCATTGCACTCCAGTCTGGGTGACAAAGTGAAACTCCATCAAGAAAGGAAAAAGGAAAGGAAAGAAAAGAAAGAAAAAGATATGAGATCAAATGCCATCTTCTCAGAGAGGCCTACCATGACTGCCCAGGTAAGCTGCCGCCTACCCAACTCACCCCAGCCTCTCTCCCCACTGCATTGCTGTTTTCTCATCCATTTCTGAATTCATCGCATTTCTTCATCTGTTTGCATGGTCATTATCCACCTCTGCCCTCTTGGTTGAAGGTAGGGATCTCACCTGTTGTGCTCACTGCTGTCTCCCCCGTGCCCAGCAGACAGCCTGGCATACAGTAGGTGCTTAGCAAATGCTGGTGAATGCATCAGAGTTTCCTGTCCTGGATCCCTCTCACAGGCAGTCTCAGGACAGACGTGCCCCCGCCATTCCTGCCCACACCCTTCCATCTTTCCTGTCACTTCCACACAGCATAGATAACAAAAACAAAACCACACAGGGGTGGCCCACAGCCCTGGTCATGGGAGAGGTGGGAGTGGGGAGGGCGGAATGAAAAACGATAGAGCCTGTGGACCTTTAGAGTATTAGAAAAATTCTTCCTCCAATTCCTCGCCACATAACCTGCCCTAAATGTGGTTACTGAGGCTTAGGCAAGAAGCAAACACCACTAACTTGGCTGCTGCCAGCCTGGCCCCAGTTAATCGTTTACTGGCTTGCTATAAATAGGCACCAGCACTGTTCTGTGACAGTGTGAGGGCCGGCCAACCTGGCTGGGCTTCCTACAAATGAGCCTCCCCTTATCACCCTGCCCAGGTTCCTCAGACTCTCCTTGACCAGAAGGCTCCCCCTGGGCCTGATTCCAAGGCATTCTCCTGAGGACATCCTCGTGTAAAGGTCCTTCAGGCTGCCACGCCCATGCACAGGAGAGGATGGAGCTGTGAAGATGCTCTCCAGCCTCCTTCCATCCCCAGAGAAGCCTGCCTGCACGTTTTCCATTCCCAGCCCACACCCTGGAGACTGGCCAGCCTCCTCCTGGGTGCCTGCCCACTGCTTGCGTCTGGCTTCCCTGGCAGCACCCCCATCTCCACAGACCCAGGGGCCTCACGGATGAGGAAGATACACGCAGACTCGAAGCCCACCCAAGATCCCTGGAAGACGGCCAAACTCGGGGGCGTGGTGGGGAAGGTGGTTTGGGCAGCTGCAGAAAACGGAAAAGGAAATTCCCAAATGGTTGCTTAAAACACACACAGGTACATCAGACAGTACTTATTACCTTTCTGGAGAAGGACTAACCACCTCCACCTGAACTTAGAAGGAGGAGCAATCCAATAAGTGTGTCTAACACTGGTTTCAAATCCTGTCTCCACCTCTTACCAGCTGTGTGACCTTGGGCAAGTCACTTCACTTCTCTGTGCTGCAATTTACAGTATTTATCTGTAAAATGGGATAATAAATACAGGCAGAGGGCCTCAAACAGGACCCAGCACACAGCCGATGCCAGATCAAGGAAGGCACTCTGGGTAAGTAAAACCATGAACAGGTCAATCTCTGCTATTTCCTGGATGACCTCGGGCCTCAGTTCCCTCTGATGGTTTTTGGGTTTGCTTTCTTTATTTTTATTTAATTTTTTTGAGACGGAGTCTCGCTCTATCACCTAGGCTGGGGTGCAGTGGTGTGATCTCGGCTCACTGCAACCTCCGTCTCCCGGGTTCACGCCATTCTCCTGCCTCAGCCTCCCGAGTAGCTGGGATTACAGGTGCCCGCCACCACGCCCGGCTAACTTTTTGTATTTTTAGTAGAGACAGGGTTTCACCATGTTAGCCAGGACGGTCTCGATCTCCTGACCTCGTGATCTGCCCACCTCGGCCTCCTAAAGTGCTGGGATTACAGACGTGAGCCACGGCGCCCGGCCTGGTTTGCTTTCTTTTAACATTACATACAATAATGCATACGAAGTGCATAGCATACTGTCTGGAACAGGACAGGCTTTTTGGGAAACCCTCTATACCTGTGCTGTCCCACATGTTATCATTAGCTATACGTGGCTATTGAGTACTTGAAATGTGGCTAGTGTGACTGAGGAATTGCATTTTGAATTAAATTTAAATTTCACTTGATAGAAATGTAGATAAGCACTTATGACTCATGGCTAACATACTGGGACAAGGCAGGCCTGGACAAAGTAGGTGCCCAATAAATGCTAATTATAATTATTACTGGGGTTGTGATTATTACTTTATTTTATTTTATTTTTGAGATGGAGTCTCACTGTCTCCCATGCTGGAGTGCAGTGGCAAGATCTCGGCTCACTGTAAGCTCCACCTCTCGGGTTCACGCCATTCTCCTGCCTCAGCCTCCTGAGTAGCTGGGCCTACAGGCACCCACCACCACACCCAGCTAAGTTTTTGCATTTTTTAATAGAGACAGGGTTTCACCGTGTTAGCCAGGATGGTCTCGATCTCTTGACCTCATGATCCTCCCGCCTCAGCCTCCCAAAATACTTGGATTACGGGCGTGTGCCACTGCGCCAGGCCGATTATTGTCATTTTTATCAGAAAGCTATTATTATTGGAACTGGTTTAGAAACTAAGAGGTACAAGTTCATTTCTAGGCACACTAAGGACAGGAAACTGTATTGCAATCATCTCTGTATCACACTAGGACAGTTCCTGCAGGGGGTTACAGATGTTTTGGCATATCCCTCTAAAATTTGTATTTCAAAATCCTAATCCCCAGGCCCGGCGTGGTGGCTCACACCTGTAATCCCAGCACTCCGGGAGGCCGAGGCAGGTGGATCACCTGAGGTCAGAAGTTCGAGACCAGCCTGACCAACAAAGTGAAACCCCATCTCCACTAAAAATACAAAAATTAGCTGGGCGTGGTGGCAGGCACCTGTAGTCCCAGCTACTCACAAGGCTAAGGCAGGAGAATTGCTCGAACCCAGGAGGCGGAGGTTGCCGTGAGCCAAGATCGCACCATTGCACTCCAGCCTCAGGCTGAGACTCCATCTCATATAAATAAACAAATAAATCCTAATCCCAAAGAGTGAGTGATAGGAGGAGAGCTTTGGGAGGTAATTAAGTGTGGTGACTCTTAGATGAGATTAGTGCTATTTTGTTTTTCTTTTCTTTTTTTTTTTTTTTTTTTTTGAGGCGAGTCTCACGCTGTCATCACCCAGGCTGGGTGGTGGCTGATCTCGGCTCACTGCAAGCTCCGCCTCCCAGGTTCGCCATTCTCCTGCCTCAGCCTCCCGAGTAGCTGGAGCTACAGGCGCCGCCACCCGCAGCCCGGCTAGTTTTTGTATTATTTTTAGTAGAGAGCCCGAGGGGTTTCACCATGTTAGCCAGGATGGTCTCGATCTCTCCTGACCTGCGTGATCCCACCGCCTCGGCCTCTCCCAAAGTGCTGGGATTACAGGCTTGAGCCACCGGCGCCCGGCCTTTTTTTTTGAGACAGTCTTGCTCTGTGGCCCAAGCTGAGTCTGCAATGGCACGATCTCGGCTCACTGCTACCTCTGCCTCCCGGGTTCAAGCCGTTCTCCTGCCTCCTTTTCGAGATAGCTGGGATTAAAGCCCGCCACCACACCTGGCTAATTTTTGTATTTTTAGTAGAGACAGGGTTTCACCATGTTGGCCAGGCTGGTCTCCAACTCCTGACCTCGGATGATCCACCTACCTCAGCCTCCCAAAGTGCTGGGATTATAGGCGTGAGCCATTGCGCCCGGCCGGGATTTGTGCTCTTATAAAAGAGAGCCCAAAGACTTCTCTCACTCCTTTCTGCCATGAGGACATGATGAGAAGTCTGCAGTGGAAGAGGGCCCTCACCAGATACCAACCACGCTGCCACCCTGATCTCAGACTTCTAGCCACTAGAACTGTGAGAATTCCTGTTGTTTAGAAGCTACCCAGTCACGGTACTTCGTTATACCAGCACCAACCAAGACACAGGGTGATGCTGAACTGTATTTGGGTATTTGGGTTGTGGATTCCTTAGAGGTCCTGACAAAAGCTGAGGATACTCGTGGCCAGGCGCGGTGGCTCACGCCTGTAATCCCAGCACTTTGGGAGGCTGAGGCGGGCAGATCATGACGTCAGTAGTTCAAGACAATCCTGAACAACATGGTGAAACCCCGTCTCTACTAAAAACACAAAAATTAACCGGGTGTGGTGGCACGCGCCTGTAACTCCAGCTACTCAGGAGGTTGAGGCAGGAGAATCGCTTGAACCTGGGAGGCAGAGGTTGCAGTGAGCTGAGATTGTGCCACTGCACTCCAGCCTGGGCAACAGAGCGAGACTCCATCTCAAAAATAAAAATAAAAAAGAAATCAATTTTTTATCTTCACTTTCTCTTTTTGTTTTATTTTTATATGTTTATTATCATTCTAGCTAGTTTTATCAGGGTTTATCCGACCTGAAATGCATGGAGGATGGAGCTGGCTAACAAACCCTACCCTGCTGTTTCTCAGCTCTGTAGTCCTGGTTCAGTTTCTTAGCCTCTCTGAGCATCAATTTCCTTGTCAGTAAAGAGCAGTTGCTACTTGTACTTCTCTGTAGGAAGGTTGTTTTGTGGATTAAATGAGAGACAGCAAAGTACCTACAGCAATATTTGGTAAATGGTAGTTGCTACAATTCTAATTTACCAAGTAAGCACAATTTACCAAATAATAATAATTAAAAAGGAATTCATTCAATGCCCCAAGTATCACTGAAACTGGCCCAACTATCCCATAGAACTAATGTTTATGGTTTCTTTTGAATAAACACAGAAACTGATCCTCCCAGTTTTAAAACTTCAGAAAGTTACATTTGTCTTATCTGAGTTCCTTTCTCAGGAAACCAAACATCAGGCCTTCCCCAGGGAATTGAAACTTACCAGATCATTGCATCTGGACAAACAGATGAACACCCCTCACCCACCATGACTGCCTAAGCCACCACCTGCTTCCTGTTGACCAACTCCTTTTCCTTACCCCTCTCTAATTCCAGTTTTCTTGCATGCACTTACATTTCCTCCCTACTATATAAACCTCTGAGTTTAGTTGGTCAGGAAGATAGATGTGAGCCTGACCTCCCATCTCCTCTGCTGCAGCATCCTATTAAAAGACTTCTTTTTGGGCAATACTTATCTCAGTGATTGGCCTTCTGTGTGGCCAGCAGCACGACCTAGGCCAAAACCCTGGCATTTTGGTAACATCACCAAGTCTCGAATTCTCAGGGCTTCAGCTATCCATTTTCTCAATAAGGCCTTACTGCAAAAGGAACAATGTTACTGTTCTTTGTAAATACCCACAATCTGAGTTCCTGCAAAATTGTGCAAAGAAATAACATAGAAATATATTCTTCTCATCTTCTATATCACTAAGTGAAAGAAAAATACACTGCCCCACATCTGAGTTTAGCATTCTTAGCCCCCTTGCCCAGGGGTGCACAGCAACCAAGTGCAGGGCCAGGAAAGTCACCAGGGACACTGAGCTCCTTAGGCTGAGGGACTCTCTCCAGGAGCTGATGGGCAGCCAGCCCCAGAGGGAAGCCCCAGCTGCCCTCCCCAGGATGGTGATGCAGCCAGCCAAGACTCCGCCCACTAGAGGTCTTGTCCTTTTGGATCGCAAGAGAGATCTCTTCTGACTCATTCCACAGCACTGCCCTGGGGGGCTGCAGCACCCCCACGTCCGGGCTTACCTAGAGACAGCAAGATCCTGCGCTGAGGGCATCTGTAAGTTTAGATGCGACCAAAAGGGCAGCCAAGTGTCCTTCTGGGACTGAGTCCAGCTTACTCCCAAAAGGGTGAGCCGTGCAGTGTGCCTGGCCCCT
Organism: Papio anubis; assembly: GCF_008728515.1. NCBI lineage: Eukaryota > Metazoa > Chordata > Mammalia > Primates > Cercopithecidae > Papio > Papio anubis. The sequence continues at coordinate 25,505,132 of NC_044991.1, read as the reverse complement.
CCATAAATACTGCCAACTGCCTGACAGTGACAGCATAGTGGTAGCTGAGGCCCTTGCTGTTTGACACACGAGGAAATGAACGTCAAAGAGGTTCATGCAGCTACTAAATGGCAGGGCCACAATCTGAACGCAGGACTGTCTGGTTCCAAAATGCGGCCTTTTCCCTGATCCCCCGCTCTCAGTGGAGCTTGGAACCCTGTGTGGGTTTTGCTGGTTTTAGCTTCAGAGTGGTAACAGAGGAGGACTGTGCAGCCAGACCCCTTGCTGTACCAATGACAATCTCTGTGACCTTAGGGCGAATTCCTTGCCATCTCTGTGCCTCGAGTTCCTCATCCATAAAAGAGGGGGTGTTATCTATTTCATAGGGGATCAATAATTAAATGAAGTCATTGATATAAAATGCTCAGTATAAGCTAGTTTTGTGTGTGTGTTTTTTGTTGTTGTTGTTTTTTAAATATTTATCCCATTAGAATGGTGTTAGTTAAGCCCTGGTTTTCCTTGAGTGAACTAAAGGCACTCCAAAAGTCTTACCAGCTACTTAGTTTTAATTAGTCTTAAATAAATACTTGGCAAATTCAGAATGGAAAAAACAAAGAGTTGGCTCTCAGAGAGTGACGCTGGCCAAATTAGATGAGCTGAGGTTTTTGGAATCCTGGAGCTGTCCAACCTCGTCCACTTAGAAAGCAGGAAAATGAGATCTTGAGAAGGGACCTGTGAGAAGCCACACCCATTGCTGGGGTCAGAACTGGAACAAGGGCAGGTCTCCTCACTTCCCATCCTGGGCTCTGCAGACAGCAACTGGGGGCCCTTAAGGGTGACCAAAATGCCCTTTCCTGCCAGCCAGCCAGCAACAAATGCTACCACCAGCTCCTGCAGCACCTCATGAGGTGGCTGGGGGAGGCCCAGCCATATGGTACAAGAGACACGGCCAAGCAAGCCAGGGGCCTTCCTGCCAGCCTCGCCACATCGAACCAGGGTGCCTAAGCTGCCGCAGATGCTCATCACTAGCAAAAGCTCCCAGAAGCCAGGTTGCCAGACCTGAAAAAGCATCAAAACGCTTCAGGTGGATATGGCTGAATTATTCATGAAGAGCGTTTCAAAGATCTCTTAAGCCGGCAAACGCGACATACGCAAGCTGATGTGAGTCAATCCTGCCAGCATCAGAGAGCCCCAAAATAGCCCACCTGGCATTCCTGCATTCATTCAAGCACATGCATTTTTGGAGTCTCTCCTTGGCACAGTGGGGCGAGTAGTGGGTGGGGGGCTGTGATTCCAGCCCAAGAATGGAAAGCTCAGCAAAGGCAGACATTTCCTGTCTTATCTGATGATCTGGTGTCTTTGCTTCCTCTCGACTTGTCCCCAAAACTTGCCCGTTCCTTTCCTGCTCAAAATACTCCCATGGCTCCTATCTCACCCAGAGTCCAAGCCAAAGCCTTCGACGGACAAGGTCTTGAACAATCAGCCTCCCGCTCTCTCAAACCTCATCTCTACTCTTGTTTTCTTCACTCCAAGCCTCACTGGCCTCCCAGCTGGTCTGTTCCCAACTCACAGCCTCTGCATAAGCTGTTCCCTCTGCCAGGCACACACTTCCTGCAGATGTCGACACTGCTCCCCTTCCTTCCTTCAGGTCTCGCTCAAACGCCATCCCATCAGTGAGGCCATCCCTGACCACCTCCTCTGGCAAGCCTTTCCCATCCCTCTCCAGCTGTTATTTTCCTTGGAGCCCTTGTTACCTTTAATATATATTTATTGTTTTCTCTATATGCCCTTCTGCCACTATACTGTACACTGAATGAGGGCATATGAGCAACGACTTTGCTTTACTCACTTCTCAGTCTGCAAGAACAGGGCCTGGCACATAGCGGATGCTCGACTAATATTTGTGTAAGGAAGAAAGAAGGAAGGAAGGAGGGAGGCAGGGAGGGAGGAAAGGAAGTGGGGGAGAAAGAAAATAACAGAAGGAGGGAGAAAGTTTTCTTCTAAGAGCTGGCAGAAACTGTCTATCCTGGTCCCTGCTATTAGATGAAACTTCCTGAAGTACAGTCCTAATCAAAACCCTCCCTTGCTCATAAATCTTCTATAGCTCCCCATTATCCACTGTGGGAAGTTCAAACGTCACAGCCTGGCACGTACAGCCCTGCACAAGCTGGAACTAATGGATCTTTCCTGTCCCATTTCCTTCCCCAGCATTTGTCTGAAGCCAAGCTGTGTTTTCAGGGACTTTTCTGAAGCTCACAGCTCCCCACCACTGCTCACTGTAAGCCAAGGTCATGAGGCCACCCCTCCAGATCTCGGCAATGTGAGGTTTGAATCCTGACTTCCCCACGGACTGACTGTGGGACCTCAAAGCGAGCTGCGTAACATCTCTCTGCCACCAGTTCATCGATCATGGAAAGAGATGATGATTCTCTCCTTCATAAGGAGTGAAGGGGATAATGCTCAGAAAGTTAACGGCACAGTGCCCGGCACAGAGGACGCCGGAAGTCCCCAGCAAACAGCTAGGAAATTAGGAACGCCTATTTTTTTTTTTTGAGACGGAGTCTCGCTCTGTTGCCCAGGCTGGAGTGCATTTACGCCATCTCAGCTCCCTGCAACCGCACTCCATCTCCTGGGTTCAAGCGATTCTCCTGCCTCAGCATCCTGAGTAGCTGGGATTACAGGCGCATGCTACCACACCCGGCTAATTTTTGTATTTTTAGTAGAGATGAGGTTTCACCATGTTGGCCAGGCTGGTCTTAAACTCCTGATCTCAAGTGATCCACTTCGCTTGGCCTCCCAAAGTGCTGTTAACAGGCGTGAGCCACCACACCCAGTCATAATATCTTTTTTTCTCTTTTTTTTTTTTTTGAGACAGGGTCTTGCTGTTGCCTTGGCTGGAGTGCAGTGATGTGATCACAGCTCACTGCAGCCTCAACTTCCTGGGCTCAAGGGATCCTCCTGCCTCAGCCTCTCAAATAGCTGCGACTACAGGCATGCACTACGATGTTCGGCTATTTTTATTTTGTTTTCTGTAGAGATGGGGATCTTGCTGTGTTGCCCAGGCTGGTCCCAAACTCCAGGCCCAAAGTGATCATCCCATCTTGGCCTCTCAAAGTGCTGGGATTGCAGGCATGAGCCACCGTGCCTGGCCAGGAATTACTAGTGTTATTACATAGTCCATTCTCTCTCCTATGGCCTAAGTCCATTTTACACGTGAGAAACTGAGGCATTCTGAGGAAGTTTTCCCAAAATGACATGGCTAGGGAGCCAAGACTTCGTTCACTGCCCCTGCCCACCCCTGCTCCGGCTTTGGACTCCAAGTATGCATCCAAGACAATCTAAAAGCAGTGAGAATGAGTTGTTCAAGAATAGGACATTCGTATCAGAGCAGCCTAGAGAAGGGAAGGGCGCGGTGGGTGCAGGATGGGTAGGGTCAGCAGGGAGCAAGTTTTCTTGCCCTAACAGCGTTGTCATTCTGGGCTGGCCACTTCTTTGTGCTGCTAGTGGTGGTGGGCTGAGGGGGTGTCTTGTGTACTGCAGGAATGTGAGTAGCATCCCTGGCCTCTTCCCACTAGATGCCGGTAGCACCCCCAACTGTGACAACCAAAAATGTTTCCAGACATTGCCAAATGTCCCCTGGAGTAGGGTTGCCAGATTTAGCAATACACACTCATACTGAAAACTTACTCACTGTTTATCTGAAAGTCAGATTTAACTGGGCGACCTGGTTGTTATCTGGCAACCCAATCTAGGGACGGGAGAGAAAACTGCTCCCCTTCATTAAGAACCACTGGGTCCCAGTAAAACTGCGGAGTCCCCATGGTAACATCAATTGCTTCTCTCGCTTTCCTCCAACCTTCTTAGCAAGTCCTGCCTTCCTCTCCCACCTCATCGCCCCTAACCCAGAGGCTGGAAGGCTCAGTTCTCCAAACAGGCTCTGTTCAGCAGCTGTGACGAGGGCTCCACAATTACAGCCCTTCCACCAGCTCCAGTCTGCAGAGCTAAATGTAGCTTCCCCTCCAGGACCTGCCTCATCTCCCTGTCTCCTTCCTGGGGTCTCATCTGCCTGCCACCAGCCCCTGCATTCTCCCTTCCAATTAAGAGGCTTTCTAGCCCCAGCCCAGAGGCAGCAAAACAAGGCAGTTAGTCACTTTGCTTCCATTATCAACTGGCATCACATGGCTGGCTCCTTTAATGGCAGTTGTCATGGCAACGGGAAGCCAGTCCCTGCTCGCTCCGGGAACCAAAACAAAATTAAGGGTTGGCAGGGAGGGTAAAGGAAGTCAGGAAGGAGCCAAGCTAGAGCTGGTGAGATTTAACTGGAGGAAATCATGCTGAGGCCACGCTGTTTGCAGCCGAGGCCACCTTGTTTCCAGCTTTCTCTTGGTGGCACTGAGGACAGAGGAAAAAAAAAGGATGCTTACCCTGGAGGAGCTCAGGCTAAGGTGATGGGTGTTCTCGCAGGGTTTATCCTGCCAGCTGAATCATTTTCATCACCATTATGAATAAACGGAAACCCACACACTGATAAAGGTAAAGACAGATCTTGTCCAAGATCGTGCAGTGAGCAGGCCATCAATTTCAGCTCCATCACCTTCTTTCCCTGTTCTCCATGTCCTCCCCATTCCTTTCCCCTTGCTTTTGGGATAAGACCATACGTTCTGCCTTCTCTGCATCTGCACCCTTCTCCTTTCTCTCTGCTCTGGTCACTTCGGTTTCTTCAAATTCAGTCTTCCCTGAAGCACAAAGCTTCTGCATGTACAAAACCCTCTGCCAGGAATGGTTTTTCTTAGTGTCTCTCAGCCTCCCCCTATCTTCACCTGAAAGTCCTACTCATCTTGCACCTGTCTTCTGAAACATCACATCCTGGGCCCCTGCACATGGTCAGTTGTCCGTTTTGGATTCTTGCAGCCCCGGGTGCCTCTCCTTCACATCTCTGTGCACAGCCTGTAATTATCCTTGTAATTGTGATAAAGTATCTGTTGGGAGTGTGTTTCCTCCATTGCAAGCAAGGTCAGCCCCAGGAGGACAGGGACAGGGCCTGTCTACAAGGGGCCTGTCCCTGCTATATCCACAGAACCTAGCCCAGGGTCTGACACACAGCCCTTAGTAAATAAACACATCTGGAATTGGAATCCAGCTCTAGTTGAGCCCGAAGTTCCTTCTTGACCTGCCTAATGGGTGCTGGGTCCTACTGGTTCCCCAGGCCAGCATTGGACAGTTTCCAGCTCCCAGCCTCTGCCGGCCCCTTGGTGGCTGTACTGGCTCTGGCAAACCTTGCAGAGCTGCCCAGAGATGTCAATTATTAAGGCACCCCTTCTAGAAAGAAGGCTGGAAAAACAGACATACACACAGAAGACAGATATACACACAAGACACATGTAGATATGTGTACACACAATGCAGTCTCTGGGTGAGGCTGTGACAGGCAGAGATGTGGCTCCTCTGAACCCAGAGAGTGGGGAGGAGGACCTGATTTGACTCTCAGATTTCTAGGCAAAGAGCTTTCCCTTCTATTCCACTGGAGACTGGTTCTCTGACACTGAGAGAGATGCCCCCTCAAAGAGGTAAGCAAAGGAAGGAAAGGACAGGAGAGACATGCTTTGGGGGGAACCGAGTTGTTGCCATGTTCTTAGGGTACCTATGCTAAATAGGAACTCAAAGACAGAAGACCGGAACCTGTTCCCCCACACTGGTTCTGTGTCCTTGAAATGCCATTTATTGTCTCTGGGCCACAGTGTTCTCATCTGTACAGTAGAAACTGTACTACCCACACATTCTGTCCAAGGTGTGTTACTGTGTAGATTTGGATGAGCATGTTTGTGGGATGGGAGGGCCAAAGTGGCTCTGACATCAAAAAGACCTGGGGGGTAAGTCCCAACTCAGTCTCATCTTGGCTGGGCGCTCTTGGGCAAGTTATTCCCCCTCTCTGAGCCCAAGACCCAAACTAGACTGACACAGATTGGACCTTGAAGGACACTGGTACCAATGCATCCTTCTGCAGATGGAGAAACTGAGTCCTAGAGAGGAGAAGGGACCTACGCAGGAAACTGGGGAACATGGTAGCTGAGCTTGGACCTGGGCCTCAGCCACAGCCTTCCCCAGATGTCTTACTGGTGTTCTCTTCTGCCTGCAGCCCCCTCCCCAATTCAACCAAATATTGCCTTAAAAACAAAGCTGCCTCAGGCAAAAACATCTACATATTACATGTAGGTCTGGTTAAACCATGAACAAAAAGACAGCAGGTGCTTTGTAAGGTACATGCCCCTCCCCTGAAATAGTCACAAGAATGTTGTTAGTCTGAGTTCTGTGGAAAAGAGGTTCTAAGCCAGACACAGTGGCTCACGCCTGTAATCCCAGCACTTTGGGAGGCCAAGGTGGGCGGATCATGAGGTCAGGAGATCGAGACCATCCTGGCTAACACAGTGAAACCCAGTCTCCACTAAAAAAAAAAAAAAAAAAAAAAATAGTAAAATTAGCCGGGTGTGGTGGTGGGCACCTGTAGCCCCAGCTACTTGGGAGGCAGAGTTTGCAGTGAGCGGAGACTGTGCACTGCACTCCATCCTGGGCCCCAGAGCGAGATGCCGTCTCAGGAAAAAAAAAAAAAGAGAGGTTCTAGACAGACCTCCCTTGGAGTACCCACAGGAGCCTATACAAAGGCTGAGCTGAACACTTCTGGACCTTTCTGAGGGATCTAATGTATTTTGCATGTCTCATTCGAAACTGCTAGAATGTGCCAAGCAGCCCTGGAGCTCATTCTTTAAACAAAATAGGACATGCCACACACAGACACATATACACACAGACACATATTCATGCTCCCCGAGGAGGGAGGGGCAGCAACAGGTCCAAGCCTCCAGGCTGCCCTTGGTGGCTGTCTGCCACTGTGCAGGGAAGGAGGGGTCATCAGTGATGCTTGATGCTGCCACCTCAGCCGACACCCACAACACACATACACATGCACACGCGCGCGCACACACACACACACACGCACTGAAAGCCAGGCCCACAAACCAGGCCAGCCCACAAGGTCTGCTGCCATGCAAGGCCTTGGGCTAAGTGCTCATAAGGTTAAAAAGTGACAAAGACACAGCAGCAATGGGGTCTGAGGCTGAAGAATGGGGAGGGCAACACACAGACACACGCACACACACGGCGTCACAGCCCTAGTTATTCACACAGACTCATGCATCACATGCCACACACCCACTCAAGATACACACGCACAGTCACAGCATCACTCATTCACACAGACTCATGCACCACACAATACACACACATAGACCCACTCTCACAAAAACAGATACACAGAAACACATAGATATGTGTACACACAATGCAAAGAGATACACTTAGGTATCTCCAGACACACAGACATTCTCATATGCACATACTCACAGCCACAGGTCCTCACCCACGCAGGCGTACACACCAGAGCACACAGTCCAGGCATGGAAATGCTACCCCAGGCCCCAAGGACTACAAATTATCCCTGTCTATGGGGTTCTGGGAGGTCTTTGGTCATGAACCCTAAAGATTAGACTGGGCCCCCGCGCTGACCCCAGGGAGAGTGGAGGGGCAGAGAAATGGCAGAACCTTTCTGATTCTCACCTCTGAGTGCGTGGGGTGGGGGGTGAAGGGACCCCTACTGCCAGGTGAGCAGCTCACTGACCCGGGACTCTCCGGGAGGGAGTCCCCTGGCTCCTGGAGGTGGCTCCAAGGACTGAGAATTTGGGGGCTGGGGAGGGAGGCTTTATTTTCCCTCTCCCTTTTCCCGAAGGGTGCCCCACCTTCGGCAGCCCTATCAGGGCCCCCTCCCCCAGCACACCCTGTGGGGGGTCCCCCCAGCAGCTAGTCTCTCTTGGAAGATTCCCTTCCTGAACCGCACCCACCTGCTTGCTCCTCCACAACAGGAGGTTCTACTGGGACATAGCCAGGTGGGTCCCACACCTGGAGGGGCCTCACGCTGCATCCGCCCCCGCACAAAGCCTCAAATGGGCCAAAGCCTCCCCACGCCTATACCGACCCCCAAACTCCCTTGCCGCTGCGCCTCCTGCCCTGCGGGAGGTCAATGCCTACCCAGGTGAGTCCCACACCTGGTCTGGCCGCCCCCTCCAACCGCCAGAGGCCACCCTTCCACGGAGGCTCTTTTCCCGTTTGGCTGGGCTGCCCCCTGCCCGGGGGAATCCTGCCCAGCGCCCCCACCCCGGCACCCACCTCCTTCTTGACGGTGCGTAGAAGCCTCTGTCGGGTCTCCGCCTCTGTGGGACAAGACGCGAGAGCCGCGGGTTAGCCAAGGGTGGGTGCGGGGGCCGGGCGCTGCCCTCCCGCCGCCCCCGTGTCCCGCAGCCCCTTACCCGCGGGGGCCGAGGCCATGGCTCCGAGCGCTGGGTTCCCAGTCCCGGGAGGCGGTGGCGGTGGCGGCGGTGGTGGCGGCGGTGGCTCCTCCGGCCTCGGCGCTGCTGCTGCAGCCGCGGCGGGGCGGGGCCGAGCGCTGAGTGACGGCCGAGGGCGCCCGACGTCAGGACCCGAGGCGGCCGCCCCACCCCTCAGGCAAGCCACCGCGCGGCTGGGCGGTCGGGTTGCCTGCGCCAGGAGCCTTCGCGCCAAGCACGCACGCTCGCTCCCGCGCACCCAGCGCCCGGGCCTTTCAGGCTCCCCCACCCTCCACGCCAGCGCTCAGGTCCCTCCCTGTTCCCTAGGGCGAGGAAGGAAAGCGTCCTTCCTGAGCCCTCCTCTGTGGGCCAGGCTCCAGGAAGTCGCAGGAAATGGTGGGACTACTACGGACATTCTCCAAGCCTGTTTTCTCATCTTTAAAATGGGTATAATGTGGTATAAAATGGGTATCATGGGTCTCAGAACGATCTGAGACTTAAGTGAGATATTGGATGTGAAGCCCTTAATACAGACCCAGGGGGAAAGGCCAGCAAGCATAAATGCTTGCCACTGTTACTGTTATTACTATTATTTATTATTATTGAGAGTCTTCCAGCCGGGCGCGGTGGCTCACACCTGTAATCTCAACACTTTGGGAGGCCGAGGCGGGCGTATCACTTGAGGTCAGGAGTTCGAGACCAGCCTGGCCAACATAGTGAAACCCCATCTCTACCAAAAATACAAAAATTAGGCTGGGCATGTGGCTCATCCCTGTAATCCCAGTACTTTGGGAGGCCGAGGTGGGCGGATCACCTGAGGTCAGGAGTTGGAGACCAACCTGGCCAACATGGTGAAACGCCGTTTCTACAAAAATACAAAAATTAGCCGGACATGATGGTGGGGTGCCTGTAAACCCAGCTACTCGGAAGGCTAAGGCAGGAGAATCACTTGAACCTGGCAAGCAGAGGTTACAGTGATCCAACATGACGCCATTGCACTCCAGCCTGAGCGACAGAGTGAGACTCCATCTCAAAAAATAAAAAATACAAATACAAAAATTAGCCAGGCATGGTGGCATGCTCCTGTAATCCCAGCTACTCAGGAGGCTGAGGCACGAGAATTGCTTGAACCCTGGGGGCGGAGGTGGCAGTGAGCCAAAATTGTGCCACGGCACTCCAGCCTGGGCAACAAGAGTGAAACTCCATCTCCAAAAAAAAAAAAAAAAAAAAATCTTCCAAGATACACTGGTTCTCCATCCAGGAGAGGCCAGGACTTAAGTGGCTCCCTCCTGGACATGCAGTTCGCTGGAAGAGTGGGGTTTTCTCAGGAGTCTGGCCCCAACAGGAGGCACTTGTCAGCCAGGATCTCCGAGGCTGAGCAGGCAGTGGGCTCTGTGAGAAAAGGCTTATTCCATCGAGAGCCGCTGGTCACCCCAAGTCCCTAACTGTATGCACCCAGAATGCAAGTCAGGTCAATATTTATTGAGCACCTACTCTGTGCCAAGTGACTGTGCTAGAGATTTCTAAGTGAGCAAGACAGACAAAGAGCTCTACCCTCATGGAGTTTAAGAGACAGACAACAAAATGCATAAGCAAAGGACAGACCATGCTGGAAAGTTCTGGAGAAAAATTAAGTAGGCAAAGGGGATAGGGAGGGCCCAGACCCCTGGGGATCATATTCTGAAGTAGGGTGGTTGAGGGAGGCCCCACTGAGCAGGTGACATTTGAGCAAAGAGGAAAAGGAGCAGGCCATGGGGATTTCTGGAGGAAGAGCAGTTGAGTCAAGGGAATGCAAATACAAAGGCCCTGAGGAGGGAGTGTGTCCAGTTAAACAGTAACAAATGGCAGAGATGCCTGTGGGGCTGGAGTGGTGTGAACAACGGGGACAGTGGTGGGATGTTGGCCCGAGAGGTGCAGGGCCAAGATCCTGTATGACTTTGATGGTGACGTTAAGGATTTGCAATGCCTTTTAGGGTCCCCCAGTATTCAGGCCTTCCTTCAGAAGGACTAGGGGACAGCTTAGAGTGCCTCTCCCTGCAGGAGTGGATCCAGAGCCCCCTTTTTCCCATTGGTCAGTGTCAGGGGTCTCTGATCGCAAGCCGCAGAAGCTGACTTTGGCTTCCTTAGGCAAAAGGAAATAAACTGGAAAGATAATGTGTGATCCCAGAGCCCATGGGAGCCTGGAGAACTGGGAAATGGGATGAAATCAAGGCAGCTCTGGAAGGCCAGAAAGGGGATCTCTTGGGAAGATTTGCCCGGCAAGGACAATGTGGGCCCGGTTAGGGCACTGCTGCTTTGGTAAAGAGAATGCCATTCGTTTAAGGTTTTCATCCTATGGAGGGAGCGCCTGATTGTTCTGACCTGGGACACGAGCCTGCCCCTTGGCGCAGGGAGAGGTGTCTCAATCACAAACCCCTGCTCCACAATCTCCAGCAAGTCCCCCAGGAGAATGGGAAATGGCTGCTTGGCAGCAAAAATAATCATATATTGCGCACCTACTATGTGCCAGGCACTGCACTAAGGGCTTTGGGTTTTGCTCACATGATCTTATTGACCCTCTTTCCACCCCACCCTAACCCTATGATCCTTATGTCATCGACAAAGCCAAGCCCGGAGGAGGTTTCATCCCAGTTCGTTTAAGAAGTGAGTGACAGCCAGGATTCTGACCTGGGGGCCAAAGTGATTGATCCATTTGTTCTTCTCCTTGGCTTCACCCCTCAGTTAACTGGGGTACTTTAGGAAGGTGGTAGGGTGCCTAAGCCTCACTCTAGGGAATCATTTTTCAAAACCCACATTTTTCCTTTTTCTGCTAAGCACGAAGCCTGGGAAGTTGACCTGTGCTGGTCCTTAAAAACCTGGAGCTTTTCCTCCAAGATAAAGGACTCCATGGTGTTCGGTGCAATCGCAACGGGCAGGTGCAGTCGCAACGGGCAGGAAGGCATGGTTGACCTGCATGCAACTCAGGTCAACAGATATTTATTGAACACCTACTGTGGGCCAGGTAACTGTGCTAGACACTTCTAAGTGAACAAGACAGGCAAAAAGCTTTGCCCTCGTGGAGCTTAGGAGGCAGGCAATAAAATAAGCAAATAATAAATAGAGTATGTTGGAAAGTTCTGGAGGAAAACAAAGTAGGCAGGGGAGACAGGGAGGGCCCAGACAGGTGGGGATTTTATTATGAAACAGAGTGGTTGAGGGAGGCCCCCCTGAGCAGGTGACAATGGAGCCCTCAATTCCACGGGACGAGGGATTGCTGCCTGCGGCAGTTGGAACAGTCACCACTAGGGGCACCATCACCTAAGATCGGCTTGGGAAGAATTGCACTCTCCCTGTGGCCAGAATGGGAAAACTTACCTGGGTTCCAAAGCCTCCCCCAGCGTCTGAGAATCCCATTACGTGGCCCATGACACCTCACACCCTTAGCGCTGACCAGTGGTGCAGCAGCTGGAACCAGTAAGAGAAGCCTCTTTCTCCTGCACTGTTTCTTCAGCGCTCTCAACTGGGAAAGCTCAACTCTGTGATCAGCGTAAATGAGAAAGGATAAAATCCCAGCGCTTTGGGAGGCCGAGGTGGTTGGATCGCCTGAAGTCAGGAGTTTGAGACCAGCCTGGCCAACATGGTGAAACCCCATCTCTACTAAAAATACAAAAATTGGCTGGGCGTGGTGGCAGGCACCTGTAGTCCCACCTACTCAGGAGACTGAGGCAGGAGAATCGCTTGAACTCAGGAAGGGGAGGTTGCAGTGAGCTAAGATCACACCATTGCACTCCAGCCTGGGTGACAAGAGCAAGACTTCATCTAAAAAAAAAAAAAATGTCCAGGCTATTGAGGAGCAAACATCTAAGAATGAATTTGGAGCCGAGAAGCAATAAACACATTGATAGCTGGCACAATGCATAACGTCACAGTTCATAATAAAATGATCATGATAATAATAGCTACAATGTGTTGAGCACTTAATGTGTCTGACACTGTGCGGTGAACTTTACTCACTAAATTCACCCTCAATTCATGAAGTAGGTTCCTCCCATTATCTGCATTTTGTGTTTTGTTTGTTTTTTGAGACAGAATCTCGCTCTGTTGCCCAGGCTGGAATGCAGTGGCACAATCTCAGCTCACTGCAACCTCCGCCTCCTGGGTTCAAGCGATTCCTCACCTCAGCCTCCCGGGTAGCTGGGATTACAGGCACCCACCCAACTACGACTGACTAATTTTTGTATTTTTAGTAGAGACAGGGTTTCACCATGTTGGCCAGGCTGGTCTCGAACTCCTGACCTCTGGTGATCTGTTCACCTCGGCCTCCCAAAGTGCTGGGATTACAGGCGTGCATTATCGCGCCTGGCCCATTTTCTGCATTTTATAGTGGAGGCTTAGAGAAGTTAAACAGCTTAACCAAGACATGCAACTGGAAAGTAAGAGAGGCTAGATTCAGGCCGAGGCACTCTTGACCCTCTTATTGTAGAGAGAAATCCTGATTAATGTTGTGTCACATGCCCCATGCAACAGATACTCCTTGTTGCTGCGATGGTTAATTTTATCCGTCAACTTGCTTGGACCAGGGGGTGCTCAGACATTTGCTCAAAGGTTATTCTGGGGGTGACTGTGAGGGAGTTTGTAGATAAGATTAATGTTTGGAGATTGCCGTCTCTGATGTGGGCAAGCCTCATTCAGTCAATTGAAGATCTGAATGGAACAAAAAGGCAGAGCAAGAGGAAACTCCTCCTGCCTGACTTCTTGAGCTAGGACATCTTTTCCCACCTTCTGACTCAAATTGAAATCTCAGCTCTTCCTGGGCCTCAGGCCTTCGGACTCAGACTAAAAGTGCACCATCAGCTCTCCTGAGCCTCCAGCTTGCTGATTGCAAATCTTGGGACTTCTCAGCTTGCATAATTGTATAAGCCAAGTTCTTATAATAAATCTCCTTATGTATGTATGTATACATATATATACACACGTACATCTTGTTGGTTCTGTTTCTCTGGAGAATACTGACTAATACAGTTCTTACCTCAATATTCATTTACCTCTCCCTCTTTTTAATGAAACTGAATTTGCCCAGGTATCCACCTCTACATATTGGCCACTGCCTTGGAAGACTTCGTTCCTCTTCCCATCTAGGTAGGTCCTGATTGGACTAGGTCAATCATGGTGCTCCTGCAATTCACAATTGCAAAAATGTGTAACCAGCCCAAATGTCCATCAATCAATGAGTGGATAAAGAAAATAATATATATATACCATAGAATACTACTCAGCCATAAAAAGGAATGAAATAATGGCATTGCAGCAACCTGGATGGGGTTGGAGACCATTATTCTAAGAGAAGTAACTCAGGAATAGGACAGTAAACTTTTTTTTTTTTTTTTTGAGATGGAATCTTGCTTTGTCACCCAGGCTGGAGTGCAGTGGCACAATCTCGGCTCACCGCAACCTCCACCTCCTGGGTTCAAGTGATTCTCCTATCTCAGCTTCCCAAGTACCTACTTTTTTTTTTTTTTTTTTTGGTATTTTTAGTAGAGACGGGGTTTCACCATGTTGACCAGGCTGGTCTCGAACTCCTGACCTCAGGTGATCCACCCGCCCTGGCCTCCCAAAATACTGGGATTACAGACGTGAGCCACCATACCCAGCCCTTTTTTTTTTTTTTTTTGAGATGGAGTCTCACTCTGTCACCAGGCTGGAGTGCAGTGGTGCAGTCTCGGCTCATTGCAACTTCTGGCTCCCGGGTTCAAGCAATTCTCCTGCCTCAGCCTCCCAAGTATCTGGGAATGCAGGTGTGCGCCATCACACTCAGCTAATTTTTGTATTTTTAGTAGAGATGGTGTTTCACCATTTAGGCCAGGATGGTGTCGATCTCTTGACCTCGTGATCCGCCTGCCTCATCCTCCCAAAGTGCCAGGATTACAGGTGTGAGCCACCACACCCAGTCAGGAAACTAAACATTCTATGTTCTCACTCGTGAAACTAAACATTCTATGTTCTCACTTGTAAGTGGGAGCTAAGCTATAAGGACACAAAGGCATAAAAATGATACAATGGGCTGGGTGTGGTGGCTCATGTCTGTAATCCCAGCACTTTGAGAAGTCGAGGCGGATGGATCACCTGAGGTTGGAAGTTTGAGACCAGCCTGACCAACATGGAGAAACCCCTTCTCTACTAAAAATACAACATTAACTGGGTGTTGTGGTGCACGCCTGTAATCCCAGCTACTCGGGAGGCTGAGGCAGGAGAATCACTTGAACCCATGAGGCAGAGGTTGCGGTTAGCCGAGATCCTGCCATTACACTCCAGCCGGGGCCACAAGAGCAAAACTCCATCTCACAAAAAAGAAAAATAATAAGTAAATAAATAAAAGATACAATGGACGTTGGGGACTCTGGGGGAAGCATGGAGTGGGGAGGGATAAAAGACTACACGTTGGGTACAGTGTACACTGCTCAGGTAGTGAGTGCACTGAAATCTCAGAAATCACCACTGAAGAACTTATTGATGTAACCAAACACCACCTGTTCCCCCAAAAACTATTGAAATAAAAAAAAATAAGTAAATAAATAAAAATCATGATGCTTCTGTTTCCTTTTTCAGTAGTTGGTTTAGACGTGAGTAAGTGACACAGTTCTGGCCAATGAAACACAGGCGAAGTCAGGTGCCTTCTGGGAATGATCTCCTCACTCTTGAGAGCTCCACATCTGGGCATTAGCACTTTATGTGCTGCCATTGCCTGATAGCCTGAGGGCACAGCCAATACAAGGAGGTGGGCAGAGCCAGGAGGATTACAGAGAGGTGGAGCCAGAGTACCCCCAACCATTCGGAATTTCTTGTTATTTTGGAAAATACCTTTCCTCATTGTGAAGTCATTGAGTTAGGGTTTTCTTTTACTTGCAGTTGAAATCATCTTACTGATAAAATTATTCTGTGTAATGTATTTGTCTATGTTCATGCATGTGAACAAGAAAAACAGGCCAGGTGTGGTGACTCACTCCTGTAACTCCAGCACTTTGGGAGACTGAAGCGGGCGGATCACGAGGTCGAGGTCAAGACCAGCCTGGCCAACATGGTGAAACCCCGACTCTACTAAAAATACAAAAAAATAGTTGGGCATGGTGGTGCGTGCCTGTAGTCCCAGCTACTCAGGAGGTTGAGGCAGGAGAATCTCTTGAACCTCGTAGGCGGAGGTTGTGGTGAGCCAAGATCGCACCACTGCACTACAGCCTGGGCGACAGAGACTTCATCTCAAAAAATAAGAAAAAAAAAAAGAAAGAAAAATATTGACCTAGTTTTTCACTTAAAAATGAACATTTGGCCGGGTGTTGTGTCTCACGCCTGTAATCCGAGAACTTCGGGAGGGCGAGGAGGGTGGATCACGAGGTCAGGAGATCGAGACCATCCTGGCTAACACGGTGAAATCCCGTCTCTATTAAAAATACAAAAAACAAATTAGCCGGTCGTGGTGGCGGGCGCCTGTACTCCCAGCTACCGGGGAGGCTGAGGCAGGAGAATGGCGTGAACCCGGGAGGCGGAGCTTGCAGTGAGCTGAGATCAGGCCACTGCACTCCAGTCTGGGCGACAGATCGAGACTCTGTCTCAAAAAAAAAAAAAAAAAAATTAAATAAATAAAATTTTTTTAAAAAGCAGAGCTTGGTGGCTAACACCTATAATTCCAGCACTTTGGGAGGTCGAGGCAGGTGAATCACGAGGTCAGGAGATCAAGACCATCCTGGCTAACACGGTGAAATCCCGTCTCTACTAAAAATACAAAAAAAATTAGCCAGGCATGGTGGCGGGTGCCTGTAGACCCAGCTACTCGGGAGGCTGAGGCGGTAGGAGAATTGCTTGAACCCGAGAGGCAGAGCTTGCAGTAAGCCGAGATCGCACCACTGCACTGCAGCCTGGGCAACAAAGTGAAACTCCGTCTCAAAAAAAAAAAAAAAAAAAAAGAACATTTATGTTGTCCAGGTGCGGTGGCTCACACCTGTAATCCCAGCACTTTGGGAGGCTGAGGCAGGTGGATCACCTAAGGTCAGGAGTTTGAGACCAGCCTGGCCAACATGGTGAAATCTCGTCTCTACTAAAAATACAAAAATTACCCGGGCGTGGTGGCAGGCACCTGTATCCCAGCTACTCAAGAGGCTGAGGCAGGAGAATCACTTGAACCTGGGAGGCGGAGGTTGCAGTGAGCTGAGATCGCCCCACTGCATCCCAGCCTGGGTGACAGAGTGAAGCTTTGTCCCAAAAAAAAAAAAAAATTTATATCAATAAATATAGATCTAAAGCATTCATTTTCACATCTGAAAAAGGATTTCATAAGTATGGATGCTTCACAATTATATTTCTATAATTGAGCATTTTAATTGATTCTACTTTTGCTATCATGAACACTTTTGTAATTGAAGAGAACCCTTAATTACTTCCATAGGATATAATTTCAAAGGTTGAAACTGTTTAAAACTGTAACAGTTAGAGTAAATGGTGATACAGTGAAGTATGTTATTGGTTCCTTTGGGGGCTCAGATATCACTACAAATGTGAACAGAGATGCCTTGTTTTGAAATTGCACACCACTATCCACTAACATCCATGGACATGGCTGGGAGAGAATGGAGGGGCATGGGTGGTGAGGGCCTGAAGAAGGGCAGGTGTTGGCCGGGCGCGGTGGCTCAAGCCTGTAATCCCAGCACTTTGGGAGGCCGAGACGGGCGGATCACCAGGTCAGGAGATCGAGACCATCCTGGCGAACCCGGTGAAACCCCGTCTCTACTAAAAAATACAAAAAAAAAAACTAGCCGGGCGAGGTGGCAGGCGCCTGTAGTCCCAGCTACTCGGGAGGCTGAGGCAGGAGAATGGCGTGAACCCGGGAGGCGGAGCTTGCAGTGAGCTGAGATCCGGCCACTGCACTCCAGCCTGGGTGACAGAGCGAGACCCCGTCTCAAAAAAAAAAAAAAAGAAGGGCAGGTATGCCCACCTCCCTGTATTGGTTGTGCCCTCAGGCTGTTTATCCTTCTGATTTCCAAAGATATTAAAACATTTTCATGGGCCCTTGAAATTATTGTGGGCCCCAGGCATACTGTGTCTAATGACTAAGTCACCCCATGAATTGTTCGCTGGCTGATTGAGAGCATCACCGACCCAGGCTCTTTGTGTTTTACTCCATCATTCTTGGTTTGTGGCTTGATGCCATATGGCCTCAAAATGGCTGCCGCAAGTTCAGATCTCAAACCCAGTATCAGTGCAGAAGGAAAAGAATGGTATTAGTTGCATCTGTTTCTTTTACCAGAAAGCAAAAGCACTCCCAGAGCCCACTCACAGATTTCCTTTTCAGTCTCATTGGCCTTGATCACTTTTATTGCAAAAGATGCTGGATAATTGAGCATCTGCTAAAGAAACAAGATGACCCTTAGCCAGGCGCGGTGGCTCAAGCCTGTAATCCCAGCACTTTGGGAGCCGAGGCAGGCGGATCACGAGGTCAGGAGATTGAGATCATGCTGGCTAACATGCTGAAACCCCGTCTTTACTAAAAATACAAAAAATTAGCCGAGCGTGGTGGTGAGTGTCTGTAGTCCTAGCTACTCGGGAGGCTGAGGCTGAGGCAGGAGAATGGCCTGAACTCGAGAGGTGGAGCTTGCAGTGAGCCGAGATCGCGCCACTGCACTCCAACCTGGGCTACAGAGCCAGACTCCCTCTCAAAACAACAACAACAACAACAACAAGATGACCCTGACTAGATTTAACCAGTGATGGTTGAGCAGGTGGGGTGAGTCATCTCTGCATAAAACACAGAAATGGAAGTTTAGAGAGTATGCCAGGCCCAGAACTTCATCCATTAGCATTGGCTCTCGTGGGGCTCTTGCTGGTGATGTAAGAGCATAAGACATCGCCTGGTGGGAGCCAGGACAGAAAAAAGTCAACATTGCAGATGCTGAGTGGTGACTGACACCAAAGTAGGTTTATGAATTTCTTTTTCAGGGCCTCCTAGGTATGGAGCAAGGCCCATTTTGCAGGATGGGATGGTGATGCTGTGTGAGCATGTGAAGGAAATAACTCAGTGGCAGGTGAATGATGTGAATATGATTTCACCGATTGCCAAGACCTGGTCATATGCAGTCATGGTAAGTAGAATCTGTGGGTCCTAAGAGTGTGGGAACCCTGGAGCCAAGGAATGAAGGTGGGAGGCTCCAGGGGAATTTTGAGAGAAAGACTGGTAGTTCCTTTTGATGAGCAGCCCTGGTGGGCAGCAGGCTGATGAATGAAGTGATTTCACTATGACCCGTTTCCAAGTCTAAAATCAAGGATAAAAAGGAACCCTGCTTCTCTCCGTAAATAGACAATCTCAACTTTTCTCTGTTTGATTTTCACTTAAGTCTAGAGTTTTTTTCTGCTTTCTCCCAGATGAGCTTCATTCATTCATTCATTCATTCATTTTTTCAGTGTTTTGTTCGAGAGCCTACAACATGCCCAGCATGGGGGACAGAGTGTGGATAAGTCACATGATATTGTCTCTTGCATGGAGCTCACATTTGAGCCACGGGGAAGAGACAGGCGATAATCAAGCGATCACATCAGCAAAATAACAGATCGTAGTCAATGTGATAAATAAAGCATGTGAGCTGGGTGATGTGATAGTGAGTGTCCACAGGGTGAGGATACTGAGAAGGTAATGTTAGGCCCGAGATGTGACAGATGGGAAGAAGCCAGTCAGGCTTGTGGAACTATTTGGGGAGGTGAGAGCATGAATGAGTCATGAAAGGAGAGGGCAGCAGTGAGGCTGAGAGTTGCAGGAAGATCATTTTAGGTGCATGCAAGGGAGAACAGGTACGAAGTCCCCACGGTGAGGATGAGCATGCCTAGACAAAGAAGAGAAAGGGTGCAGTTATGACCGAAGTGAAGTGAGCACTTAAGGCCCTTTCAGCCCTTAACTCCCTAAAGGTAGCCAGGAGAGTCTTGATTTCCTTCCTGCACTCTTAGCCCGCATCTATCCATCAGCAACCCTTTTTAATTTATTACAGCAATATTCATATAAAATTCACCGTTTTAATCATTTTAAAGTGGACAAATCAGTGACATTCAGTACATTCAAGTGTTGTGCAACTATCACCACTACATAGTTCCAGAACACTTTCACTACCCCAGAAGGAAACCTCGTACCCATTAAACAGTCACTCTTGTTTCCCTGACTGCCATTAATCTGCTTTCCGTCTCTATGAGTTTACCTAGTCTGGACTTTCCATATAAGGGGAGCCATACAATACAATCTTTTGGATCTGGCTTCTTTCACTTAGCATTATGTCTTTGAGGTTCATATGTGTTGTACCATGTATCCGTACTTCACTCCTTTTTATGGCTGAATAATATTCCATTGTATGGCTAGGTCACTTTTTTTTCTTTTTTTTTTTTTTTGAGACGGAGTCTTTCTCTGTCACCCAGGCTGGAGTGCAGTGGTATGATCTTGTCTCACTGAAAGCTCCACCTCTTGGGTTCAAATCATTCTCCTGCGACAGCCTCCCAAGTAGCTGGGACTACAGGCGCCCGCCACCACGCCTGGTTAATTTTTTGTATTTTTAGTAGAGACGGGGCTTCACCGTGTTAGCCAGGATGGTCTCAATCTCCTGACCTCGTGATCTGCCCACCTTGGCCTCCCAAAGTGCTGGAATTACAGGCATGAGCCACCGCGCCCGGCCTAGATCACATTTTCTTTATCCATTCCTTAGCTCATGGACATTTGGATAGTTTCCACGTTTTTGGCTGATGTGAATGGTGTAGCTGTGAATATTTGTGTACCAGTTTTTGTGTCTACAAATATTTTCATTTTCATTCTCATGGGTATAGACCCAGAAGTGGAATTGCTGGGTAATATAGTAAATTGATTGATTGATTGATTGATTGATTGAGATGGAGTCTCGCTGTCACCCAGGCTGCAGTGCAGTGGTGTGATCTCAGCTCACTGCAACTTTCACTTCCTAGCTTCAAGTGATATTCCTGCCTCAGCCTCCTGAGTAGCTGGGATTACAGGTGCCGCTACCACACCCAGCTAATTTTTGTATTTTTAGTGGAGACAGGGTTTCACCATGTTGACCAGGCTGGTCTCAAACTCCTGACCTCAGGTGATCCACCCACCTTGCCCTCCCAAAGTGCTGGGATTATAGGCGTGAGTCATTGTGCCCGGCCTGTAATTTTATGTTTAACATTTTAGGAACTTCGAACTCCCATAGTGACTACACCATTTTGCACTCCTAGCAGCAATGTACGAGGATTTCAATTTTTCCACATCTTTGCCAAAACTTTTAAAATTTATTATTATTACAGTCATCCTAGTGGGTGTGAAGTGATATCTCATTGTCGTTTTGGTTTGCATTTCCCTATGAGTAATCTGTTGAACATCTTTTCATATGCTGCAAGCCATTTGTGTATCTTCTTTTTTTTTTTTTTTTTTGAGACGGAGTCTCGCTCTGTCGCCCAGGCTGGAGTGCAGTGGCCGGATCTCAGCTCACTGCAAGCTCCGCCTCCCGGGTTCACGCCATTCTCCTGCCTCAGCCTCCAGAGTAGCTGGGACTACAGGCGCCCGCCACCTCGCCCGGCTAGTTTTTTGTATTTTTTAGTAGAGACGGGGTTTCACCGGGTTAGCCAGGATGGTCTCGATCTCCTGACCTTGTGATCCGCCCGTCTCGGCCTCCCAAAGTGCTGGGATTACAGGCTTGAGCCACCGCGCCCGGCCGTGTATCTTCTTTAGAGAAACATCTATGGAAGTCCTTTACCCATTTTTTAATTGGATTGTTTGTCTTTTTGCCATTGAGTTATACAAATTCCTTATGTGTTCTGGATACTAAACCCTTATTACATATGTGATTCATAAATATTATTTCTTTCATTCTGTGAATTGCTTTTTTCTCTTTCTTGAAAAAGAAAGTGACCTGTTAAGATGGTACACAAATGTTTTAAATTTTCCTGAAGTCCAATCTATCTATTTTTTCTTTTTTTGGGGAGGGGGGGACGGAGTCTTGCTCTGTTGCCCAGGCTGGAGTGTGGTGGCGCAATCTCGGCTCACTACAAGCTCTGCCTCTCGGGTTCACGCCGTTCTCCTGCCTCAGCCTCCCGAGTAGCTGGAACTACAGGCGCCTGCCACCATGCTTGGCTAATTTTTTGTATTTTTAGTAGAGACAGGGTTTTGCCATGTTGGCCAGGATGGTGTCAATCTCCTGACTTCATGATCCATCCGCCTCGGCCTCCCAAAGTGCTGGGATTACAGGCGTGAGCCACCGTGCCCAGCCCAATTTATCTATTTTTTCTTTTGTTGCTTTTGGCATTGATGTCATAGCTAAAGAAACATTGCCAAGCCCAAGGTCATGAATATTTGCCTCTACATTTTATTATAAGAGTTTTATAGTGATAGCTCTTGTATTTAGGCCTCCAATACATTTTAAGTTCATTTTTGTATATGCTATGAGGAAGGGTTTGACTTTATTTGCATATGGATATCCAGTTGTCCCAGCACAATTTGTTAAAGAGATTATTGTTTCCTCATTGAATGGTCTTGGCAACCTCTGGAAAATCAATTAATTATATATGTGTGGGGTTATTTCTGGATGCTCAGTTCTGTTTAGTTTGCTATGTAGATCTCCTTCAGCCAGTACCACACTGTTCTAATTATTGCAGGGGACTGAATAATCCTATTTTGATCTCCTTTTTCAAGGTTGGTTGGCTATTTGGCCTCTCTTGATATTCTATATAAATTTTAGGATCAGCTTTTCTATTTCTGCAAAAATGGCTATTGGAATTTTGGTAGGGAGTCCGCTGAATCTGGAGATAGTTTTGGGGAGTATTTGCCATGTTAATATTAAAGCTTTCAATCCATGAATACAGGATATCTTTCCATTTATTTGTGTCTTTAATTTCTTCCAGCAGCACCTTGTAGTTTTCAATGTACAAGCCTTCTACCTCCTTGGTTGGATTTATATTCCTAATCATTTTATTCTTTTTGATGCTTTTGTAAATGGAGTTTTTTTTTTTTTTTTTTTTTTTGCAGATTGCCCATTGCTACTGTGTAACAATACTACTGATTTTTTTATGTTGATCCTGTAGCCTGTAACTTTGCTAAATGTGATTATTAAGAAATTAATAAATTGTTACAATTAATAAATTAATAAAACTATTAGCTTTAATAGTTTTATTTTGAGCTGTGGATTAGTTAAGATTTTTTATATTTAAGGTTATATTTCAGTCCGGGTGCAGTGGCTCATGCCTGTAATCCCAGCACTTTGGGAGGCTGAGGCGGGTCGATCACCTGAGGTCAGGAGTTCAAGAC
Organism: Papio anubis; assembly: GCF_008728515.1. Taxonomy (NCBI): domain Eukaryota; kingdom Metazoa; phylum Chordata; class Mammalia; order Primates; family Cercopithecidae; genus Papio; species Papio anubis. Next base: position 25,482,482 of record NC_044991.1, on the reverse strand, counting down.
CAGCCTGGCCGACATGGTCTCTGCTAAAAATACAAAAATTAGCCGGGCGTGGTGGCAGGTGCCTGTAATCCCAGCTACTCTGGAGGCTGAGATGGAGAATTGCTTGGTTGGTTCCTGCTCTTAGGAGAGATCACTGAATTTTCCACCATTGAGTATGAGCGAGAATCCATCTCAAAACAAAACAAAACCAAAAAAAAAAAAGAAAAAAAAAAAAAAAAACCAACAGCAACAACAACAAAAAAATAAGGTCGTATTTCTTTTTTCTTTCTTTTTTTTTTTTTTTTGAGACGGAGTCTCACACTGTCGCCCAGGCTGGAGTACAGCGGTGCAATCTCAGCTCACTGCAAGCTCCGCCTCCCGGGTTCATGCCATTCTCCTGCCTCAGCCTCTCGAGTAGCTGGGACTACAGGCGCCTGCCACCATGTCTGGCTAATTTTTTGTATATTTAGTAGAGACGGGGTTTCACTGTGTTGGCCAGGATGGTCTCGATCTCCTGACCTCGTGATCCGCCTGCTTCAGCCTCCCAAAGTGCTGGGATTACAGGCGTGAGCCACCTTGCCCAGCTGGTCATACTTCTATATATGTATATCTATATCGTTTTACTTCTTTCTTTCCAACTTGGATACCTTTTGCTTCTTTTTAATGTAATATGATGTTGCCTGATTGGCATGCCTAAAACTTCCAGGACAATGTTGAATGGAAGCGGTGAAAGTGAGCATTCTTGTTTGGTTCCTGCTCTTAGGGGAGAGCATTGTATTTTCCACCGTTGACTATGATTCAGCAAGCCTTTGGGCCTTGAACCTCTCTACTTTCCTCTATTCCCACTCCCACTCGCCAGCCGCGTACCTGAACGACTGCCACAGCCTTGTAAAGTGGATCTCCACTCTTCCCCCTGTTCTGAACCCCTCCTGTCAGTTCTCACACACGTCAATCTCTTTCTTCCCTCTGGGGTTCAGAGGATCCAGCTCCCTGCAGGCTCCCCCTTCTCATTTTGCTTCTTTTATAGCCCTTATCATGATTTTATTCTTTTTTTTTTTTTTTTTTTTTGAGACGGAGTCTCGCTCTGTCGCCCAGGATGGAGTGCAGTGGCACGATCTCGACTCACTGCAAGCTCCGCCTCCCAGGTTCAGGCCATTCTCCTGCCTCAGCCTCCTGAGTCACTGGGACTACAGGCGCTCGCCACCATGCCCCAGCTAATTTTTTTGTATTTTTAGTAGAGACAGGGGTTTCACCGTGTTAGCCAGCATGGTCTCGATCTCCTGACCAGCCCGCCTGGGCCTCCCAAAGTATTGGGATTACAGGTGTGAGCCACCACGCCCGGCCTTAATTTTTGTATTTTTAGTAGAGATGGGGTTTCACCATTTTGGCCAGGATGGTCTTGATCTCTTGACCTCATGATCCACCCGTCTAGGCCTCCCAGAGTGCTGGGATTACAGGGGTGAGCCACCGCACCTGGCCGTGATAAAAAAATGTTAACAGGCTGCTGAAGCAGATCTTAGTGAACGTTCTTGCAATAGAAAAGACACCTGCTCCGAGTCACTTAATGAGTATCTACTTGCTCAATTTAAGTTGATAAAAAGACATAGGGGGAAGTTTGGGCTGGGACGGTGGCTCACACCTGTAATCCCAGCAGTTTGGGAGGCTGAGGAGGGCGGACTGCCTGAGGTCAGGAGTTCGAGACCAACCTGGCTAACACGGTGAAACCCTGTCTCTGTTAAAAATATAAAAATTAGCTGGGCATGGTGGCAGGCGCCTGTAATCCCAGCTATTTGGGAGCTACTCGGGAGGCTGAAGCAGGAGAATCACTTGAAGACTGTACTGAAAAAACAGAAAAGATACAAAGGAAATTTGCTAGAAAAAAAAGAGGCAGGCCAGACAGCATTCTGCAGCTTCTCCCTCTGGGCTGTGTAACGGTGTAATGGGTATCAATTTCCTTTACTAACATATGGGAGGGAGAATTACCTTCAGCTGGGCACCGTCTTCAACAGTTGCTTGCTTTCTTATTTATTTATTTATTTTTAGACAGAGTCTCACTCTATCGCCCAGGCTGGAGTGCAATGGCGTGATCTTGGCTCACTGCAAGCTCTGCCTCCCGGGTTCAAGCCATTCTCCTGCCTCAGCCTCCCGAGTAGCTGGGATTACAGGCGCCTGCCACCACACCCGGCTCATTTTTTGTATTTTTAGTAGAGACAGGGTTTCACTGTTGGCCTATTCTCAAACTCCTGACCTCATGATTCACCCGCCTCCGCCTCCTAAAGTTCTGGGATTACAGACGTGAGCCACCGTGCCCGTCCTTTCATTTTTATTATTAAAAACGTGTTACCGGCCGGGCGCGGTGGCTCAAGCCTGTAATCCCAGCACTTTGGGAGGCCGAGACGGGCGGATCACGAGGTCAGGAGATCGAGACCATCCTGGCTAACACGGTGAAACCCCGTCTCTACTAAAAAAATAAAAAAAAATTAGCCGGGCGAGGTGGCGGGCGCCTGTAGTCCCAGCTACTCGGGAGGCTGAGGCAGGAATGAATGGCGGGAACCCGGGAGGCGGAGCTTGCAGTGAGCTGAGATCCGGCCACTGCACTCCAGCCCGGGCGACAGAGCGAGACTCCGTCTCAAAAAAAACCAAAAAAACAAAAAAACGTGTTACCTTTTCACAAACTATAAAATAATAAATAATAAGAACTATGGGGCAGAGTCTCAGCAGGAGTTGGAAGTGCTGGCCTGTTTTATGAATCTTCCTCCCAGTTGCCCCCTGATCAGCCAGACATTATCAGACAAGGAGCTGGGGTTGTTGTCTTCTGTGGAGCCTCATGCCCCTTCCATATCATTTTTGTCTATATCTGTAGAATTTTTATTTATTTATTTATTTATATATTTATTTGTTTGTTTATTTATTTATTTGAGACGGAGTCTCACTCTGTCACCCAGGCTGGAGTGCAGAGGCGCAATCTTGGCTCACTGTAAGCTCTGCCTCCCGGGTTCACTGCCTCATTCTCCTGCCTCAGCCTCCCGAGTAGCTGGGACTACAGGCGCCTACCACCACACCCAGCTAATTTTTTTGTATTTTTAGTAGAGACAGGATTTCACCGTGTTAGCCAGGATGGTCTCGATCTCCTAACCTCGTGATCTGCCCACCTTGGCCTCCCAAAGTGCTGGGATTACAGGCGTGAGCCACCACGCCTGGCCAGAATTTTTATTTCAATAGTGTGTGATAAAGGATCAACCTTACTCAAAGGGAAGTCTGAACTTTGTCCTGGGCTCATGGGGTGTGATCTCTAAGCTCTTAGAATGTTCTGTCTGATAAGAGTGTCTTTGTGTACCTGGGGGCTTTGGGTCACAACAGGGAGTTCACGCTAACAGTGGATGCATGGTAGGGGCTTTGAGCCGCATGGTATCATTCACCCTCTCCAGGCACTAAGGTCAGCCATGTAGATGGTCAATGACATCTATGTGAATGAGCCTCAGATAAAGTCTCAACAGCACAGCTCAGGTGATCTTCTCTGATTGGCAATACTCAGTGTGTACTGTCACACACTATTGCTGGGAAGATTGGCTCCGTCCAGTACTCCAGGGAGTGGACAACTGGAAGCTCCATCCTTGGAACAATCCTGAATTCTGCCCCATGCACCTCCTGTCGGGTTTTGTTGTCATTTGTATCCTTTCACTGCTGTAGAGGTAACTGGGCACATAACAGCTTTCGGTGAGTTTAGTGGGTCCTCACACTGAAATGTGAAACCTGAGGGTGGTCTTGGGAACCTCCAGATTCTGTAAATAGCAAGAAGTTGAGCTTTTGACAATCCACACAACACAATACATCTTGTGGGGTGAAAAGTTATCCTAACAGAATATATATGTGAATAGTAATTGACTAGATCACAGTGGGAGGAAGATCACAGAGTAAGCGCCATTTGTTCGTATCATGTCAAGGGTACACGCATGGTTTTTATTTATTTATTTTTTTTTAAATTTTTTATTTTTTTTTGTTGAGATGGAGTCTTGCTCTGTCGCCCAGGCTGGAGTGGAGTGGCATGATCTCAGCTCACTGCAAGCTCCGCTTCCAGGGTTCACTCCATTCTCCTGCCTCAGCCTCCCGAGTAGCTGTGATTACAGGCGCCTGCCACCATGCCTGGCTAATTTTTTTTGTATTTTTAGTAGAGACGGGGTTTCACCGTGTTAGCCAGGATGGTCTTGATCTCCTGACCTCGTGATCCGCCTGCCGCGGCCTCCCAAAGTGCTGGGATTACAGGCGTGAGCCACCGTGCCCAGCCACAGTTGAACAATTTTTCAAGTCTTTTTTTCTTTTTTTTTTGAGACGGAGTCTCGCTCTGTCGCCCAGGCTGGAGTGCAGTGGCCGGATCTCAGCTCACTGCAAGCTCTGCCTCCTGGGTTCACGCCATTCTCCTGCCTCAGCCTCCCGAGTGGCTGGGACTACAGGCGCCTGCCACATCGCCCGGCTAGTTTTTTGTATTTTTAGTAGAGACGGGGTTTCACCGTGTTAGCCAGGATGGTCTTGATCTCCTGACCTCGTGATCCGCCTGCCGCGGCCTCCCAAAGTGCTGGGATTACAGGCGTGAGCCACCATGCCCAGCCACAGTTGAACAATTTTTCAAGTCAAAAATTGTTACAAGACAAAGAAGGACATTACATATTGTTACAAGGGTCAACTTCTTGAGAATATATAACGATCATAAACAAATATATACCCAACAACAAATACGTGAAGAAAATAACAGAATTGCAGAGAGGAGCACAGCATTAAACAATTAGAGTTGTCAATGCCACATTTTCCATAATACATATCATAACCAGAAAAATAAACATCAATTTAAAAAAAAGAGAATGTGAACAACACTACAAGCCAACTAGACCTAAGGGACATCCAAAGAAGACACCACACCAGAACAACAAAACATACATGCTTCTCAATTGCACATGAAATATTCTCCAGGATGGACCATACATTAGGCAACATAACAAGTCTCGGTACATCCGAAAGACTGAAATCATACAAACTATCTTCTATGCCCAGAATGGAATGAAACCTAGAAATTAAGAACAGAAGGAAAACTGAACATTTCAGAAATACGTGGAAATTAAACACCATACCTTAAACCACCAATAGATCAAACAATAAATCACAGGAAAAACCAGAAAATACTTTGTGATAAATAACAGCAAAAACATGACTTCCCTAAATTTCAGGGAGTCATGAAAGTTGTGCTTAGAGTGAAAGTTATAGTTATAAATGTCCCCCCTTGAAAAAGAAGAAAAATCTTATTAAAAAATCTAAAAACAATAATTTTACGTTAGACCTTAAGGAACTAGGAAAGGTAGAGCAAACTAAGCCTAATCCTAGCAGAAGGAAGGAATTAATAACAATTAGAGTGAAGACAAAGAAAATTTCAAAATAGAAAATCAATAAAGAAACAACAAGACCAGGTGTGGTGGCTCACACCTGTAATCCCAGCACTTTGGGAGGCCGAGATGGGCGGATCACGAGGTCAGGAGATCGAGGTCATCCTGACTAACATAGTGAAACCCCATCTCTACTAAAAACACAAAAAATTAGCCGGGAGTGGTGGGGGGCACCTGTAGTCCCAGCTATTGGGGAGGCTGAGGCAGGTGTGAACCTGGGAGGCAGAGCTTGCAGTGAGCTGAGATCGAGCCACTGCACTCCAGCCTGGGCAACAGAGCGACACTCTGTCTCAAAAAAAAAAAAAAAGAAAAAGAAAACAAGAAAACCAAAAGTTGATACTTTGAAAACATCAACAATGGTAAAAGACTGAAAGCTTTCCCCTAAATCAGAACCAAGACGCGGGTGCTCACTTTCTTCTTTTTTCTTTTTTTTTTTCTGAGACAGAGTTTCACTCTTGTTGCCCAGGCTGGAGTGCAATGGTGGGATCTCAGTTCACCGCAACCTCCGCCTCCCAGGTTCAAGCAATTCTCCTGCCTCAGCCTCCTGAGTAGCTGGCATTACAGGCATGTGCCACTATGCCCAGCTAATTTTTGTATTTTTAGTAGAGACAGGGTTTCTCCATGTTGGTCAGGCTGGTCTCGAACTCCCGACCTCTGGTGATCCGCCCGTCTCGGCCTCCCAAAGTGCTAGGATTACAGGCGTGAGCCACCATGCCTGGCTTTTTTTTTTTTTTTTTTTTGAGATAGTCTTGCCCTGTCGCCCAAGCTAGAGTGCAGTCGTGCAATCTCGGCTCACTACAAGCTCCGCCTCCCGGGTTCACGCCATTCTCCTGCCTCAGTCTGCCGAGTAGCTGGGACTAGAGGTGCCCGTCACCACACCTGGCTAATTTTTCATATTTTTAGTACAGACGGGGTTTCACCGTGTTAGCCAGGATGGTCTTGATCTCCTGACCTTGTGATCCGCCCACCTCGGCCTCCCAAAGTGCTGGGGTTACAGGCGTGAGCCACGGTGCCCAGCCCCAGTTAAAGTTTTTGTATTTTTAGTAGAGACAGGGTTTCTGCATGTTGGTCAGGGTGGTCTCGAACTCCCAACCTCAGGTGATCTGCCCCCCCTTGGCCTCCCAAAGTGCTGGGATTACAGGCATGAGCCACCACACCCGGCCAATTTTTGTATTTTTTAGTAGAGACAGGGTTTCACCATGTTGGCCAGGCCAGTGTCCATCTCTTGACCTCATGATCTGCCCATCCCAGCCTCCCAAAGTGCTGGGATTACAGGAGTGAGGCACCACACCCGGCCTAGGGATCCTATTTTCAGCCAAAGCCCCGGGAGCTTTGACAGCATCCCCTTATTGCAAGTGGGAGGCCCAACACCACCCAAAGCAAAGCAGCACTTAGATGCATGCACAGTCTTGCCTTTTCTCCTAGCAACCTTGCCTCTGGTGTGGACAGAGCAAGAAGCAGCTTTGCCTTCAGGCCTCCCTCATTGCCTGCCCAGGGCTTTGTTTGGCACAGAGGTGTTGGGCCACCAACCAGGTCATTCTCCTCTGGTTCAGGATGCACAAGCATGGGGTCTAAGACGCAAAAGTTGACCAGAAAGAACAGCTTGCTTGGGAAGTAGCCAGGGTTATGTTCCCCCCATCCTGCACCTTGTTTCTGCTCTGTCTGGGTTTCCAACACAAATTCATCTCTGATCGCTGCATGCCTCTAATAAACTAGAGAGCCAAGACCTCTAAGGAGCTCTGAGGGGAAGGAAGCAGAATGAGACCAGAAAAAGTCTACCTTTTGCAGTGAGAGTTCCACTGTGGAGCCAGGAGACAGATGTGTTCATATTGTCAACCTGGTCTGTCCTGCTCCTGCTCCTGTATCCTGGGGGATCCCAGTGAGAGCATCCCTTCCTGGTTTTCACTGGAAGTTGAGCTGGCTGGAGGGTGGAGGGGATAGGATTCTCTTCCTTACATCATTGCAAGGGGCCATGAGTCTCCCTAAACTTCTACCTTGCTTGTCCTAGCTATAAGAAGAGGTTCCCTTCCTCTGGCCCCCAGGGCCTGTTTGCCCAGGCTTTGCTGCATGTTCCTCATGGATGAGCACTGGGGTGGATGCCCACAGATCCAGCCTAGCCCTAGGGAACAGCTCCTGAGGGAGCCCAGGGCACTGCTCCTATGGACCCTGCCCCACCAAGTATGCCAACTCTCTCCAGAGATACCCATTCCATTCCCACTACCTTCCCTGCAACCTGCAGACTTTTTCTCCTATAACCCTTTTTTTTCAATGTATTTTCTAAATAAAGTCTTGTCATTGTTTCTTTATATAATTGCAATGCATCTTTGCTCTGTAAATCAAGTATGGAGAAATATTGACTTACGTTAAGTAAATGTGTGGCAGGTGAGCAGAGGCAGGTTTCTCGGTGTTGGAGTAAGGGGAGGATGGAATGATCCATGTGGTAATGGATTAGAGTTGGGGACATGAGTGTAAACTCATGTTTAACTTCATAAAGATACAGATGGTTACATACACCAATATTTATAGATATATATACAGTATATATGCAGGTTAGCATACACTATTTTTACATTTTTAATTAATGTATTTATTTATGTAAAACTTGATCTTGCTGTCACCCAGGCTGCAGTGCAGTGGTGTGATCATAGCTCACTGCAGCCTCCAACTCCTGGGCTCAAGCGATCTTCCTGCTTTAACCTCCCGAGTAGCTAGGATTACAGGGATACACCACCGCACCCACGCAGCTATTTCTTTTTTTAAATGTCTTTGTAGAGACAGGGACTCACTTTGCTGCCCAGGCTGGTCTCAAACTCCTGGCTTCAAGTGATCCTCCCATTTCAGCCTCCCAAAGAGCTGGGATTTTGTGCATGAGCCACGGCATGCAGCCATATTTATTTCCTGGCTCTATCAGCTGACACAGCCTGGAAGCAACAACATCCCAGTAGCAACAACCACACCCAGCACCCAGATCCTGGTTTCTTTCCTTTCTTTTTCCTGTCTTTCCTTTCTTTCTTTCTGAGACAGAGTCTTGCTCTGTAGCCCAGGCTGGAGTGCAGTGGCACAACCATGGCTCACTGCAACTTCCGCCTCCTGAGTTCAAGTGATTCTCTTGCCTCAGCCTCCCCAATAGCTGGAATTACAGGTGTCTGGCACCAAACCCAGCTAATTTTTTTGGTTTTGTATTTTTAGTAGAGATGGAGTTTCACCACGTTGACCAGGCTGCTGTCAAACTCCTGACCTCGTGATCTGCCTGCCTCGGCCTCCCACAGTGCTGGGATTACAGACAAGAGCCACCGTACCTGGCCAGATTTTGGTTTCTAACACCATTCTCCAAATTAAGAAACCAAGGCACCCTGGAGAACTAGTTGATCCTATGACAAGTGCAGCAAATACACAAGATGAACCTGGAGCATTATATATAGTACCAGAAAGTCAGGAAGTACAAAGAGAGACAGAGAGCGAGTGAGCGAGCGAGAGAGAATACCCACAATGAGAGGGTATCACAGGGAACCCTGCAGTCAACTAAGAGGGCCCAATAGTCAAAGCTAAAACAATTTGAGCCACAAAATAAAGTAGTATTTGATTATAACCCAAAGTATAAAACAAATATCCACGAGTCCAGGTTGATGTAAAAAATATATTGAGGCCAGGCATAGTGGCTCACGCCTGTCATTCCAGCACTTTGGGAGGTCCTCAGGATCACCTGAGGTCAGGAGTTTGAGAGCTGCCTGGCCAACATGGTGAAATCTCATCTCTACTAAAAATACAAAAAATTAGCCAGGCGTGGTGGCGAGCACCTGTAATCTCAGCTACTCAGGAGGCTGAGGCAGAAGAATTGCTTGAACCCAGGAAGTAGAGGTTGCAGTGAGTTGAGATCCTGCCATTGCGCTGCAGCCTGGGCAACAAGAGTGAAACTCCTTGTCAAAAAATATATATATTGAATAAATTAACAAACTGTAGAGAAGACACAAATGTACCATGCAGAAGAATTTTGAGTAACTTAAGTAGATACTTCACCCTTAATTACATGGAGGATAACTCCCCACTCAGTAAGTGCAGGCTGCATGCAGCGACTTCCTTCATTAGACTACAGTACGGAGGGGCGAAGGAAAAGAGAAACTTTACAGTAGAGAAACCTGACAAAGACTACATCAAGACAGGTGATCAAAGTCAATATCCACAGTGATAAACCATGCATGGCTGGGCACAGTGGCTCACACCTGTAATCCCAGCACTTTGGGAGGCCGAGACGGGCGGATCACGAGGTCAGGAGATCGAGACCATCCTGGCTAACACGGTGAAATCCCGTCTCTACTAAAAAAATTTCGAGGCCGGGCGCGGTGGCTCACGCCTGTAATCCCAGCACTTTGGGAGGCGAGGCGGGCGGATCACAAGGTCAGGAGATCGAGACCACAGTGAAACCCCGTCTCTACTAAAAATACAAAAAATTAGCCGGGCGCGGTGGCAGGTGCCTGTAGTCCCAGCTACTTGGGAGGCTGAGGCAGGAGAATGGCAGGAACCCGGGAGGCGGAGCTTGCAGTGAGCCGAGATCGCGCCACTGCATTCCAGCCAGGGGGACAGAGCGAGACTCCGTCTGAAAAAAAAAAAAAAATTTCGATAATGTCCCACACATTTCTGAGGTTCAGAGAATTACTGCTCAATATTTATTTCTTTGTTCTTCATATTGTATCATTTCTATTTATCTGTCTTCAATTTCACTGATTATTTTTTCTCCAGTCTATAATTGAGTCCAATGAGTACATTTTTCATTTTAGATGTTGCACATGCATTTAAGATTTCCATTTGCGGCCGGGCGCGGTGGCTCAAGCCTGTAATCCCAGCACTTTGGGAGGCCGAGAGATGCGGCCGGATCACGAGGTCAGGAGATGAGACCATCCTGGCTAACCACCGGTGAAACCCGTCTCTACTAAAGAAATACAAAATGGCAGGCTGAGGTGGCGAGTAGCCTGTAGTCCCAGCCTTTCGGGAGAGGCTGAGGCAGGAGAATGGCGTGAACCCGGGCGGGCTTGCAGTCGTGAGATCCGACCACGCACTCCAGCCTGGGCTATAGAATGAGACTCGTCCAAAAAAGATTTCCATTTGCTTCTTTTTTTGTAAATAATTCTTCTCTTCTGATGAGGACTTGAATCTTTCCATTAATTTAAAATTACTTACCTTTATTTTACTGGATTTTGAGAATGGTTATAATAGATACTTTCTCTCTAAATTTTAAATCTCATTATCACTTTAACTTCTCAATTAAATTTTTCCTTTTTTGGGGTGGTCTTGCTCTGTTGCCAAACTAGATCTAATCAATTCTAATCTCATTTCGGCTCCTCCTCACCCAGGTTCATACATTCTCCTGCCTCCCGGCCTCCTGAACAGCTAGGACTACAGGCCCACCACCATGCCAGATAATTTTGTATTTTCGTGATAGAGATGAGGTTTTGCCTTGTTATGGGATAGTCTCAATCCTGACCACCTCGTGATCCATACCTCGGCCTCCCAAAGTGCTGGGATTCTGGCGTGAACCACCTTTTAGCCCAGCTAGGAATTCCAGTTTACAGCAAACTTCTTTTTTTTTTTTTTTTTTTTTTTTTTTTTTTTTTTTTTTTTGAGGCCGGGTCTGGCTCTGTAACCCGGGCTGGAGTGCAGTGGCGGATCTCAGCTCACTGCAAGCTCTGCCTCCCAGGTTCATCATTCTCCTGCCTCAGCCTCCCGAGTAGCTGGGACTACAGGCACCCGCCACCTCGCCCTGACTAGTTTTTGTATTTTAGTAGAGGCAGGGGTTTCCGCGGTGTTGCGCCAGGATGGTCTCGATCATCCTGACCTGCGTGATCCGCCCGTCTCGGCCTCCCAAAGTGCTGGGATTACGGAGCGAATAGCCCGGCCCAGCCAGCCAAACTTCTAATTGAAGCAGGTGTTCCTTCATGTGGGTCATTTCAAGGCTGGATTGTTGATTATCTTTTCCCTTGAGAGTTTGTCAGCGTTGTCTATGTTCTACTGCATAATTGTGGAGAGTATCCTGGACAGTTTGCTTATTATATTGTGAGATTCTGGTTCTTACTAAAATTTGCCAGAGAATGTTCATTTTTTTGTTATTGTTGTTGTATTGAGCATTCAACATAGTTTAGGTTAAACCACATGTTCTGTCTTCTTTTCTTTTCTTTTTTTTTTTTTTTCCTGAGACGGAGTCTCATACTGTCGCCTGGGCTGGAGTGCAATGGCACAATCTCAGCTTACTGCAGCCTCCACCTCCCGGGTTCAAGTGATTCACTTGCCTCAGCCTCCCAAGTAGCTGGGATTACAGGCACCACCACCATGCCTGGCTAATTTTTTGTATTTTTAGTAGAGATGGGGTTTCACTATGTTGGCCAGGCTGGTCTTGAACTCCTGACCTTGTGATCCGCCCACCTTGGCCTCCCAAAGTGCTGGGATTACAGGTGTGAGCCACTGCACCCAGCCCTGTCTTGTTTTCTTTGGCAGTTGTTCCAGTCTCAGTGCAGTTTTCAAGCCATTGCTATGCTGGTGTGTCCAAATGGCTCATGTACCACTTGGGTAAATCTGGGAGTTGAGTGGTGGTTTATATTATAGTTCAGTTCTCAAAGCCCTTGCTCTGCTTCTGTGCATGCATAGCTCAGGGTGATCGTAAGTCCATTCTGTGCATGCATAGCTCAGGGTGATCCTAGGACTTACGTTAGTTCATACATCCATTTAAGTGATCCCGTTTAGCTTTCTCCTCTGCGGGATTCTGCAGGGCTCCATTTTCATGTATCTATCAATGTTGCAGCCCCCTGTGCTGCTGTGCAGTTACACGCATCTGGGTCAGCCTTTCAAGTGAAGTACGGGAAGAAACAAAAAGAGATTTCCCCCATACTTTTCAGACACAGAAGTCTCTTTCCTCTTCCTCTGCCCAGTGAGCCAACTGATTTCTCAGGGCTTTAGGTCCCTCTGCCACTGTTGAGGCTGCAGGACAGCTTTGCAACTGGGGGGAGAAAAACAGAACAAACCAAGGATGATCCCCTTACTCCTTGATGTGCAGGAGACACCTTTCCCACTAGCCTAGCTAGACATTTAGGGGGTTTATCACAGCCTTTTTACTTTCAGTGCCTGCTGGACAGTTCTGACTCCACCTGCCCCCGGGTAAACCAAAAGAAAGAGGAGGAAAATTAACTTGCTGTAGTCACCCCGTTGAAACGGCCTTTGCAAAACTCATAACTGAGAAAATTATGACAGTGAAACAGATCAGACCTAGCCGACCACACCTTGCTTCTAACCCTCTAAGGTGTCTTTGTTCATTCCTGGCCATAGGTCAAACTAGCCTCGGGGAAGAATTGTTTATAGTTTAAATTCTGAAATAAAACTGGTAATAGTCCTTTCCTGAAAAAATAAAACCTTCTTGCCTGGGGATTGTCCTGCCTTTGTAGGACTAACAAACCAGCTACAAGAGGAGAGATTACGGTTTAGGCGCCATGCAGCCTCTGGCTGCGAGAGTCTGAACCTCCCCAAGGTGCTTCTGGGAATAAAATCACTGTTGCAAAACTTAAGATCAGTGCTTGAGATATTTTGCAGACCCTGAATTCCGATGCAGCAGATGACACCACCCAGACTGAAAATCTGGCCCAACCAGTCCTGTGATCCCATCCAGGAAGAGAAATCAGCAAGAACTCACTTCCACCCCCATGGTTCCATCTCCAACCCAACCAATAAGCACTCCCTACTTCCTGAGCCCATAACCACCAAATCACTCTTAAAAACTGTGATCCCCGGCCGGGCATGGTGGCTCACGCCTGTAATCCCAACACTTTGGGAGGCTGAGGCGAGTGGATCACTTGAGGTCAGGAGTTTGAGATCAGCCTGGTCAACACCGTGAAACCCCATCTCTACTAAAAATACAAAAATTACTCTGGCGTGGTGGCACGCGCCTGTAATCCCAGCTACTTGGGAGGCTGAGTCAGGAGAATTGCCTGAACCCGGGAGGCAAAGGCTGCAGTGAGCCGAGATTGCACCACTGCACTCTAGCCTGGATGACAGAGCGAGATTCCATCTCAATAGATAGATAGATAGATAGATAGATAGATAGATAGATAGATAGATAGATAGATACAATAAAATAAAATAAAATAAAATAAAATAAAATAAAATAAAATGAAGGTTCTTAAAAACAATAGGAAACCTCCTGAAAACCTCTTCAGAAAAATAGCCACAGGTGCATGTTTGGCTCGTGTTTTTCCCAGAAACAACCTAAATCTGGCTTGATAAACCTCAATTGATATATTTGCCCCAGTCACTCACGTTGTAACTAGCCAAAGGGCCCAGCTGCTCACTGCTTGTAGAAAGAAGTCAAAATAATAATGACATGTGATTTTAAAAAGCAAGAATTTTATAATCTGTGCTAGCAAGAGCAAGAGCAGAGAGCAATTCCACTCTTCCATGTGAGAAAAACACAGGGTTTTTTTTGGTGTTGTTTTTTGTTTTTTGAGACGGTGTCTTGCTCTGTCGCCCAATCTGGCTGGAGTTTAGTGGTGCAATCTCAGCTCACTGCAACCTCCGCCTTCTGAGTTCAAGCAATTCTCCTGCCTCAGCCTCCGGAGTAGCTGGGACTACAGGCACATGTCACCATGCCCGGCTAATTTTTTGTATTTTTAGTAGAGACAGGATTTCACTGCGTTAGTCAGGATGGTCTCCATCTCCTGACCTTGTAATCCTCCGGCCTCGATCTCCCAAAGTGCTACGATTACAGACGTGAGCCACTGCACTTGGCTGAAGCCACCGCACTTGGCTGGAAAAAAACCAGATTTTTGTTTTTTGGTTTTTTTTTGTTTTTGTTTTTTGGCATATGAAAGGAGGATTTGGAAGGCAAAAGAGGCAGGGGGGCTGGGAGGTGTCAGGTGGTATGATCAGTGGCTTGTCTTGAATTATTTTTCCATCTGTGGAAGTGGCCGGCGCCATCATGGCTGGAGGAGGTGCATGGTTCACATCAGGATCTGACTACTGAAACTTCTAAGGAAATATGTGACCAGATAAGTGAGTATGGTGTGTGCTTACCAAACAACTAGGTAAATAAATGTGCATAAGGCATGGGGACATAGAATAGGAAAAGAAAGCGGGTGGAGGTTCACAGCACATTCCAAGGCTGGATTTCTTTTTGTTGTTATTGTTGATTTCAAGAGGCGAGAAGACACTTCTGCATTTGTCTCAAAGTTACATCTTCAGATTAGCAGGGGAGAAGAAAGCGGAAAGGAAAAAAAGTTTTAAAATGCGGTTTGAGGTTAGGCTGCTAAGCTGCTGGATTACGGGTTCAGTTTATATTTGAGCATGTGGGGTATGGATATTTATTTTAAAAATCTAGAGTATCTTGGTCAGACACAGTGACTCATGCCTGTAATCCCAGCACTCCGGGAGGCTGAGGTGACTGGATCTTGAGGTCAGAAGTTCAAGACCAGCCTGGCCAAGATGGTGAAACCCTGTCTCTATGAAAAATACAAAAATTAACTGGGTGCAGTGGCGAGCGCCTGTAGTCCCAGCTACTTGGGAGGCTGAGGCAGGAGAATTGCTTGAACCCAGGAGGCGGAGGTTGCAGTGAGCCGAGATTGCACTACAGCCTGGCAACAGAGTGAGTGAGACTCCATCTCAAAAAAAAGAAAAAAGAAAAAAAAATCTAGAGTGTCTTGTACATATCCTTTAATAACCTACTTTTCAAAACTTAATATGTTTTAGATACATATGTATATGTGTATATACTTGCATCCTTAAAACCGACTGGCGGTGATAAATAAAACCAAGGAATTTCTATCAATATATAAACGTTCTTCTCAGAAAAGGCGGGCTCTTTTCTCCTCGGGTTGATGGGAATGAGGCAGATGGTGGCAGAGGCTTCCATTTTTTGAGCATTTGTTGTGGGACCTGCCTGTGCTTCAAGCTCAATACAACTTCTCCCACTTAACCATCACAGCTCATGAGGGGATCCTGCCGGGACCTCCACTACAGAAAGGAAAAGAGGAGAAAGTTGGTATCTTCTGAATTCTCCTAACAGAAGGAGGAGGGTAGAGGGCTCCTGTGCAGGGCGTGTAGGAATGCAGAAGGAGTATGGAGAAGGGAGAAGGGACAGTGTGTAGTGCCCCTCCCTGCTGAGCCACATGGTTGGAATGGAGCATCACAGCAGAGGTGGCAGAGCCAGAAACCCTAGGATCTGGTGTCAGAGGGACACAAGGCCCAGCTGCCAATGTGTGGACCAGAGCCATGGGGGACACCTTGGCTATGCCCCAGCACAGAGCTTTCTACTGTCCTGGCATCAGCCCTGGGGACTGGGGCAGTGCGGTCAGTGCCCTCAGCTGGACACAGACACGTGAAGCAGAGCTTGAAAAAGAAGGGCCCCTGAGCCCATAGGATCCAGAGACCCAGCAACCAGGGAGGCCTGGGAGAGGAAGAAGGACGCCCTCAGCTAGCACATGGGGGCTTGAGGTCCTGATAACTGTTAAGGGACCTCCTCTGATCTCCCCACTGGGGACACCCAGCACGTGCAGGCCTCCTTCCTGACTTCTCTGCCAACCTTTTCCCCAGCCTTAAAATTTCCCCAGCCTTAAAATTAGTGGCTCACGCCTGTAATCCCAGCACTTTGGGAGGCTGAGACCGGTGGATCACGAAGTCAGGAGCTCATCCTGGCTAACACAGTGAAACCCCGTCTCTACTAAAAATACAAAAAATTAGCTGGGCGTGGTGGTGGGCGCCTGTAGTCCCAGCTATTCGGGAGGCTGAGACAGGAGAATGGTGTGAACCCGGGAGGCGGAGCTTGCAGGGAGCCGAGATCGTGCCACTGCACTCCAGCCTGGGCTACAGAGCGAGACTCCGTCTCAAAAACAAAAACAAAAACAAACAAACAGACAAAAAAACCTTCCTCTTCCCAATGTTATTGTGACACCTCATCAGTTCTCCTTCTAGTCCACTAGATGCTGCTGTGCACCCACCTAAGCACCACCATCTCTAATTCCTGGGATCCTAGTTTGGGAAAGACAGGGGAGCTGATCAGCCCTTCGGATTTCTCAGTGGGGAGAATGGAGACTGCAGCGTTTGCCAGGGCTCTTCACCATTATGGTAGTGATTTTAACTCCAGTGGCTGTAACTTCCTGAGCACTCAGCACGTGCTGAGCTCGTTACACAGATTGACTTCTGTACCCCCACAGGCCTCTGTAATGTGAGTTTTCACCACCCAACATACTAGGAAACGGTGTCAGAGAGATGATGTGACCTGCTCAGGGTCACACAGTGCATACCTGGACAGGCTGTGATTCAACAAAGGTTTTTGTGTAAGTCCAAATGCCAGGGACATAATATTGTCCTGTTGCTCATAGAAGTTGCTATTTACTGAGCTCTTATTACGCAGACTTTATCTATTCCTTCAATATAAGATTTACTTATATTGTGAAATATACAACTACTTAGTACTTAATACTTATATTGATAAGATTTACTTCTCTTTATTAATATGATTATCAAATAATCCAAGGACTTAATCTTTCATTCTATTTAAAATTTAGCACTGCTTCTTCTGTAATTGCTGCAATAATTCTTACTGTTTGGTGCATTTATGATACACACTGTGTTATCGGATGTATTCCAGTAAGAGTAGGCTACCAACACAGTTCTGTTGGCCAAGTATGAACCTGAATGTCCTCCCAACTGAGCACTATAGCTTGTTCATTAAGAGAAATAGGCCAGGCACAGTGGCTCACGCCTGTAATCCCAGCACTTTGGGAGGCCAAGGCAGGTGGATCATGAGGTCAGGAGTTGGAGACCAGCCTGGACAACGTGGTGAAAGCCCGTCTCTACTAAAGATATAAATATTAGCCGGTCATGAGGCAAGAGAATCGCTTGAACTGGGGAGGTGGAGGTTGCAGTGAGCCAAAATCATGCCATTGCACTCCAGCCTGGGCGACAGGGCAAGACTCTGTCTCAAAAAAAAAAAAAAAAAAAAAAAAAAGAGAGAGAGAGAAAGAGAGAAACAGTCTTCAATCCTAAATCTTTTGGGCCTGAAAATTGGAAATAAAAAATTATAGAATAGTAAATTTTAAAATGTTGGTTATGAAGGACAAGAAAACCTCACACATCCACTGTCTCAATTATTTTCTAAAAGAAAGGCCATCTCTTGGGAGGCCGACACAGGCAGATCATGAGGTCAGGAGATTGAGACCATCTTGGCTAACATGGTGAAACTCCGTCTCCATCAAAAATACAAAAAAAAAATTACCCAGGCGTGGTGGCAGGCACCTGTAGTCCCAGCTACTCGGGAGGCTGAGGCAGGAGAATGGTGACAACCTGGGAGGTGGAGCTTGCAGTGAGCTGAGATCGCGCCACTGCACTCCAGCCTGGGCGACAGAGAGAGACTCCGTCTCAAAAAAAAAAAAAAAAAGAGAAAGGCCATCTTAACGTAACCGAACACAAATGTGGCTGCTCACCAGTCAGGAGCCAAAATGCAAGAAGTGAAGTGTGGTGAAAGGAAAGTAATTTTCTTTAAATGTTAGCAGTTAGGAAATGACCAGGCTCATGCCTCCCAGAGACCACTTTAAGTTTTAGGGCTGAGTGAAGGGGTTTAAAAAGGGAAACTTGGCATGGGGAGCACGCAGGGGTAGTGAAGGGTACAGAGTCTATGTGTCTTCTCCCAGTGGCTATTTTGAGTTATTGTCCCCTGGAGCACAGGTGGGGGCCATCATGTCTGGCTGAAGTGTAGCTTATCCACCTTGAGACTATCCCCCTAGATAGGGGAGAATTCTGTAGCTGGATCTTCATGCCTGGTTTATTTTCCTCTCTCCCTCCCTTCCTTCCTCCCTTCCTCCCTTCCTCCCTTCCTCCCTCCCTTCCTTCCTTCCTCCCTCCCTCCCTCCCTTCCTTCCTTTTTATTTATTTGAGACGGAGTCTCTCTCTGTCACCCAGGCTGGAGTGCAGTGGTACGATCTCGGCTCACTGCAACCTCCGCCCCATGGGTTCAAGCGATTCTCCTGCCTCAGCCTCCCTAGTAGCTGGGATTACAGGTGCCTGCCACCATGCCTGGCTAATTTTTGTGTGTATATATATATATATATATATATATATTTTCTCGTAGAGATGGGGTTTTGCCATGTTGGCCAGGCTGGTCTCGAACTACTGACCTCAGGTAATTCACCCTCCTCGGCCTCCCAAAGTGCTGAGATTACAGGCATGAGCCACCACGCCGGGCCATGCTTGGTTTATTTTCAAATTAGCGCCCCCTGGAGTTTCTAAACAAGTACATAATGAGATAAGCTAGCATGGTACAAGGAGTATCTGAGGGGAAGAGAGTGAAACAAAGGGTTTCAAAGTACATTTCTTTTTCTTTTTTTAGACGGAGTCTTGCTCTGTCGCCCAGGCTGGAGTGCAGTGGCCCAATCTCAGCTTACTGCAAGCTCCGCCTCCCGGGTTCACGCCATTCTCCTGCCTCAGCCTCCCGAGTAGCTGGGACTACAGGCGCCCACCACCTCGCCCGGCTAGTTTTTTTTTTTTTTTTTTAGTAGAGACGGGGTTTCACCATGTTAGCCAGGATGGTCTCGATCTCCTGACCTCGTGATCCACCCGTTTTGGCCTCCCAAAGTGCTGGGATTACAGGCTTGAGCCATCGCGCCCGGCCTCAAAGTACATTTCAAGGCTAAGGCTAGAAAATTTTTTTTAAAAAGTTTAAAATGTATTTTAAAGCTGAGCTACTTAGTCATATTAACACCAAAAGAGTAAGAAGGACATACTTCAGAAAAACCTATGGCTCTGTCCAGGCAGGGACCAGTTGATGTCCTCACACTGACACTTTGACCGGGGAAAACTTCTGACGGATCGGAGTCTTGTCTTCAATACTTGCTAGCTGTGTGACCTTGGCTAAGCAGCTTCATCCCTCAGTGCTTCACTGCCCTTTTCACAAAGCTGTTACGATGAAATGCTTTGATCTACATAAAGCGCTTAGCAGAGTGGCGCGGCAAGCCACAGTGGTTAGTATACAGTCGGTTCTCTGTTTCCGTGGGTTCTGCATCTGTGGATTCAAACAACCAACTGAACATGTACAAACACTTTTTTTTTGTCATTATCCTTTAAACCAAGCTTGTCCAACCCACAGCCCTGTGGGTCTCATGTGGCCCAGGACAGCTTAGAATGTGGCTTTGAATCTCCTAAACTTTCTTAAAACATTATGAGATATTTTGGGGATTTTTTTTCTTTTAGCTCATTAGCTATCATTAGTGTTGGGGTATCTGATTATTATTATTATTATTATTTTTGAGACAGAGTTTTGCTCTTGTTACACAGGCCAGAGTGTGGTGGCACGATCTCGACTCATTGCAACCTCCCTTTCCACGATTCAAGTGATTCTCCTGCCTCAGCCTCCCAAGTAGCTGGGATTAGAGGCGTGTGCCACCGTGCCCAGTTAATTTTTTGTTGTTGTTGTTTGTTTTTTAGACGGAGTCTCACTCTGTCGCCCAGGCTGGAGTACAGGGGTGCGATCTCGGCTCACTGCAAGCTCCACCTCCCGGGCCCATGTTATTCTCCTGCCTCAGCCACCACGCCTGGCTAATTTTTTGTATTTTTAGTAGACACAGGGTTTCACCATGTTAGCTAGGATGGTCTCAATCTCCTGACCTCATGATCCGCCCGCCTCGGCCTCCCAAGCTGCTAGATTATAGGCGTGAGCTACGGTGCCTGGCCGTGTTAATGTATTTTATGTGTGGCCCAAGATTCAATGTGGCCCAGGGAAGTCAAAAGATTGGACATTCCTGCTTTAAACAACACAATATAACAACTACTTACAAAGTATTTACATAGTATTAGGTATCACAACTAATCTAGTGATGATTTAAAGGTATATAGGAGGATGTGCATAGGATGTATGCAAATACAACACCACTTTGTATCAGGGACTTGAGCATCCACAGATTTTGGTATCCGTGGGAGACTGCGGAACCAATCCCTGTGGATACCTAAGGGATACCCAGTGTTTGACCTCATTTTTATTAACCTGAGACAATAGCACCACCTCGTGGCTCTTTGTCCCCAGCACAGACAAGCTGAGCCCGTGGAACAAAAATGATCCTTCCACAGATGGCGAAGGGGAAACTTTGTCTCATGGCCAAGGCTGAGGCTGGAGCAGAGAGAAAAGTCCTATTTGTTCACGTAAACATTCCAGGCTCAGACATGCCCATCTCCTTGAGAATAAAGTTTGTTTCTAGGAAACTACTGTCCAAGCTGTCAACCCCTAGAAGAGGGACAAAAAATGAAATCTCTCTCTTTGGGCCGCCTCTACCTGCAGAGCTCCATTCTTGGGGCAGGTAATGCTGTCTGTTCACAGTGGCTGGCAGGACAGTGGGGCTTTGGCCCCATCACCCATAGAGGTAAGGGCTGAGGGAGACACTGCTGTCAGCCACAGCCCTTCCTGCCTCTTGTTTTCCTTTGATGTCTGCAGAATGAAAAAGGGAAAACAGGCCAGGCATGGTGGCCTGTAATCCCAGCACTTTGGGAAGCTGAGGCGGGTGGATCACGAGGTCAGGAGTTCAAGACCATCCTGGCCAAGATGGTGAAATCCTGTCTCTACTAAAAATACAAAAATTAGCCAGGCATGGTGGTGTGCGCCTGTAATCCCAGCTACTTGGAAGGTTGAGGCAGGAGAATCACTTGAACCCAGGAGGTGGAGGTTGCAGTGAGCCGAGATTGTGCCACTGCACTCACTCCAGTCGGGCGACAAAGCAAGACTCCATCTCAGAAAAACAAAAAACAACAACGACAACAAAAATGAAAGAAAAAAGAAAAAGGGAAAACAAACGGAATATGGGACTCTCTTTGTGATGGTCACAAAACAGTGGCAAATGTCAGCTCTGTATGGTCCTCAATAAGAGTTTTGCACTAATGAAGGCATCAGCCATTGGAAACAGCAATTTGTCCTTCAAAAAGTAGTTGCAGGAGAGTCTATCAGACCTGAAAGTGAATGTGAGCACTCCTTTTACCTTCCTTCCCCAGAGTGGGAGATGGACAGGGATTTTTCTCTCCTGACTCAGTTTGCAGGCTTTTGGCCTGTGAGCTTGGGAAGGAACCCAGGTGAGGGGCAAAGGAGGCTGGCTCTGGGGATAGGTAAGCTTGCCTTCTAATCCCACTTCTGGGATTCCCACTGCTGACTGTGTGACCTTGGGCAAGTCACTGTCCTTTCAGTTTGAGTATTATGCCTAGACTATACTTTTTGGTATTTATCTTGCTTAGTGTTCTATGAACTTCCTGGATCTGTGATTTAATTTCTGTTTTTAATTTTGGAAAATTTTCAGTCATTATTATTTCAAATACTTCTTCTGTTCCTTTCTCTCTTTCTTTCCTTATGATATTCCCATTATGCACGTTACACCTTTTATAGTTATCCCAGTTCTCAGGACATATTCTGCTTTGTCTTTTTATTCCTTTTTCTCCTTGCACTTTTTTTTTTTTTAAACAGAGTTTCACCTTTGTTGCCCAGGCTGGAGTGCAATGGCTCGATCTCAGCTCACTGCAACCTCTGCCTCCCAGCTTCAAGCAATTCTCCTGCCTCAGACTCCCAAGTAGCTGGGATTACAGGCACGCATCACCACACCTGGCTAATTTTTTTTTTTTTTTTTTTAGTAGAGATGGGGTTTCAGCATGCTGGCCAGGCTGGTCTCGAACTCCTGACCTTCAGGTGATCCACCTGCCTCAGCCTCCCAAAGTGCTGGGATTGCAGGCCTGAGCCACCCCACCCAGCTGGCCAGGAATTTTCAAGTGCTTAGCAGGTTCAGGCTTTTCAAATATTTTCAAGATATAGTAAACAAATATGTTACTGCTGCCCCACAGACAGTGCAGAATTTTTTGAGACAGAGTCTCACTCTGTCACCCAGGCTGGAGTGCAGTGGTGTGATCATAGTCCACTGCAGCCTTGAACTGCCAGGCTCCTCCTGTCCTCCTGCCTCAACCTCCCAAGCACCTGGGACTACAGGTGTGTACCACCATCCTAGTTAATTTTTAATTTTTTATTTTTTTTAGAGATGGTGTCTTGATATGTTGCCCTGGCTCGTCTTGAACTACTGGGCTCAAACAATCCTCCTGCCTCAGCCTCCCAAAGTGCTGGCATTACAGGCATGAAACACCGTGCCTGGCCAACAGTGCACAACTGAGTCTGGAATTCAAGCTAAGAACACGTGCAGATGTCTATAGGATAATGGTGCAATTTCAAAGCAACAAGACAAAGATTAGTCAAGAAACGGTGCGAGATAACTATTTCTCTCATGATTAACAGGTATTCAGTGTGTACATCAAGGATCTGAATGTAACTGTGATAAAATATTAAAGAATTGGTGATTTAAAAAAATATATCTAGGCTAGGCCGGGCGCGGTGGCTCATGCCTGTAACCCCAGCTCTTTGGGAGGCTGAGGCAGGCCGATCACAAGGTCAGGAGATCGAGACCATCCTGGATAACACAGTGAAACCCCATCTCTACTAAAAAAAAATACAAAAAAATTAGCCAGGGCTGGTGGCGGGCGCCTGTAGTCCCAGCTACTCGGGAGGCTGAGGCAGGAGAATGGTGTGCACCCGGCAGGCAGAGCTTGCAGTGAATGGAGATTGCACAGCTGCACTCCAACCTGGGCAACAGAGCGAGACTCCGTCTCAAAAAAAAAATCCTGGCTTGGCATGATGGCTCACACCTGTAATCCCAGAAATTCGGGAGGCTGAGGTGGGACGATCACTTGAGCTCAGGAGCTCAAGACCAGCCCAGGCAACATGGCAATACCCCGTCTCCACAAAAAATACTAAAAAATTAGCCAGGGGTAGTGGCAGCGCCTGCAGTTCCAGCTACTCTGGAGGCCAAAGTGGGAGGATTTCTTGAGCCTGAGAGGTTGAAGTGGGAGGGTTGTTTTTTTTCCCCCATTAAGTTGTAGGAATTTATTTTAAATAACTTACAGTTGATTAAAAGGGAATTCACGATAAAAATAGAAGAAACTTGATGAAAGATGTAGGAAATGGACTCTGCACACACACTAAACTAACAATGCCTCTAAAACTAGTGATTAGAGCAAAAAAGTCTTCACATTAAAATTCTGCTTTTTATGTTTTTTTTCCATTTTTTACACAATTACGAAAGAAAAAATAAAAGCCCTAAAATCTTGATTATTTTTCCTTTTTTTTTTTGGACCAAATACTCATTTTCCTCTAAATTTATTGACCTGTGGAACTTTTTATACAATAAAATCTTTCAAGTGAAAGATTAGGGTTAAAAAGAAAAAGATGGATATCTTAAAGTACAGCAAATGCTCAGAAAAAAGGATGATGGGAAAATGGTTTCAGTTACTGATTATTGCATTATCCTTAGACTCACTCACCCTTCATCCCTCCCCAAACCCAATCTACATGATCTTTAAGATCAAGAAAAAGGTTTATATATATATATATGTATATATATATATATATATATATGTGTATGTATTTATTTATTTATTTATTGAGACGGAGTCTCGCTCTGTCGCCCAGGCTGGAGTGCAGTGGCACAATCTCAGCTCACTGCAACCTCCGCCTCCCGGGCTCACGCCATTCTCCTGCCTCAGTCTCCTGAGCAGCTGGGACTACAGGTGCGTGCCACCATGCCCAGCTCATTTTTTTTGTATTTTTAGTAGAGATGGGGTTTCACTGTGTTAGCCAGGATGGTCTCGATCTCCTGACCTCGTGATCTACCCGCCTCGGCCTCCCAAAGTGCTGGGATTACAGGCGTGAGCCACCACGTCCGGCCTCAATATTTTTTTAAATTGATTCATTCAAATATTTATTGAGCAGCTAAGGAGATACAAAGGCAATTTAAAACATTGTCAGAGGTGAGGCAAATGCACAAGTAATAGAAAGCAAAGGGCAAGGTTCACTGAACCACAGCAGTCAGAAGAAAGTGCTTTAGGGAACCAAGAGTGAGATTGTTTCCAGCCTGAAGAGGCATGGGTGGCAAATCAGAAAAGGGGATTGAGATGAAACTAGAAGACTTCAGTCTGGATTGTTGATGACACTCAGCATGGACTATATTTGTCTCTCCTTTTCCTTTCTCCCCATCTTTGGGCTTAATTGACATGTAGTGCCCAGGGCTGTTCAATGTGCTTTTTCTACACTTGCTTGCATTTTTGCTTTAATGTCTTCTACAGAACTAGGTCCTTTTGGTGTTTTAGGAGTTTTTTTCCTGTTTTTTTTGAAGGATTCTTGTCCTTTTGATCTTGGTGTTGATGATGCTTTTGAGTCTTTTCCATTCTGATTTGACTTTTCTGCATTTTTGGCTGGAGTATCCCGTATAGATTTCTTCACTGGTGCTTTTTCTTCAGCTTCCTCATCATCAAAATCATCATCATCATCATCATCATCATCATCATCTTCATCAGCAGCAAGTTTTACTTTTTTCTGTGGAACCTTGCTACCACCTCCAGTAGCAGATCGCTTTCCAGATATACTTAAGTGTTTCACGTCCTCCTCCTCTTCATCTTCTGACTCTGCATCTTCCTCCACAGCTACTAAGTGCTGTCCACTAATATGCACTAGCCCTGAACCACACTTCAACCTTAAGACCACTGGGGGGTTATTTCAAAGCCCCCAAGGGAAACCATTGGCTGTACAGACATTTTCAAAGTTGCCAGTGTTACTTTAATTGGACTGCCTTCGTAATTCATCGCCTCTGCTTCAACAACGTGCAATTCATCCTTTGCACCAGCCCCTAAACTGACCGTTCTTAAAGATAACTGGTGCTTATTTTTGTCATTATCCACCTTAAAGTGATCATCTTTGTCGGCCTTTAGTTCACAACCGAAAAGATAGTTCTGGGGCCTCAGGGGGCTCATGTCCATGTCCATCGAATCTTCCATCAGGAGGCGGCACGCACTTAGGTGGGAGAGAAAGCGGACGGAGATAAACGAACGCTGCTCCAGAGAACAGCCGCGCGGGACGGCATCACACCAGGGCTAAATATTTTAAAATAATTAAAAAGAAATAAAATTCACATTTAAAAAGGAAGACTCAAGTCAGGAAATAATTTCCCATCATGCTTTCCTGTGAACAGGTGTCTGAACCAAAACCCTGCCAAAGCCATGAGTGCTTCAAGTTTAATGAAAATTGATCCCCATGATAATAGAGTGATGACTCTAACAGATGTGCTGGGGTTTTTGTTCTACTTAATTTTAAATTCCTGAAATGGGAGAGAGGGGAGGGAGTTTAGGAATTTATTTATATTAAAATACAGAAGTTATTGCAAAACCCTAACAGTAAAAACGCACCAATATAATCAGACTTTGCATACAGTAGCTAAGAAAATTCAAACATTTCAGTGAAACAGTGAATTTGCCTGGTAGAACGCTGACAAATTCCCATCCACTTGCCCTCTTGAAAATAAAAACCAAATTCAAAACAAATCATACAGCTAGAATTTTGACATCTGAAATATTTTTAAATAAGTTGTCCATAGGCCAACTGGCTCAGCTCTCCCTTATATTATTATCTCCAGGTTTATCTTTTCTCAAAGATGTTGGTTTGTTAAGACTTGCTGCCTCTCTCCCCCACGCACGAGGGCAAGCGAGGCTCAGTTTATCCATTTTTCCAAACCACACTGTTCCTTTTCACAGAACTCTGCCCTTTGAGACTGGCTAAAACTCGTAGTCTTCATCAACCATGTCAATGGCAGGCAAATTTTCCCGCTGGGTTTTGTTGTAAATCTTCTCAACTGGGACGCCCGGAAGACGGAGGATTTCTTGAGCCCAGGAGGTTGAGGTGGCAGTGAGTGGAGATTGCATTGTTGCACTCCAGCCTGGGCAAAAGAGACAGACCCTGTCTCAAAACACACACACACACACACACACATACCCACACACACAGAGCAAGGCCAAAAAGAACGACAGAAACCTGGAATAGGCCAGGTGTGGTGGCGCACTTTGGGAGGCAGCAGTTTGGGAGGCAGAGGCGGGTGGATCACGAGGTCAGGAGTTCGAGACCAGCTTGGCCAATGTGGTGAAACCCCGTCTCTACAAAAAATACAAAAATTAGCCAGGTGTGGTGACGCGCGCCTGTAGTCCCAGCTACTCAGGAGGCTGAGACAAGAGAATGGTGTGAACCCAGGAGGTGGTGCTTGCAGTGAGCGGAGATGGTGTCACTGCACCACTCCAGCATGGGAGACAGAGTGAGACTCCGTCTCAAAAAAAAAAGCAAAGCAAAGCAAAGAAAAGAAACCTGGAATAAATAGATGAAAAAAGGGACACAAGAGATAAGGTTTTTAAAATTTTATTTATATTTATATTTATTTTTAAGAAATACTGGAAAGCTTACCCATGACAGTGGATCCACTTGTAGAGATCTGTGCCTATGAGATGAGTAAGGGTGCATCTAGGTTTGAGTCCATGGACGGTCATAGCAGCTGCATTTAGTTACACAGGCCACACCAGGGAGTTGGTTAAAGCTACTAAGTGGTAATGGCTGCATCCTGGGGCTCCAAGTGCACATCATTTTGTAAGGGCACCTGGCAGGTAAATCCGGGAATGGTTAATGGGTGAGACATGGTGAGGCAGGAAGGCAGGGCGAGCCGACCCCACTCCCATCCCTGGGAGACTTGGCGGCATCTCTGAGCCCGCCAGGTGCAGTTCATCGTGGCCTCTTTGGGCCGGACGGAGGCGGCGCCAGAAGAGGCCGGGACCCCAGGGTTGAAATTGAATTGGGGCGGGGGCGATGCCTGCCTTCCTGAGTGTGCGTCACGTCTTGCTCGGGAGGCTGGGCTGGTCAGCCTGTTTCCCCGGGCCCTTTTAGTGACCGGTGCGGCGTACGGGACTGCGTGCCCAGAAAGGCAGGAGGCTCTCCCTCTTGGAAAGGGGCTTTGCGCCTCTGACCCCGCGGAGATCAGCGCCGGCACGCTGCGGGGTTGGTACCAGGGACTCGAGGCCATAGAGCTCCAGTGCGTAGCGCACAGATCACCCTAATTCTTGTGGAAGGAGGGCAGGTGAGCTGTGGGAGCAGAGTCCAAAGGGCCCAGGCCAGAGATGGGTGGGCAGAGGACCCACTCAGGATGCGGGAGCTCAGGTTTAAGTGTAGGGTGGGAGGGCCTGGGGGCACCTGGGCTCCTTGCTGTGCTTGTGGCGATGCCTGGGAGGTGAGAAGAACCCATTACTCACCCGACTCATACAGACAAGTGTAGTAACCCCCCGTGTCTTGTGAGTCTGTGTGTGGAAGATAACCATAGTTTCCTTAAATTTCTAGAAAAGTTTGGCCGGGTGCGGTGGTTCACACCTGTAATCCCAGCATTTTGAGAGGTCGAGGCGGGTGGATTACCTGAGGTCAGGAGATCGCGACCAGCCTGGCCAACATGGTGAAACCCCGTCTCTACTAAAAATACAAAAATTAGGCCAGGCGTAGTGACCTGACCAGCTACTCAGGAGGCCGAGGCAGGAGAATCGCTTGAGCCTGGGAGGTGGAGATTACAATGAGCCAAGATTTCACTACTGCGCTCCAGCCTGGGCAACAGAGTGAGACTGTGTCTCAAAACAAAAAACTAGCTGGGTGCGGTGGTGCGTGCCTGTAATCCCAGCTACTCAGGAGACTGAGGCAGGAGAATTTCTTGAGCCAGGGAGGCAGAGGTTGCAGTGAGCCAAGATTGCACCATTACACTTCAGCCTGGGCGACAGAGCAAGACCCTGTCTCAAAAAAAGTTTTACTAGGTCTCCTGTCTTTTATTACAGGATGCTTCTCTGTTGACTCGGGGCAATCAGTCTTTTTGGTGTCATAGGAGAATGTGTGTCGTTAGTAATCAGATGCTTTATTGAAAGTAATAGTCACATAGGAAGAAAAACGTTACCAGTTGCTATGGTTTGGATATGGCTTGTCCCCACCAAAACTCAGGCTGAAATTTGATCCCCAATGTGGCAGCATTGGAAAGTGGGGCCTACTGGGAGGTGTGTGGGTCCTGGGAGTGGAATCCTTAAGAATAGGTTAATTCCCTGCCTTGGAGGTGAGTTGGATTAGTGCCTGCCTGAGCTGGTTGTTAGGGTCCAACTTCCTCAGTTTTTCTTGTTTCACTTCTTGCCATGTGGTCTTTGTCCACACCTCTTCCCCACCTTTGCTTTCTACCATGAGTTGAAGCAGCATGAGACCCTCACCAGATGGGCTGCCCAGTCTTGGACTTTCCAGCCACCAGAATGATGAGCCAAACACACCTCTTCCTTTATAAATTACCCAGCCTCAGATATTCTGTTGTAGCAGCACTGAAAAGAGTAAGACACCAGGCAACTCCACACAGATGTCTAATATAACTGTGTTCTTCAGAGTCATCACCTTCAGGACCACAATGCCTGGTAGGGCCAGGACTCGCGCCCGAGGCAGAGCCCGCCGCAGGGAGAGCTACCAACAAGAGGCACCTGGGGGACCCGGAGCACCTGGATCAGCTACAGTGATCCCTGTAACGTTCATTGTTTTCTTTCTGCAAGAGATACGTGCCTGTACTGAAAAGAACATAGAATTGGTGGTTGAGCCGAGCTAGTTCAGGTATAGTGCTAAGTGAGGACTAATAAAAGTTCGTAAGAAAAGTCAGTCTCTATAGATGGCAGCATGGGGAGGCTTTACTCGGATGTACTCTCTACCGCTTCCTTCTCACATTTTCACATGTGCAAGCAGACTGACTTTCAGCCAAAAGTGGATGCAAAGGTTTCTAGATCTCTTGGCTTCAGCCAGTGTCTCCTCTTTGGAAGTGACCCAGAATGAGCAACTTCCTGAATGTCCTGGCACAGCCTGAGTTAGACAGAATTTCCAGTCGTGTTGAAAACTTGTTATGCCTGCTCTGTTTTGTCTTCTCTTACTGCATATCCACTTTGCATTCACACAATAGGATCCATAGTGGCACAGAGGGGCACCACCCGACAACCTCCAGGGCGACCCTATACTGCATGGAAGCAGCATGACGCCCTCCAGGTCCACTTATTCTGCTGTGTGATTGTTGCTCCTCTCTCCTTCTCCTGTGCCCTCCAACCTCAATTCCTCCTCCTGGTCCTAATTCTCAGTTTTCAACATCGACTTCTGTGTCACTGAGACAAAGCATCCAGTGAGAGTGTCAGTGGCTCCCCGTCTTGTCTCCTCACTCATGAGCCATAGTCCAACCCCTCACCGGAGATCCTAGGGCACCATCTTTGTTCCTACCTAAAGCAAATCTCTCTACTTAGCCCCTTAGCCAGTCCTCTGTCTAGGGCATGTCTCCTGCAACTTTCCTTTCTGTCTCCCAAGTCAGCAGGTGTGTTCTCCTAAATCACTCCCATTGTCTACAGACTCACTGAGTTCACTCCCATTCATCAGGAAACTTTCCCTGGGCCCTTCCACTCTGCCAGATTCACAGGGCAGCTCTCCTCAGACTTGCCCTTTCACATTCACATTTCCTTGGCACATTTGCGACCTCTTTTCTCCTGATCAACTCCCTCCGCTTGGCGTTTAGGTTACCTCCTTCATCACTGACCGCCCGTACTTGCTCTCCTTTGCAGAGTTCTCCTCTATGGCCTCTTGATATTGCCAAGACCCAGCCCTTGAGCCACATCTTTTTTCTCCATATTCTCACTCCCTTGGTGAAGTTATCCAGTGTCCAAATGCTATCTGGTGTGTGGACAGATCCCCATATTTATCTCCTTGGCCAGAACCCCTCCTGCACCACCCAGCACCCCCACGGGTGTCCACGAACACCTCACACTCCCAACCCACCCTATCATGCCATATCCACCTCATCAGAAGGACTTCCATTCTTCTGTTTGCTCAGGCCAAAAGTCTATGGTTTCATCCTATCTCCACGACCTCAAGCCCTTCTCAAAAACAACCACAGGGTTTTTCTCTCCAAATTTTTTTTTTTTTTTAAAGACAGAGTTTCGTTTTTGTTGCCCAGGCTGAAGTGCAATGGTGTGATCTCAGCTCACTGCAACCTCTTGCCTCCCGGGTTCAAGTGATTCTCCTGCCTCAGCCTCCCGAGTAGCTGGGATTACAGGCATGCACCACCAGGCCCAGCTAATTTTGTATTTTTAGTAGAGATGGGGGTTTCTCCATGTTGCCAGGCTGGTCTCGAACTCCCGACCTCAGGTGATCCACCCACCTCAGCTTCCCAAAGTGCTGGGATTATAGGCATGAACCACCGCAGCTGGCCTCTGTCACAGCTCTCATTTTATCAGTCAGAAGCAATTTCCTTAAAATGACCTTCCCTTCATCTCACTGACGTCTCCCTCCCTTTCCTTCTTCTAGCCATACCGGCCGCCTCATTCTTCCTTGAACGTTCCCAGCTGCAGAACTCTGCTCTTTTTCCTTCACCTCTGGCTTGGGTAACTTTGCTAATTCACTCAGCACTTCCAAGTCTTGGGTTCAAAGTCACTTTCTCACTGAGGCCCTCCTTTGCCCTCATCAGCTGGTGAAACCTGCCCCTTCACACCCCCACCTTCCCAATAATTTTTCTCCTCGGTTTGTTTTGTTCTCTTTTTTTGTTTCCTTAGCAATTACCACACAAGGTACTATGTATGTTGCTTATTAGAACTTAGTTTCTGTCACTGGAATGTGAGCTTTGCAGAGGAAGTTCCTTTGCCTTGTGCCCTGAGAGTGCCATTTGGAGGGAGAATGAACGTAGTGGGGGTACTGTTCGTTATTTCTATTTCCAAAAACATGCAGATCCAGGAGCCCACTCAGTTGCAGCGGACACCCAGGCCACTGCGGGAGGAAGTCCCAGTGGTTAGACCTCTGCAGCCCAGAGGAGCAGGAGGAGCAGCACAGTCTCAAGGTGAAAGGAGGCAAGGAGGACATGAGGGGCAGGGGATGCTTCATGTGTGAAGGGCCATCACAGCAGTAGAAGGTTCTAGACAGAGCCTCAGGACCCCTGTGAGGTTTGGTGGGATGGGAAGTGTGTGCAGCTTGCAACTGTCTCTCTTCGTGCAGTGAATTATCTGATGGTGTTTTCTTCACCTGTGTCTTGTGGAAGAGAAATAGAAGTCACTGTTTATTGGCCAGATCAACATAATTGCTTTTCAAATTTAGACGACACATTTGCAGATGATAACTCTAAATGAACTTAATGGAATCCTAAGAACACCATTTTCTTGCCTTTTTAAATTGTGGCATTAACAGGTTGAACCTGTTACCTACATTGCAGGCTGACAGGTTATCCTCATTTATACAAGTGCTCATGCACACAGGCTCAGATATTGTCATTTGCTAAGGATTTGGCTAATGTGATTCAACTTTAGTCTGGATTCTCCACTTTGCTTTCTTTTTTTTTTTTTGAGACGGAGTCTCGCTCTGTCACCCAGGCTGGAGTGCAGTGGCTGGATCTCAGCTCACTGCAAGCTCCGCCTCCCGGGTTTACCCCTTTCTCCTGCCTCAGCCTCCCGAGTAGCTGGGACTACAGGCACTCACCATATTGCCCAGCTAGTTTTTTGCATTTTTTAGTAGAGACGGGGTTTCACCGTGTTAGCCTGCCCATCTCGGCCTCCCAAAGTGCTGGGATTACAGGCTTGAGCCACTGCGCCCGGCCTCCACTTTGCTTTCCATAGCAAAATAGCTTGTGATGAGTCAAAACTTGAAACACTAAAAAATTATATTATAGATAAATATTAAACCAAAACAAAATCCAGAACCTATAAAATGAGCTTATATATTTGAATACATAAAATTAAAACACATGTTTAATAATCAGATCCCATCTGAAGGGTTGTTATTAAATAGTATGTATAAATTACATGGACTGGGCGTGGTGGCTCACACGAGCACTTTGGGCGGCCTAGGTGGG
Source organism: Papio anubis (assembly GCF_008728515.1). Classification (NCBI taxonomy): domain Eukaryota; kingdom Metazoa; phylum Chordata; class Mammalia; order Primates; family Cercopithecidae; genus Papio; species Papio anubis. Next base: position 25,450,294 of record NC_044991.1, on the reverse strand, counting down.
TGGATCACTTGAGGCCAGAAGTTTGAGACCAGCCTGGCCAACAGACAAAATCCCATCTCTACTAAAAATAGACAAGTTAGCCAGGCATGGTGGCATGTGCCTGTAGTCCCAACTACTCAGGAGACTGAGGCAGGAGAATCGCTTGAACCCAGGAGGCAGAGGTTCCAGTGAGCTGAGATGGTGCCACTGCACTCCAGCCTGGGTGACAGAGTGAGATTCCATCTCAAAAAATAGAAGTACATGGTTTGTAGTGAGTGCCAAGGTGCCAAGCTAGGATAACCTGTTTTCTTCTGCTGACATTTTAATATGATGAATTTGATTGCTGGATGTGTCAGGAACTAGTTGGGAGTTTGATAAAATGGTTTCAAATTTTATGTGTAAAATGTAGTTAGTCTGTCATAGAAATGGAGACACTTTGTAAGATCATCATAAACTAAAAAATAGCCTCCAGAAGTAAAATTTTGAGGAAAACCATTGTTGTAACCCAAGGCACAGATGTCCTGGCCATTCAGGGGTACAGGATTTACAACAATGTGTGCATATTCCTTCAGGATGCCTCTCTTGTCACTGAAAGACTGCGTTGTGCTGTCATTTAAATGTTAACTTTGTAGAATACCTACATCAATATGAACCTTAGAATGGAAGTTAAAATAGTGTGATCCTTTCCTAGTTGCTCTTAATAGAAAGGATAGATCAGTTTTGTGTTAAAAGCCAGTTTTATAGATTTTTTAAATGATTGGCTTATTTGGCATTTTATGATGCCCACTAGGGGGCAGTGTAGTGCCAGGAGCTAGGCTTAGAGACAGAGTCAGAACCAAGGTTTCTAGAATCTTGTACCATGAACAAATACACAAAGAAATGGGGCAAATATGTAGCAGGAATGAATAAAGTGCTGAGGCAACCACGGATGTGAACTGGGGACTCCTTGGGAAAGGTTTCTGGGTAAGATTACGCTTTTGTGGCAACACATCACCGAAATGTGTTTTGGAACCTTGGGTGGCATCTTTTTAACCTCCAACAAACTTATACTGGGTGTTAATACTGTCTTTTCTATTCTTCCCTTTTTATTGTTTAAACTTCTGGCATTTACATTTACGCAGGAGTGAAGGAACCTGGACCTGAGGCTGGGTCGCATACAGCGCCCTTGCAGGAGAGGAGGATCGGTGGAGTTTTTCAGGACCTGGTGGTGAACACCAGGCGATATATGATGCATGTTAAAGACTCAAAAACAGGTATGTTGGCCTAGAACTCAATGTTTATGGAGCTGTTGGTTTTTAACTTTTTTTTTTTTTTCATTGAGAGACAAGGTCCTGCTGTGTCGCCCAGGCTCGAGTACAGTGATGTTCACTTCAGCCTTGAACTCCTGGGCTCAGCTGTTCCTCCCACTTCGAGTAGCTGGGACTACAGGTGGGCACCACCATGCCCAAATAGACGTATATATATTTTTAAATTTTGCAGAGACAGGGTCTTGCTGGTCTAGAACTACTGGCCCAAGCCATCCTCTCACCTGGGCCTTCCAAACTGCTGAGATTACAGGATTGAGCCACCACACCTGGCCCATTTTAAACTTTTGAAAAAAAGCTTTGTTTAATAAATTCTGCATGGGCTAACATGGTGAAACCCCGTCTCCACTAAAAAATACAAAAAACTAGCCGGGTGAGGTGGCGGGCGCCTGTAGTCCCAGCTACTCGGGAGGCTGAGGCAGGAGAATGGCATAAACCCGGGAGGCGGAGCTTGCAGTGAGCCGAGATTGCGCCACTGCACTCCAGCCTGGGCGACAGAGCGAGACTCCATCTCAAAAAAAAAAAAAAAAAAAAAAATTCTGGAAAGCTTTCTGTCATCACTGTAAGTAGAGGTGCCTCCTACCTGGCCCAGGCTGGTCTGGAACTCCTGGCCCAAACCATCCTCCCACCTGGGCCTCCCAAAGGGCTAGGATTATAGGTGTAAGCCACCATGCCCTGGCCTGTGCTGAGACCTTTTTTAAAATTACATAAGGTGGCACTTTTTCTCCTTTTGTAAACCACGAATGTTCTAATTTTTTATCTGTTGTTCAATATATTAAACTTCCTAAATGTATGCTTGCATAAGGGCTTACTGAAATTGATAGGCATTCTGGACATCACGTGCATTACAAATGTTATTTATTTCCTTGTCTGACCTAACTTTGGCTTTTTTTTTTTTTTTTGAGATGAGTTTAGCTCTTCTTGCCCAGGCTGGATGGCAGTGGTGTGATCTCAGCTCACTATAGCCTCTGCCTCTTGGGTTCAGTGATTGTCCTGCCTCAGCCTCCCGAGAAGCTTGGATTATAGGCACCCGCCACTGTGCCCAGCTAATTTTTTGTATTTTTAATAGAGACAGGGTCACCATGTTGGCCAGACTGGTCTGGAACTCCTGATCTCAGGTGATCCCCCTGCCTCGGCCTCTGAGTGTCGGGATTATAGGCGTGAGCCACTGTGCCCAGCCCTAACTTCGGCTTTTAATATTGTAGGGTCCAAACTGTTTGTTTGGGCCCAATCAGTCTGTTTTTTACAGTCACATGGCTCAATTTTTCAGGTTCAGAGGGTACAGTGGTACAGCTCCTCGCCAACCACTTCCGAGTGATTTCTCGTCCTCAGTGGGTTGCATATAAATACAACGTTGACTACAGACCAGATATAGAAGATGGAAATCTCCGTACAATTTTACTTGATCAACATAGAAGGAAATTTGGAGAGTGCCATATATTTGATGGAAACTCTTTATTATTATCTCGGCCACTAAAAGAGCGGGTTAAGTAATGTTATTTCACATCTTCCTGTGTTCTTTCTCTTGTTTTTACTTTATTATAATAAAATACCTATTTTTGTGCAGTTGTTTGTTGAGACCACCCCAAAGATCTCTTGCCCATATGACTTGTAGTGAAACCTACGTGCCATGTTTGGTTATCACTGATATTCGATAATGCCTCTGATTTTAATGCTTAAATGAAATTTAATAGCACAACGTGGCTCACAAATGCTGACAAAGTTTTAGATACTTTTTTTTTTTTAATTCTATTTGTTTCCTTCGAAACTTCAGCCCCCCACTCCTAGCAGAAAAAAAAATTAGAGAACTTATTTTCTTCTATAAATTTCTATATTAACTGAACAATTAAATTTCAGGAGCTTAAGTAAAATATTTCAACTTAAGTGTTTAATTCCAACTCTTCACTCTTGCGACTCATGTTTTCTACATGCACGTACTTCTGTGGGAAAGACTGCTCCATCACGATGGTGTGTTGGATAGCCAGGTGACATGGTGATTTGCCGTGCAGTGAAGCTGAGTTTTTTGGAAGAATATCTGGACTTTTTGTTTTTAATCTCAGAGAGTGGAATGGTTGAGCATGACCAAAGACAAAAAATTTGTGAAGATTACAGTTGAGTTTTCCAAAGAAATCAGGCCCACGTCGCCAGATTGCCTACGCTATTACAACATTCTCTTTAGAAGGTATGTGACTGGGGTTGAGTTTCTTTGCTATTCATTCGGTTGTTTCACTGTGTAGTGGTGTGGAACACGGCCATTTGCTTCCAGCACTTTGTGTTCTTCATAGTCCTCGTGTATTAAGAGAGTGAAGGGTCTTGGAGACGAAATGATACTTGAGGCTCAACTAGCATATGCAAGTTCATGGCTTATCCTCAATGTTCTCCTCCTGGCCTATCCCTGCTCTTTGTCTCATACCTGCCTAGAAAGAGTAATAGACATCAGCTATGCACATCTGTGTATGTCTCTGTAGGATATACATGTTTTATTCTGTGGTCACTACGATGACTAAATATTGAAAGGTAAAATTTGAAAGGCAGAGTTTGAGGCCGGGCATGGTGGCTCACGCCTGTAATCCCAGCACTTTGGGAGGCTGAGGCGGGTGGATCATTTGAGGTCAGGAGTCCCAGACCAGCCTGGCCAATATGGTGAAACCCTGCCGCTACTAAAAATACAAAAATTAGCCAGGCATGGTGGCGGGTGCTTCCCAGAGGAAGCTACTCGGGAGGCTGAGGCAGGAGGATCACTTGGTCCCAGGAGGTGGAGGTTGCAGTGAGCAGAGATTATGCCACTGCACTCCAGCCTGGGTGACAGAGCAAGACTCTGTCTCAAAAAAAAAGGCACAGTTTGAAAAAGAGGCCTTAGTTCAGTTTTGAGAATGAAGAACATTTTGATAACCTTTCTATAATATTGTGTTTATAAGGAGACAGAACAATTGAGGTTAAATGAACCTTAATATCCGCCTCATAATGTAACTTAGTTATCAGGTACTTTGTGTTCATTGATAATATAAACAGTCACGGGCAGATTTTTTTTTTCCCTTATGTGTCTTACCAAATGCTTAATGATGTACCTGCTACTTTCAACAAAATCTATTCTTCCCATTTCTAGAACTTTCAAGCTGCTGGATTTTGAGCAAGTTGGTCGCAACTATTATACCAAAAAGAAGGCAATTCAGTTGTACCGTCATGGGTTTGTATAAAGTAGAAAATTTAATATTCTGCAGACTTCAGCATAGGATTTTTTGAGAAAGTTATTCATTTCACATCTGAAGTGGTATGCCTTAAAAGTGATGGCCTTTTAAATAATATTCACTAACCATGAACAATTTAGTATAATGTCAACTCAAAGTAAGGGTCACTTTAAAAATCTTAGCATCGATAAATATAAACCTTGAGGTATTCAGTTGTTGCATATACATTGTTAAGCCTAAACAATCATCCAAAATGGGTAATTTGTCTTTGAAAATATCTTCAACCATAGCAACTATATCTCTGTATATTACTCATGGGTATATGTGTATATTACATGTAAGTTATGTTACAGATAAATACGGATGTAATACTTTAAGCCTGTGGGTGATAAAAAATAGTTTAACAAAAATGGTATAAATAGCACATCCAATAAATGTTTATCTGAAAGTCCTTCAAAAGACTAAGAACAAATACTTAAAACTGACTCTTAAGTACCAATTTTTTGACCCAGAGCTTAGGCCCAGAAGCCCTTGACTTTATGTGAAGAGCTCGGACTTAATACTCTCATGTAATTTATTCTAGTACCAGTTTGGAAATCTGGCTTGGTTATGTGACTTCTATTCTTCAATACGAAAACGGCATTACCCTCTGTGCCGATGTGAGCCACAAACTGCTCCGAATAGAAACTGCTTATGATTTCATAAAGAGAACATCTGCCGAGGCCCAGACAGGAAGCATCCGAGAGGAAGTAACTAATAAATTAATTGGATCAATTGTTCTGACAAAGTAAGTCTGTCTTTTAAAAACCTATCCAATCACTTTAACTCCCCCCCACCCCCTCCCAAGAGATGGTCCTGTAGTTTTCTGATCACTAAATGTTGAAGTTCAGGAGTAGAAATGGCAAGAACAACTGGTCACGTCTCTCCTCTGGTTATACAACTTGGGAGAAGAATGTGTCAATTGTAGACCTCACTCTCTTGTAATCCCTAATGCCAGTCCATTTGTTCTGAACCCTACCTTGCACATAACACTAAGCTGTTTCTGAATTTCTTTCCTTTTCCTCTTTGTTGTAGGCATTTAGCTAGTTTAAAAACCGGTGCTTAGTTATAATCCATCAGCCATTTCCCATTTAAAGGAAGTTTTAAAATCTTTCTACAACAGAAATCTTAAATTGATGAGAGAATGGATTTAAAGAACCAGTTAGTTAGCCAACACAATCTTACATGGACGCAATTGGAGGACTCGCACTTCTCAATTTTAAAACTTACCAGAAAGCTCTAGTAATCAAGACAGTGTGATGTTGACCTAATGATAGACGGAGGCCAATGAAATAAAGTCCAGAAGGTTAACCCTCCGCTTAGTTGACTTCTGACAAGTATGTCAATGCAATTCAAAAGGGGAAAGAATAATCTTTTCAATCATGTTGCTGGGACAACTGAATATCCACCTGCTTCTTCCTCATGCAGTTCACACAATTCCAATTTAATTCAAAAACCAACTCAGTAGATCTAGATTTAAGAACTAAAAGCACAACATTCTTAGAAAATATAGGACTGAATCTTTTTGACTTTGAGCTAGGCAAAAACTTAGATAAGCCACTCAAAGCAGAAGTGATAACAAAAGAAACATAGATACACTGGACTTCACCAAATTAAAAACTTAAACTATACTATCAAAATTGTGAAAACACAACTGGAAAAAGTGGGGAAAATGTTTGCAAATCACATAAGTAACCTGTATCTAGAATATACAAACAATACTTAATCGAGAGACAACATACTTTTTTAAATGGACAAAATATTTGATTAGATACTTCTCCAGATATATTTCTTTAAACAAAATGTGCAAGTGGCCAATGCATGAAGGTGTTCAACATCAGTAGCCATCATGGAAATGCAAGTGAAAACCACAATGAGATATCATTTCATACCCACTACGATGGTTAAAATTAGACAGATGTTGACAAGTGTTGGCAAGGATGTGGAAAGATCAGAAGCAACCCTAGTATGCTGCTTGTAGTAACATTAAATGGTATGGCTTCTTTGGAAAACAGTCTGGCACTTTCTTAAAATGCTAAAGATGTGCATTACTGAAGTGGCCTTGTTTGAGGAAATTTACTAGGTTTGTTGTCTCACACTAAGGAAAGCAAAGATGCAGATGCAGGAGGTGTGGGTTTAGGAGCAGAAAGCTGAGTAGGTTAAAAAAGAGAAAATCCCCCCCTTGCAGGGGGAGGGGCATTCCAAATGGGTCTCCCCCTTTGCAGAGGGATGAGGATGGTTTCATAGAGGGGCTTGAGGAGGTGGTGTCTGATTTACGTAGGGCCCAGAGGATTGGCTGGACCAGGTGTGCTATTTACATAGCCTGCAAAGAGGCTGGCTATCCCACTCTAATCTTTAATGTGGATGTGGTCTCCACCTGGCCGGCACCATAACACCTGCGCACGTGGCAACAAGGAGAAGGGAAGAGAACCTCCACGTTGGATATACTGGCTTCTGGCATAACTGCTGACATTCAACTATGCAAGCTTCCAGCTTGCTTACCTATGCTTGCAGCTTGATTTTTCAGGCTGCGTTTTGTTAGAAAATAAATGGTTTGGGGGCTGCTTTCTTAAGAGAAAATTCCACCGAGAACTTTTACTAACCACCTCAATTCCTTATTAACTCCTATATCATCACCATATGAACCAGTAATTTTATTCCTACTTAAATACACAAGAGAAATGAGAACATGTTTACTGAAATTGGCACACAAATGTTCGTAACCTTGTAACCAAAAGTACATAACAACCATAATGTCTAGCTGGTGAATGGATAAACAAAAGGTGGGTATCATACAATAGAATACTATTTGGAAATGAAAAGGAATTAAGTGCTAAGACTTCAGCGTGGACGAACCTTAAACATGATGCTAAGTGAAAGAAGCCAGTCGGGAAAGAACACCCGTTGTATGACTCAGTTTAAATGAAATGAATGAGCAAATGTGTTGAGACAGGAAGTAGACTAGTAGTTGCCTGAAGGCTGGTGGATTAGGCTAAAATGGGAAGTGACTGCTTATGTTTCTTCTTTGTCTTAATTGCACAACTCTGGCTATAGAAAAAAACAGGTGATCGTATGCTCAGGTGGGTGAGTTGTGCAGTATGTGAATTACATCATAGTAAATCTAATATATCCTGTAATTCCTTGAAGGATTAAAAATGTCTTATTTTCGGCCAGGTGTGGTGGCTCACACCTGTAATCCCAGCACTTTGGGAGGCCAAGGTGGGCGGATCACAAGGTCAGGAGATCGAGACCATCTTGGCCAACACAGTGAAACCCCGTCTCTACTAAAAATACAAAAAATTGGCCGGGCGCGGTGGCTCAAGCCTGTAATCCCAGCACTTTGGGAGGCCGAGACGGGTGGATCACGAGGTCAGGAGATCAAGACCATCCTGGCTAACACGGTGAAACCCCGTCTCTACTAAAAAATACAAAAAACTAGCCGGGTGCGGTGGCGGGCGTCTGTAGTCCCAGCTACTCGGGAGGCTGAGGCAGGAGAATGGCGTGAACCCGGGAGGCGGAGCTTGTAGTGATCCGAGATCATGCCACTGTGCTGCAGCCTGGGCGACAGAGTGAGACTGTCTCAAAAAAACAAAAGTCTTATATCCTGTGTGGATGGTTCCATGCAATGAATAAGTCGGAAATGATACCATATTGTAATTATTCCACAGATACAACAACAAAACCTACAGAGTGGATGATATTGATTGGAAGCAGAATCCTGAAGACACATTTAACAGATCAGATGGCAGCAAAATCACCTATATAGACTACTACAGGCAGGTCTGAAACTGTATTTCTTTAAGTATATTTAAATTGTAAACCTTCATGTATTTCAGTTTGTCTTATTTAGATACTTGAACATATTTGTCATATAAACATACGTATTTTCCTTTTAGAGGATTATAGCTTGACTGATCTATTATCCATGCATCCAAGTGCCTTGTATAGAGGATAATGTCACATAACTGGAATGGTGCCAGTGTGACCCCTTCTTTCCCTTCTTCCAGTCTTAAAAGTGGCTACTATCATACTCTTTATTTTTTATTTTTTGAGTTGTAGTCTCGTTCCGTCTCCCAGGCTGGAGGGCAGTGGCATGATCTCTGCTCACTGCCGCCTCCACCTCCCAGGTTCAAGCAATTTTCCTGCCTCAGCCTCCCAAGTAGCTGGGACTACAGGCGCCTGCCACCACACCCGGCTAATTTTTGTATTTTTAGTAGAGATGGGGTCTCACCATATCAGTGAGACTGGCCTTGAACTCCTGACCTCAGGTGATCCATCCGCCTCGGCCTCCCAAATTGGGTGAAATGAAGAGTAATGCAAAAAAGAACTGAGTCTCAGTAATGACTACGATTGCTGTTCCCTTTCCAGACTGCTCATTCTTTCTATATTGAGAGAATAGGAAACACCAAGCATGTAAGGTGCTTGGCACATAGTAAGCTCCGTATTATGTCTAGCTAATTAATATTCTGGACACTTGCTCATGGCATTTGTGGGTACACAACATGAACCTGTCCTGCTGATTCCTCAGTTGTGCTACATGACAGGTACTGATGGCTTACAGCCCTTCTTTAAACTGTCCTCTTGACAGTTTTCAGTATGCTTTGGGAATTTTCAAGGCAAGCCTGGTGAGAACTACAGATCCTGTCTCACCCACTCTCATATACAATGTTAGAGTAGCTTGACGATTCCAGTGTCATGTTTCATGGGAGTCCTGTCTTGGGCCAAGTATGCTCACAAGAAAAGATCCCTGGCGTATCAAAGGTAAGAGAATTTTGAGAGTATTCATAGTACATTATTAAACTTAGAGAAGCTATATCACCAGCACGCCTGTGGCCCTTCATTTGTAGTCTCACATATATACTTGTGAACCTGTGTGTGTGTGATGTTTCTGAGGTTTCACTGGTGGTCATGCTGGTCTCTTGTTTGTTGAGCAGCAACATAAAGAAATTGTCACTGTGAAGAAACAGCCACTTTTGGTCAGCCAGGGCAGATGGAAAAAGGGCCTAACGGGTACACAACGTGAGCCTATCCTGCTGATTCCTCAGCTGTGCTCCATGACAGGTACTGATGGCTTACAACCCCTCTTTAAAGTCGGGTATAACTATGACTTAGTGCAGGCTTTTCAGGGAATTCGAAGTGTGTCTCCTTGGTAAGGTAGTAGGTTCCTCCAGCTATTATAATTTAGTCCTCACACAAATTCATGCTTGTTCAGATGTATCTTTTGGATTTTTTTTAAAGGTCTAACAGATGAAATACGTAAAGATTATAGCACTATGAAAGAATTGGCTAAACATACAAGACTGAGTCCAAGAAGAAGGCATCACACATTAAAAGAATTCATCAATACTATACAAGAGTAAGTGCTGCTTTTCTGGCTGAGTGTTTGTGTGTGCATGTGCCATAGTGTTGCAATGAAGCTGATGGCATCTCAACCCTGGCATCTCAGTTTCTTCTATTAGCAAGTGACAATGGGAGGAATTTTGTTGTTGTTGGGACACGACTCTAGCTTTTCTGTCATTGCAGTTAGGAGGCTAGGCGGGGAAGAATGAAATCGAAAGGCTCTATGTACCTTTATGAACATGAGAGCAAAAACTAGATGTCAGAGTTTCACGGAAGGTACTGCCGCATCTCAGTGCTGCGGACAGGTGATCGTGAACCTTGGAATAGAAGGAAATTGCCTTGCACAAATGGCTAACTGCTTTTGGTTACCTTGCTTGGTTTGATCATCTTGGCGATATTTTAATTTTCAGTAATAAAAAAGTACGAGACTTACTTCAACTCTGGGATTTGAAATTTGATACCAACTTTTTGTCCGTCTCAGGAAGAGTTTTGAAAAATGCAAACATCGTGCAAGGCAGAAGAATGGTAAGACAGTTTCAAAATCATCATGTCATGGTTGGGTCAAATGAAGAGGAATGCAAAAAGGAACTGAGTCTCAGTAATGACTACGATTGCTGTTCCCTTTTTAGACTGCTCATATTTTCTATGTTGACAGAATAAGAAACACTAAGAATGCATGTAAAGTGCTTGGGACATAGCTCTGTATTATGTCTATCTAATTAATATTCTGGACATTTGCTCATGGCATTTAGAAGATCCATTTTTCAAATATATCCTGAAGAGTCAAGTACCTAGAATCAAAGTAATTCACTAACCTATGTAAAAACAAAACAAAACAAAAACAAAAAAAAAACTTTATTTAGATTTTGTTATCTTTCAGTTTTTGTGGGTACATAGTAGGTATGTATATGTATGGGTTATATGTGGTATTTTGATACAGGTATGCAGTACATAATCACATCAGGGTAAGTGGGATATTTGTCCCCCAAGCATTTGTCCTTCGTGTTACAAACAATCCAATTATATTCCTTTAGTTATTTTAAAACGCACAATTAAATTATTTTTGACTTTAGTCACCCTTTTGTACTAGCAGATACTAGGTCTTACTCATTTCTTCTATTTTTTGTACCCATTAACCATCGCCACGTTCCCCTCCAACCTCCCACTACCCTTCCCAGACTCTGTAACCATCCTACTCTATCTCCATGAGTTCAATTGTTTTGATTTTTTTTTTTTTTTTTGAGACAGAATCTCGCTCTGTCACCCTTGCTGGAGTGCAGTGGTGTGTTCTCAGCTCACTGCAAGCTCCGCCTCCCAGGTTCACGCCATTCTCCTGCCTTAGCCTCCCTAGAAGCTGGGACTACAGGCGCCCACCACCATGCCCGGCTAATTTTTTGTGTTTTTAGTAGAGACAGAGTTTCACCATGTTAGCCAGGATGGTCTTGATCTCCTGACCTCGTGATCCGCCCGCCTCGGCCTCCCTAAGTGCTGGGATTACAGGCGTGATCAATTCAAGCCATTTTAATTTTTTGATTTTTTTAGATCCCACAAATAAGTAAGAATATGCAAAGTTCATTTTTCTGTGCCTGGCTAATTCCATTTAACACAATGACCTCCAGTTCCAGCCTTGTTGCAAATGACAGGGTCTCAGTGTTTTTTGTGGCTCAAGAGTACTCCATTGTGTATATGTATCACATTTTCCTTATCCATTTATCCGTTAGACATTTAGATTGCTTCCAAATCTGGATTATTGTGAACAGTGCTGCAATAAACATGGAAGTACAGATATCTCTTCAATATCCTAATTTCCTTTATTTTGGCTATATGTCTAAGAGTAGGATTGCTGGATCACACGTTAGCTCTGTTTTTAGTGTTTTGAGGAACCTCCAAACTGTTCTCCACAGTGGTTATAGTAATTGACATTTCTACCAACTGTGTATGAGGGCTGCCTTTTCTCCACATCCTTACCAACATTTGTTATTGCGTGTCCTGCATAAAAGCCATTTTAACTGGGGCGAGATGATACCTCATTGTAGTTTTGATTTGCATTTCTCTGATCATTGATATCAGCACTTTTTAATATGCCTGTTTGCTATTTGTATGTCTTCAGAAATGTCTATTCAAATCTTTTGTCCATTCTTAACTGGATTATTTTTCCCCTATAAAGTCATTTGCTTTCCTTAGATTTTGGTTATTAATCCCTTGTCAGACGGGTAGTTTGCAAATATTTTCTCCCATTCTGGGATTTGTCTCTTTACGTTGTTTCCTTTGCTACATAGAAGCTTTTTAACTTGATGTGATCCCACGTATCTGTTTTTGCTTTAGTTGCCTGTGCTTGTGCGGTATTGCTCAAGAAACCTTTGCTCACTCTAATGTCCTGGAGAGTTTCCCCAATGTTTTCTTGTAGTGGTTTCATAGTATGAGGTCTTGGATTTATGTCTTCAAGCCATTTTAATTTTTTTAATATAAGGTGAGAGATAGGGATCTAGTTTCATTCTTCTGCATATGGATATACGGAAGAGACTGTCCTTTCCCCAGTGTATGTTCTTGGCTCCTTTGTCAAAAATGAGTTCACATTAGATGTATGGATTTATTTTTGGGTTCTCTATTTCTGATCCACTGGTCTATTTGTCTGTTTTTATGCCAGTACCAGGCCATTTTGGTTACTATAGCTCTGTAGTATAATTTGAAGTCAGGTAATGTGATTCTTCTAGTTTTGTTCTTTTTACTTAGGACAGCTTATGCAATTCTGGGTCTTTTGGTTTTAAAATAAGTTTTAGGATAGTTTTTTGTTTCTATAAAGAATGTCCTTGGTATTTTGATAGGGATTGCTTTGGATAGTATGGTCATCTTAATGATATTGATTCCTCTAATTCACGACCATGGAATACCTTCATTTTTGTGTGTGGCCTCTTCGATTTCTTGCATCAGTGTTTTGTAGTTTTCATTGTAGAGCTCTTTCACTAATTTGGTTAGGTTAATTCCTAGGTATTTTATTTGTATCTATTGTAAATGGGGTTCCTTTTCAGATTGTTCACTGTTAGCATGTAGAAATGCTACTGATTTTGTATGTTGATTTTTGTATCCTGCAACTTTACTAAATTTATCAGTTCTATGTGTGTGTGTTGTTTTTTTTTTGAGTCTTCAGATTTTTCCAAATCTGGTTCATAAGATCATATCTTTGCAATTTGAATTACCTTAATCTTTTGTCTGATGGCTCTAGGACTTCAGTACTATGTTGAATAACAATGGTGACGGGGCATCTTTGTTGTGCTCCAGATCTTGGAGAAAAGGCTTTCAGTTTTTTCCCATTCAGTATGATACTAGCTGCGGGTCTGATGTATATGGCTTTCATTATATTGAAATATGTTCATTCTATACCCAGTTTTTGAGAGTTTTTAATCATGAAGGGATATTGAATTTTAATAAATGCTGCTCAGCATAGGTTGAAATGATCATATGAGTTTGTCCTTCATTCTGTGGATGTATCGCATTGATTTGCCTACATAGAACCATCCTTGAATCCCTGGGATAAATCCCACTTGGTCATGATTAACTTTTTTAGTGTGTTAGTAAATTTGGTTTGCTAGTATTTTGTTGAGGATTTTTTGTATCTGTGTTCATCAGGGCTATTGGCCTGTAGTTTTCTTTTTTTGATGTGTCTTTGGTTTTAGTAATACTTCATGAAATGACGTGGAAGCATTCCCTCCTCTATTTTTCAGCATAGGAGTAGGATTGGTATTAGTTCTTTAAATGTTCTGCAGAATTCAGCAGTGAAGCCATCAGGTCCTGGGCTTTTCTTTGGGAGACTTATTACGTCTTTGATCTTATTACTTGTTATTGGTCTGTTCAGGTTTTGAATTTCTTCATGGTTTGATCTTGGTAGGTTGTATATGTCTAGATTTTCCAATTTACTGACATACAGTTGCTCATAGTAGCCAGGAGTGATCCTTTACATTTCTGCAATATTGGTTGTAATGTCTCCCTTTTCTTTTCCTTTTTTTTTTTTGAGACTGAGTCTCACTCTGTTGCCCAGGCTGGAGTGTAGTGGGGGTGATTCTGGCTCACAGCAGCCTCCACCTCCCTGGTTCAAGCAATTCTTGTGCGTCAGTCTTCTGAGTCCCAGCACCTGGGATTTTGCCATGTTGGCCAGGTTGGTCTTGAACTCATGACCTCAAGTAATCTGCCTGTCTCAGCCTCCCAAAGTGCTGGGATTACATGTGTGAGACACCACATCTGGCCTTGCATTTCTAATTCTTTAAGATGCATCATTGGGTGGTTTGAAGTTTTGCTCTTTTGATGTAGGCACTTATAGCTATAAACTTCCCTCTTAGTACTGTTTTCACTGTATTCCATAGGTTTTGTTATGTCATGGTTTCATTATCATTTGTTTCAAGAAAAGTCAATTTCCTTATGACCCATGACCGGTGGTCATTCAGGAGCATATCGTTTAGTTTTCATGTGTTTGTATAGTTTCCAAAATGCTTCTTGTTTTTTATTTCTAGTTTTATTTCATTGTGATCAGAGAAGATGCTTTATGTTTGTCTTTTGAATGTTTTAAGACTTCTTTTGTAACCTAACATATGGTCCATCTTTGAATGATCCATGTACTGAGGAAAAGAATGTTCATCATGCGGCTGTTGGCTGAAACGTTCTGTAACTATGATGTCCCTCTAGTGTGTAGTGCAGATTAAGGTCAACGTTTCCTTTTTTTCTGTCTTGAAAGATCTGTCCAGTGCTGAAAGTGGGGTGTTAAAGTCTCCAACTATTATCATATTGGGGCCTATCTCTCTTTAGCTCTAATACTTGTTTTATATATCTGGGTTCTCCAGGGTTGGGTGCGTATGTATTTACAATTGTCATATCCTCTTGCTGAATTGACCGTTTTATTGTTACATAGTGACCTTCTTTGTGTCATAGTTTTTGTCTTGAAATCTATTTTGTCTAAGTATAGCTATTCCTGTTTTTTCTTTTTTTGTGCTTTTTCATGCCTTTATTTTCAGTCTATGTGAGTCTTTATAGGTTAAGTGTTTTTTGCAGGCAGATCTTTTTTTTTAATTAATTCAGTCACTCTTTCAATTAGAGTTTAGTCCATGTACATTCAATGTTATTATTGAGAAATAAGGATTTATTCCTGCCATTTTGTTATGTGTTTTCTGGTTTTATGGTCTCTTCTTCCTCCTTTCTTTCCTGCCTGCCTTTTAGTGAAGGTGATTTTCTCTAGTTTGATATAACTTGTTTGTTTTGTGTATCCATTGCATATTTTTGAAGTTCCCGTAAGGTTTGCAAATCCTGTCTTATAACCCCTTCTTTTAAGGTGCTGACAACACTGCTTGCATAAGCAAACAAGCAAAAAGAAAATGAATAAACTCTATTTTAAATTTGTCCTTTGCTTTTTAAAACATTTTTCTTTTTTTAAAAAATTTTATTTCAATAGGTTTTTGTGGAACAGGTAGTTACATGGATAAGTTCTAGTGGTATTTGTACTTTTGGTGCACCCATCACCTGAGCAGTATACACGGTACCCAACATGTAGTGTTTTATCCATTACCCCTCCCACCCTTCCCTGCAGTCCCCAAAGTCCATTGCATCATTCTTACGCCTTTGCATCCTCATAGTTTAGCTCCCACTTATGAGTGAGAAGATAACAATGTTTGATTTTCCATTCCTGAGTTACTTCATTTAGAATAATGGTCTCCAACTCCATCCAGATTGCTACAAACGCTTTTTATGGCTGAGTGGTGTTCCATGGTGTGAATATACACCACATTTTCTTTATCTACTCATTAACTGGACATTTGGGATGGTTCTATATTTTTGTGATTGCAAACTGTGCTGCTATAAATTTGCATGTGCAAGTATCTTTTTCATATAATGACTTTCCCTCTGGGTAGATACCTAGTAGTGGGATTGCTAGGTCAAATGGCAGATCTTTTAGTCCTTTAAGAAATCTCTTCACTGTTTTCCAGAGTGTTTGTACTAGTTTACATTCCCACCAGCAGTATAAAAGTGTTGCCACATCCATGTCAACATCTCTTTTGATTTTTTTTTATTGCCATTGTTGGAGGAGTAAGGCGGTATTGCACTGTGGTTTTAATTTGCATTTCCCTGGTCATTAGAACATTTGTTCATGTTTGTTGGCCATTTGTGTATCTTTTGAGAATTATCTATTCATGTCCTTGCTCATTTTTTGATGGGATTATTTTCTTGCTGATTTGAGTTCCTTGTAGATTCTGGATATCAGTCCTTTGTCATATGCATAGTTTGGGAATATTTTCTCCCATTCTGTAGGTTGTCTGTTTGCTGATTATTTCTTTTGCTGTGCATAAGTGTTTTAGTTTAAGTTCCATCGATTTATCTTTGTGTTGCATTTGGTTTTGGGTTCTTGGTCATAAAGTCTTTGCATAAGCCAATGTCTAGGAGAGTTTTTCTGATGCTATCTTCTAGAATTCTTATGGCTTCAGGTCTTAGATTTAAGTCTTTGATCCATCTTGAGTTAATGTTTGTATAAGGTGAGAGATGAGATCCAGTTTCTTTCTGCTACATGCGGCTTGCCAATTATCCCAGCACCATTTGTTGAATAGGCTGTCCTTTCCCCACTTTGTTTTTGTTTGCTTTGTCAAAGACCAGTTAGCTACTAGTAGTTAGCTTTATTTCTGAGTTCTCTATTCTGTTCCATTGGTCTATGTGTCTATTTTTATAGCAGTACCATGTTGTTTGGGTGACTATAGCCTTGTAGTATAGTTTGAAGTCAAGTAATGTGATGCCTCCAGATTTGTTATTGCTTAGTCTTCCTTTGGCTATGCAGGCTCTTTTTTGGTTCCATATGAATTTTAGGATTTTTTTTCTAGTTCTATGAAGAATGATGATGGTATTTTGATGGGAATTGCACTGAATTTGTAGATTGTTTTTGGCAGTATGGTCATTTTCACAATATTGATTCTACCCATCCATGAGCATGGGATATGTTTTCATTTGTGTCACCTATGATTTCTTTCAGCAGTGTGTTATAGTTTTCCTTATAAAGAGGTCTTTCACCTCCTTGGTTAGGTATATTCCTTTTTTTTTTTTTTTTTGGCAGCTATTGTAAAAGGGGTGGAATTCTTGATTTGATTCTCAGCTTGGTTGCTGTTGATGTATAGCAGTGTTACTGATTTGTGTACATTAATTTCGTATCCTGAAAGTTCACTGAATTAACTTCTCAGATCTAGGAGCTTTGTTGGATGAGTCTTTAGGGTTTTCTAGGTATACAGTCATAACATCAGCAAACAGTGACAGGTTGACGTCCTCTTTGCTAATTTGGATGTCCTTTATTTCTTTCTCCTGTCTGATTGCTCTGGCTAGGACTTCCAGTACTATGTTTCATAGAAGTGGTGAAAGGGGGCATCAGTGTCTTGTTCAGTTCTTGTGGGAGAGTGCTTTCAACTTTTCATTGTTAACCCAATGATCATTCAGAAGCAGGTTATCTAATTTCCATGTATTTACATGGTTTTGGGTGTTCTTTTTGGAGCTGATTTCCAGTTTCACTCCACTGTAGTTTGAGAGAGTACTTGATATAATTTTGATTTTTCTTAAATTTGAGACTTGTTTGTGTCCTTTGCTTTTTAATTTATGTTTCTATTTATATCCTATGGCTTTTATTACCTTAAGGTATGTCCCTTCTATGCCGATTTTGCTGAGGGTTTTTTTTTTTTTTTTTTTTTGAGACAAAGTGTCACTCTTTCACCCAGGCTGGAGTGCAGTGGCAGGATCTCGGCACACTACAACCTCTGCCTGCCGGGTTCAAGTGATTCTCCTGCCTCAGCCTTCCAAATAGCTGGGACTACAGGTGCATGCCACCAAGCTTGGCTAATTTTTAGTAGAGACTGGGTTTCACCGTGTTAGCCAGGATGGTCTTGATCTCCTGACTTCGTTATTGGCCCACCTGAGCCTCCCAAAGTGCTGGGATTACAGGTGTGAGCCACCATGCCCGGCCATGAGATTTTTAATCATAAAGTGATGCTGGATTTTATCAAATGCTTTTTCTGCATCTATTGAGATAATCATGTGATTTTTGTTTTTAATCCTGTTTGTGTGGTGTATCACACTTATTGACTTGCATGTTTTAAACCATCCCTGCATCCCTGGTATGAAGCCCACTTGATCATGGTGGATTATCTTTTTGATATGCTGATGGATTCATTTAGCAAGTATTTTGTGAGAATTTTTACATCTATGTTCACCAGGGATATTGATCTGTAGTTTTGTTTTATTGTTTTCTTCTTTCTTGGTTTGGTATTAGGGTGATACTGGCTTCATAGAATGATTTAGGGAGGATTCCTTCTTTCTCTGTCTTTTGGAATAGTTTCAGTAGGACTGGTACTAACTCTTCTTTGAGTATCTGACAGAATTCAGCTGTGAATCCACTTGGTCCTGGACCTTTTTTTGGTGGCATCTTATATTACCATTTCAATCTCACTGCTTGTTAATTGGCCTGTTCGGAGTTTCTGTTTCTTCTTGGTTTAATCTAGGAGGGTTGTATGTTTCCAGTTCCAGGAATTTATCCATCTCCTCTAGGTTTTCCAGTTTGTGTGTGTAAAGGTGTTCATAGTAGCCTTGAATGATCTATTGTATTTTTGTGGTATCAGTTGTAATATCTCCAGTTTGGTGTTTTTTTTTTTTTTTTTTTTTTTGAGATGGAGTTTCACTCTGTCACCCAGGCTGGAGTGCAGTGGCATGATCTCAGCTCACTGCAAGTTCTGCCTCCCAGATTCATGCCATTCTCCTAACTCAGCCTCCTGGGTAACTGGGACTACAGGCACCCGCCACCACATCTGGCTAATTTTTTGTGTTTTTAGTAGAGACGGGGTTTCACCGTGTTAGCCAGAATGGTCTTGATCTCCTGACCTCATGATCTGCCCGCCTTGGTCTCCCAAAGTGCTGGGATTAAAGGCATGAGCCATTGCGCCCGGCCTCCAGTTTCATTTCTAATTGAGCTTTTAGAATTTTTTTTTTTTTTTTTTTTTTTTTTTTTTTTTTTTTGAGACAGTCTCCCTCTGTTGCCCAGGTTGGAGTGCAGTGGTCGCATGATCTCGGCTCACTGCGAACTCTGCCTCTCTGGTTCAACCAATTCTCTGCCTCAGCCTCCTGAGTAGCTGGGATTGCAGGCACCCGCCACCACTCCTATTTTTTTTTTTTTTTTTTAGACGGAGTCTCCCTCTGTTCCATAGGCTGGAGTGCAGTGGTGCGATCTCAGCTCACTGCAAGCTCCATCTCCCAGGTTCACACCATTCTCCTGCTTCAGCCTCCCGAGTAGCTGGACTACAGGTGCCCGCCACCACATCTGGCTAATTTTTTTGTATTTTTAGTAGACACGGGGTTTCACCGTGTTAGCCAGGATGGTCTCCATCTCCTGACCTCGTGATCAGCCCGCCTCGGCCGCCCAAAGTGCTGGGATTACAGGCATGAGCCACCATGCCCGGCCACGCCTGGCTAATTTTTGTATTTTAAGTAGAGACGGGGTTTCACCATCTTGGCCAGGCTGGTCTTGAACTCCTGACTGTGTGATTCACCGGCCTCGGCCTCCCAAAGTGTTGGGACTACAGGCGTAAGCCACCACGCCCAGCCCAATTTTATTTAACTTTTAAAAGAATCAGCTTTTTGTTTCATTTCTCTATTGTGGGTTTTTTGTTTCAATTTCATTTAGTTCTATTCTGATGCTGATTATTTCTTTTCCTCTGCTGGGCTTGGGTTTGGTTTCTTCTTGTTTGTCTAGTTCCTTGAGGTGTAACCTTTAGATTGTCTATTTGTGCTCTTTCAGACTTGTTGATGTAGGCATGTAATGCTATGAGCTTTCTTTCCTCTTAGTACTGCTTTTGCTGTATCCCGGAGGTTTTGATGGGTTGTGTCACTATTATCATTCAGTTCAAATCTTTAAAATTTCCATCTTGATTTCATTGTTAACCCAGTGATCATTCAGGAACAGGTTATGTAATTTCCATGTATTTGCATGGTTTTGGGTGTTCCTTTTGAAGTTAATTTCCAGTTTTACTCCACTGTGGTCTGAGAGCGTACTTGATATAATTTTGATTTTCTTAAATTTGAGACCTGTTTATGTCCTTTTGCTTTTTAACTTATATTTCTATTTCTATCTTATTGTATGTCTTAATGTTGTTGCTATTTTTGATTGGTTCACCTTTCAGTGTTTCTACTTAAGAGTAGTTTACACACCACCCTTACTGTGTTTTTCTGGGCACTTACTATGACCAGTAAGTTTTGTACCTTCAGATGAATTCCTATTGCTCCTCAACATCTCTTTCTTTCTGATTGAAGTACCCCTTTTAGCATTTCTTATAGGGCAGATCTGGTGTTGAAATCCCTCAGCTTTTGTTTGTCTGGAAAAGTCTTTCTCCTTTTTTGAAGGATATTTTTACCGGGTATATTATTGTAGGGTAATTCTTTTTTCCTTCAGCACTTCAGATTATCTCTCCTGGCCTGTATGGTTTCCACTGAAAAGTCTGCTGCCAGATGTATTGGAGCTCCATTCTCTGTTATTTTTCTCTTGCTGCTTTTAGGATCCTTTATCCTTGACGTTTGGGAGTTTGATTATCAAATGCCTTGAGGTAGTTGTCTTTGGGTTAAATCTACTGTAACCACCTTATACTTAGATATTGATATCTTTCTTTAGGTTTGGGAAGTTTTGCTATATCTTTGAGTGAATTTTGTACCATTATCTCTTTACCTCGTCTATAAGGACAGTAACTCTTAGATTTGCCCTTTTGAGGCTATTTTCTAGATTTTGTAGGCATGCTTCTGTGTTTTCTTTCTTTTTTTATGATACTTTAAGTTCTAGGGTACATGTGCACAACGTGCAGTTTTGTTACGTATGTATACATGTGCCATGTTGGTGTGCTGCACCTGTTAACTCGTCATTTACATTAGGTATATGTGTTTTCTTTTATCTCCTCTATGTATTTTCAAACAGCCTGCCTTTGAGCTCAGTAATTCTTCTGCTTGATTTAATTCTGCTCTTAAGAGACTCTGATGTATTCTTCAATATGTCAATTGTATGTCTCAACTCCAGAATTTCTACTTGAATCTTTTTAATTATTTCCATCTCTCTGTAGAATTCATCTACTAGAATTCTCAATTCTCTGTTATCTTGAATTTGAGTTTCTTCAAAATAGCTATTTTGAATTGTCTGAAAGGTCACATATCTATTTCTCCAGGATTAGTGCCTGGTGCCTTATTGAGTTCATTTGCTGAGGTCCGTGTTCTCCTGGATCGTCTTGATGCTTGGGGCAGTTCATGAGTGTTTGGGCATTGAAAGTTAGGTTTTCGTTATTGTCTTCGCCGTCCAGGCTTGTTTGTATTCATCTTCCTTGGGAAGGCTGTCCAGGTGTTCAGAAGGACTTGGGTATTGTGATCTAAGTCACATCTGCATCAGGGGACATCCCAAGCACAGTAATACTATGGTTTGCGCAGATTCATAGTGATATCACCTTGGTGATCTTGGTATGATCCGGAAGATTTCTGGATGACCAGGCAGAGAGTCTTGTTCGCTTACTTTCTGTCTCTCTCTGTGCTGAGCCACCTGGATCTGGGTTTGGGGTGACACAAGCACCCCTGTGGTGATGACCAATGGGACTGCACTGGGTCAGACCTGAAGCCAGCACAGCACTGGGTCTTTCCCAAGGCCCACTGTGACCACTACCAGGCTACTACCTATGTTGGATCAAGGTCCTAAGGCTCTGCAATCAAGTGGCAAAGCAGCCAGACTGGTGTCCTTCCCTTCAGGAGCAGTAAGTTCCCCCCAGGCCCTGGCAGGTGCAGAGAATGCCATTCAGGCGTCAGGGACTGGAGTCAAAAATCATAGAAACCTACCTGGTATTCTGTTGTACTGTGGCTGAGCTGGCACTCAAACCATGATGCAGACCTTTCTCACTCTTCCCTTTCTTTTTTTCTTTTCTTTTTATTCATTTATTTTTTGAGACAGTCTTACTGTGTCGCCTAGGCTGGAGCGCAGTGGTGCAATCTCGGCTCACTGCAACCTCCACCTCCTGGGTTCAAGCGATTCTCGTGCCTCAGCCTCCCAAGTAGCTGGGATTGCAGGCGCCCACCACCACAGCCAGCTAATTTCTAGTAGAGATGGGGTTTCACCAGGTTGGCTGGATCTCCTGACCTCAAGTAATCCACCCGCCTCGGCCTCCCAAAGTCCTGGGATTCTAGGGGTGAGCCACCGCATCCTGTCCCCTTCTCTTTCTACACATAGAGGAGCCTCACCCCACGACCACTGCCACCACAGGCCCATAGGGAGTACTGCTAGGCTACTGCCAATGTTCCCTTAAGGTCCATGGGCTCTTCAGTCAGCTTGCGGTGAATGCTGCCAGGCCTAGGAATTACCCTTCAGGGCAGCGTGCTCCACCTTGGCCCAAGGCAGGTCCAGAAATGCCATCCACGAGCCAAGGCCTGGGATTAGGGACCCCAAAAGCCCGCTTGGTGCTCTACCCCACTGTGGTTGAGCTGGTACCTAAGGTGCAAGACAAAGTCCCCTTTACTTTTCCCTCTACTTTTCTCAAGCAGGAGTCTCTCCCCATAGCCACAACAGCTGGGAATATGCGGGTTCTCACCTGAAACCAGCATCTCTGAGTCCACTCAAGGCCCTTGACATTCTACCTGGGTATTATTGCTGGTTCTTCAGAGCCCAAGGGCTCTTTAATCAGTAGGTGATGAATCCTGCCTGGGCTGGGTCCTTCCCTTCAAAGCATCAGGTTTCCCTTCTGGCCCAGGGTATGTCTAGAAATGTCATCCAAGAGCTAGGGCCCAGAATGGGGGCCTCACAACCCTGACTCTTGTCCTGTCCTACTGTAGCTGAGCTGGTATCCAAGATACAAGACAAAGTCTTCACTCTTCCTTCTTTTATCCTGAAGCAGAAAGAAGGGGTGTCTTTTGGAGCTTTGAGCTGTGCTGCCTTGGGTTGGGGTGATATAAGCACTCTCTTAGCTACCCCGACTGGTGCCTCAGTAGATCATGTCCCCTGCTGCTCCACCTCCAGTTTACGAGCTCTGAGCTCAGATCAGCATTAGGACTTACCTAAGGATTGCAGTCTTTGTAGCCTAGACTATTTCTCAGGTTCACTTAGGGCCACAGAGCACTCCAGCCCATGGTGGTGAGGCTTTCCAGAACTCGAGCTCTGACCACTGGGGTGGGCAATTCCCCTCTGTCTAGGGCCAGAATCAAATGTTCCCCCTGTGGGTGGCCATCAGCTGAGTACAGCCCAGGTCTGCTTTCTGCTATGACAGGGCAGTGCAGATTTTAATGCAAAGCCTCACAGTTGCTGTGCTCTCCCTCTCCCAACTGCACAGATTCTCCGCGCCATGCAGGGGTGGGAGAAGGGTGACGTCAGCAATTCAAGACTGTTTTTCCCACCTTCAGTGCCTCTTTCAGCAATAGAAAGTAAAAACCAGACACTGAGTGCTCACCTGATGTTTGGTTCCTATGAAGGTGCTCCCTTTGTACAGATAGTTGTCAAACTTAGTGTTCCTCTTGTAGGGATGATCAGTGGAGGCCTCTATTTGGCCATCTTACTCTATCTTTGGTTAAATGTTTCAAGTGTCATTCCTTGGAATAAAGTTCCCACCAAAAGACTAAATTTTTAGGGAGCACTTGCTGTGATAGAACAGTATGAAGAGCCAATCTGAGTCTAACAGCATCGAAAAGCTCCAAAAGAAACTTCACATCAAATACAATTAAGTTTATTTGCACTAAGACTGATTCACAAATTGTGCAGCACTCAATCAGAAGGGGTTCAGCGAGCTCTGCTGCAGCAGTGTGAGCAGTGAGCTTTTATAGGCTGATGAGAAATAGGACAAAATACATTTGCTCTATTACAGTGGAAGAACCCTAGTTGGTAACTGGTAGTTTCTGATTGGTAAAGTCTCTGGCTTTGCTTTACTGTTTACATTGGGCTTTGCTTTGCCTGCATGGGAACCTAAAGCTCTGGAGTCATCTCCCCCGCAATGGCCTCTCAACGAAAATTTTTTGCACCTAGGATAGAATTCAGTTCTGTTAACCTATATCTTATTGAAAAAAATACCTAAATTGGCCATTCAAGTTTATAATTGTAACATTTCAATAGGAGATAGCACAGATTTACATAAGTTGATCTTTAAAGTTTTATGCTAGGTCTTATCATTCTTTTCCAGGTTAAAGCCAATTCACAAGGAGACTGGTCAAGAGAAATAAGAGAATTACCATTACTTAATGCAATGCCGCTACATAGTTGGCTCATACTCCATAGTAGGAGCAGTCACAGGGAAGCCATGTCCTTAAAGAGTCATCTACAGAGTGTCACAGCCCCCATGGGCATAACTATGAAACCAGCAGAAATGTAAGTAGAGCAGAAATTACTTCCAATTTGAAAATCAGTTAACAATCTTAAAGTATAACAACTAAAATATTGTAGGAATTGGTCACTGTATCAAAACCTTAAAAGTCTGTAAAGCCTAATCTCTAGTCAAAAAATATTAAAACAGACTTTGTGATATATGGTGTACGGCTATTAAGATACATGTTGTAGAAGGTATGAGAATTAAGGACTTGATGTGAATGGATGGAGAATATTAAGAATTCTCAGTCATGTTTCCAAAAACTGAACTGAAACTTTCTAGAGCAGTTTTAGGTTTACAGCAAAATTAAGAGGAAGTTACAGAGACTTCTCATATATATCCTGCCCCCAATAATGCATAGCCTCCCCCATCAACATCCCCTACCAGTGTGGTACATTTGTTACAGCTGATGAGCCCACATTGAAATATCATAATCACCCAAAGTCCATAGTTTACAGTAGGGTTCACTCTTGGAATTGTACATTCTACTGGTTTGTACAAATGTATATGACTTGTATCCACCATCAGTTTCATGCAGAGTATTTGTCACTGCCCTAAAAGTCTTCTGTGCGTCATCTAATTATCCCTTTCTACCACCACCTACCCCTTGCGCCACAACCTCTGAGGACAATTTGGTTTTTTTTTTTTTTTCCATCTCCATGGTTTTGCCTTTTTAGAATGTCATCTAGTTAGACTCACACAGTATGCAGTCTTCTCAGCCTTGGCTTCTTTTGCTTCGACCTTGGATGATAAAATCCGTAGAACAAACCATCAGGGCACAGGTTTACCTGTATAACAAACCTGCATGTGTATCCCTGAACCTAAATGTTTTCTTTTTTTAAAAAAAGGGTTAGGTTCTGGTTAAGTAGCGTCTCCTGAGGGCAGGGCCTGTTAGGAACACAGGGCCCTGGTGTATTTCACAATAGTTTATTTTCTCCTTTCCCTGCTGGAAGCACGAAACAATTTTCCTCTGGTATTTATTGCGAGGACCTGGTCAAGCTCCTAGAGGTAAAACTCTCAAAATTGTGGGAGCCTCCTATGACTGGGTATACCTGGAGTTTTTAACCCTCACAGTTGTCCATGCTGAGCCTGCAGTAATTCATCAGTTACAGTTTAGATCACCTGACACAGGAACTGTTATCCTGGGAAGTTTCTTGAGTCTTTGCTCCAGCTAGCCAGGACTCCCTGTTTTGCTTATTTGTCTCTTCAATATAGGAGGCAGTGATTTGCCTTGTGTCCTCACCTCTCTTGAAAATCCTAAGAGAACTGTTCATTTTTTTTCAGTCTGTTTAGCGTTTGACTTGTTAGGACAGAGTAGTGACTTCAAAGCTCCTTACAAGTAGAATCGGAAACTGAAAGTCTACTGTCTTTTTTTTTTTTTTTTTTTGGAGAGAGGGTCGCTCTGTTGCCCAGGCTGGAGTGCAGTGGCCAGATCTCAGCTCACTGCAAGCTCCGCCTCCTGGGTTTAAGCCATTCTCCTGCCTCAGCCTCCCGAGTAGCTGGGACTACAGGCGCCCGCCACCTCACCTGGCTAGTTTTTTTGTATTTTTTAGTAGAGACGCGGTTTCACCGTGTTAGCCAGGATGGTCTCGATCTCCTGACCTCATGATCTGCCCGTTTCGGCCTCCCAAAGTGCTGGGATTACAGGTGTGAGCCACCGCGCCCGACTGTCTTTTTTCTTTTAAATATACTTTCTACTGAAATGCATATCTTGCCTTTTTATCATGTCTTACTTTATATTTAATTAGCTGTCTGAGATGTTTATCATGTTTCACTGGTCAGTACCTTTTGAATATGAATGCTATATTTTTTAGGATTGAAGTAGATGGGGATGCTAACTCCTATATAGACACATTACGGAAATATACCAGACCAACACTGCAGATGGTAAGTGTCTAGATGATACATGTACAGTCTTTAGTTATTGTTCTAAACTATTTTGATAAGTATTTTAGAATTCAAAATGTTGTCATTGGTTTCCTGAACTTGCCAATGAAAGCAGATTAACCTGCATAATATAGCTGAATACAGCCTTTCGTGGTTTAGCTATTCCTGAATATCACAATCTTAAGCTAATTTTCTCAGGCTTGGGGACCTGTAATTACTTTTAAAATCTCCTAACTTAAAAAAAACACACTATACAAGTGTAAAGTAGTGTGGGTATTAACAGTCACCACATTCATTAACTTTCATCCCCAGATGTAACCTGCCAAGTCTATGATCACGATCTTCTAACCTGTGTTATTCTTCTTGCCTGGTATTTTTCTTTTTCTTTTCTTTTTTTTTTTTGAGACGGAGTCTTGCTCCGTGGCCCAGGCTGGAGTGCAGTGGTGTGATCTCAGCTCACTGTAACCTCTACCTCCTGGTTCAAGCAATTCTCCTGCCTCACCCTCCCAAGTAGCTGGGATTACAGGCGCCTACCATCACACCCCACTAATTTTTGTATTTTTAGTAGAGATGGGGTTTCACCATGTTGGCCAGACTGGTCTCTAACTCCTGACCTCAAGTGATCCACCCGCCTTGGTCTCCCAAAGCACTGGGATTACAGGCATGAGCCACCGTGCCTGGCAATTCTTGCCTGGTATTTTTCTAGGAGTCTGTTCTTTCCTTTCTTGCATTCAGTGTCTTAGACCAAGTTGTCATTATGTTTTATCTGAATTACTACAGCAAATTCTTCTTCTTATTATTTTTTGAGATAGAGTCTCGTTCTGTTGCCCAGGCTGGAGTGCAGTGGTGCGATCTCGGCTCACTGCAAGCTCCGCCTCCTGGGTTCATGCCATTCTCCTGCCCCAGCCTCCCAAGTAGCTGGGACTACATGCACCCGCCACCATGCCCGGCTAATTTTTTGTATATTTAGTAGAGACGGGGTTTCACCGTGTTAGCCAGGATGTCTTGATCTCCTGACCTCGTGATCAGCCCGCCTCGGCCTCCCAAAGTGCTGGGATTACAGGCGTGAGCCACTGTGCCCGGCCCCTTGAGCCTGTTTTTAACCCATCCTTGTCAACACGGTGATAAGTTCCTGGAAACTGAATAGGATGGAAATGATATTGCAGGCTTAAGCAATTGATGTATATTACCAAATTGCCTCTTGCAGCAATTGCTGTAATTTATAATTATAATTTATAACATTAATGTTAACTATAATTTAGAACATCAATATTAACTATAATTTACAACACTATAATTTAAACACTTAACAATTTAATGTTAATTCTAGTTTGTAATGTTAATTATAATTTGTTCCACACATTCACCCTTCCAATTGTTTAATGTAACTAATAATTATAACTAATGTAATTATAATTTTCTAATAAATACATACCATATAATTGATATAATTATGTTATAATTAATAACATGGCTCTAGGCCCTTCACCCTCTTGGGTTCAAATATTTTCTTAATAAATTGACTCTAGCTTGTCAGTCTTCCACCTAAGTTGCCTGCTCGAGATGGTTTTTCTTTCCTGTATCACTGTTGTTGTATCTTATGGAATGTCATGTTGGCTGGTTTTCAAGGTGATTTGTATCCTGCCCAATGATGACAAACACAGATATGACAGTATAAAAAGATACCTATGTACCAAATGCCCGATTCCAAGCCAATGTGTAGTGAAAAAGACCTTAGAAAAAGTCCAGGCAAGAACCATTGTCACCAAGATTGCCCAGCAGATGAACTGCAAGATGGGAGGAGCCCTCTGGAAGGTGGAGACTGATGTACGTTGTATTTCATTGACGTCATTTAACTTATATCTAATAAAACTTAAGGTTCTCTTAATTGTTAATGCTTAAATTTTGCTCACATTCTAACTCCACTACCTTTTCCAAAAAACCTTAAGGTACAAAGAACAATGTTCGTTGGCATTGATTGTTTCCATGATATCGTAAATCGACAGAAATCAATAGCAGGATTTGTGGCAAGTACCAATGCTGAATTAACAAAGTAAGTAAGCTCTGGTAGATATTGTTTAGTCGGTAGCTGACTGTGGACCAAACAGAAAAGATGAACCTAATTAATATTTGTTAACTCAAGAGGTTGGGAATTTGACAGATGAGTTATTCTTAGTCACGTGCTCTCCTGATTTTGCTGGCAAAGTTATGTTCCCAGAACACTTTGCATGGTTGGCTGCTCTACATCATTTTCCGTTGCTGCCTAACATACCACAAACGTGGCAGTTGATGACAAATGCCCGTCTCTATCTGCACAGTTCTTCTCACCAGACACCTGGTAGTTCACAACTCTCAGGACCTTACAAGGCATAAATTAAGGTATCAGCCAAGCCACATTATCATCTGGAGGCTGGGCAGCCCTCCCTTTCCAAGCTCATGTCATTGTGGCTGAATCCATTTTTTTGTGGTTGGATGACAGAGGTCCTTGTTTTTTTTGTTTTGTTTTTGTTGTTGGCTGTCAGCTGTGGGCCAGTCTTGATTTCTCTCACATAGCAAACCCCTCTCCATCTTCCAACCAGCCAGGGCACATTGAGCCCTTGTTCTGTGTTGAATCTGACCACCTCTTCTGCCATCAGCCAGAAAAAACATCCCTGCTTTTAAAGGAGCTCATGTAATTACAAATGACCCATTTGGAAAACCTTTATCATAAAGTCAATGGAGCCATATAGCATAACATAATCACAGGGGTGGTATCCTGCCGTGATCACAGGCTCCAGGGATTAGAATAGGTAGAGTTCTGTCTACCATAGGCTCTGCTCAGTAAATGTCTTAAATGGATATCACTAACACATAGTGAAATATTTGAGATGTGCATGGGTAAAGAGACATTGAAACATAATAAGTGGTCAGAGATCTGTAAGTATAAGATCTTGTCTTCATATACTTGCATGTGATGTACTTCCGAGAGGAAATGTACATCTATATCCCATGCTCTTGTTTTCTCCCAGGGCCCTTTTATTTTCTGTTCTCAGAGTAGAAACCACGCTGTACCTTGAAATAAGTTTGCAGTCTTAAGTTTGCCGTCCTTTGCGCATTACTTGATGTGTGACCACTGCAAATTACCTCTATGTTTAACAATGATCATGGCCCACTAGGTATAATTCAGGAATATCTTTTAAGGAAGATCCATCTTTATTTCCATAGATGATTACTTTTTTTCTAGTCATATTCTGCTTCAATATGATAACACTGTTTTGTTCTACTTTTTGTTTGAAAATAATCATAGGGAACAATTATACTTACAATTATTCAACAGATACTTTTTCAAGTAATAAACTTATTTTAATAGTGTAAAATCTGCTTTCCAATCAATGAAAGAAAACCTTCCAGAAAAATTATGAAAATAGCCAATACCTTGAACAAAGAGAAACACACATAGCTAAGTAAATATTACAATTACGTACTCCAAACCCAAGAAATCAGAGACCATCACGAACCAAATCATTCTTGGAGCTGTCAACAGATTTTTCTGAGTGGCTGCCATGTTCCGATGCTGACACTGGCAGTGAAAATGTGGAGCCAAGACCGCCTGGTCATACCCTATGAATTAAATCCTAGTGAGAAGAGGCAGACAGACAGATACATCACAATATGTCAGGTGGTCAGATGGGGTTACTCTGAAGTAAACAAGAATGCAGTAAGGGGATAGAAACTTGAGACAACATACCATTTTACTGGATATGTTGACGTTGTCACAACAGCTGCCACCATTCCAAAGCAAACCCCTTCCTCAGTGAGGGGGAACATGTAGGAGCCACTGTTGAGAGCACTGATCCCAAAGCAGGAGCCACGGGGAGCACAGGGTTTTCATTTTATTGCATTCCCCCGTAGGCGAAACTGCAGTCGTCTTGTACAATAAAGCATGACTAATTTGTAGTAATGTGAATAAATGCTTCCATTCTATTTGACTATTTGTATGCACTCAGAATTTTCTAAAATGCCTAAGATCAAAAGAGACCAACCAAGACTTTGATCTCTGTGGCGATATGAATTATGCTAAAATGTCCTCAACTACTGATAGTAATATTTTTTTGCTCGTAGATTAATGCAGACTCAAAATGAGATTTTAAGAATCTTGTTTTCCAAACTGGTGGTTTGTTTTTTCTGTGAACAGGTGGTACTCTCAATGTGTCATCCAGAAAACAGGAGAAGAGCTTGTGAAAGAGCTGCAGACCTGCTTGAAAGGTCAGTGTCTTGTAGCGGTTGGGGAACCCGACACTATACAAGTAGTTCTCCACCAGTCGACCTGTTGCCTCCAGAGGACACTTGGCAATGACTGAACCTTTAGTGTTTGGGATCTCAACTGGGGTGGAGGTGGTACTGCCATTGAGTCCTAGTGGATAGAAGACAAAGATGCCGCTAAACATCCTAGCATGCGTAGGTTGACCCCATCTCCACCACCTCCACCACGAATTCTCTGGATCAAAACTTCCATAGTGCTGTCGCTGAGGAACCCCGGAATAGACAGGACTCATGCAGTAAAACTGCCCTGAAAGCTACAGTGTTGGGAATAGACAGGACTTAAGCAGTAAAATTGCCCTGAAAGCTGCAGTGTTAAAAGATGGACTTAGAATTTGTCAAAAGCAGCAAAGGCTAGTTTTTTCCAAGTTACCGTTTATTTACACAAGCTTCTGATTTCCTCTCAGCTGCCCTGGATGTCTGGTGTAAAAACGAATCATCAATGCCACATTCTATTATTGTGTATCGGGACGGAGTGGGAGATGGTCAGCTTCAAGCATTGCTTGACCATGAAGCGAAAAAGATGTCGACCTACTTAAAAACCCTCTCTCCTAACAAGTAGGTTGTATTAATTGTAAAGTGTAGTGACTCATCCCTGTAATCCCAGCACTTTGGGAGGTCAAGGTGGGCAGATCACTTAAGCCCAGGAGTTCAAGACCAGCTTAGGCAACGGAGAGAGACCCTATCTCTACAAAAAATAAAAAAATTAGCTGAGCCTGGTGGTGTGTGCCTGCAGTCCCAGCTACTCAGAAAGCTGAGGTGGGCAGGTCACTTGAGCCTAGGAGCACTGCACTCATACCTGGATGACACAGTGAGACCTTGTCTCAAAAAAAATCATACTGTGGAGATTTTAGCTTGACAGTTTAGTCTTTGAAAAAAAATCTGATGTTTTTTAGGGGAAAACACCAATACAATGTGTGATGAGAGCAGGCGCTTGATATAAATAGTGGCTTCTGTGAATGAGAGTAGGAGCTTGATATAAATAGTGGCTTCTGTGGATGGGTGGGGGGAGCACGGGGAAGACCCTTCTGCTTTGATTTTGTGTTCCACGCCCAAGTCAGAATGCAAAGCAGAATTGGACCTGGCAGGAGCAGACTGCTTACACCATAAAGCTCCAGCTGAATCTTCCTACTTTATTTCAAGTCTTGTTGTGGGAGGGCTTGTTAACCTCAGATAATCACAGAAATCCATGAACGGCCCGGCGTGGTGGCTCATGCCTGTAATCCCAGCACTTTGAGAGGCGGAGGCGGGTGGATCACTTGAGGCCAGGAGTTTGAGACCAGCCTGGCCACCATAGCAAAACCCCATCTCTGCTAATAAAAATACAAAAATTAGCCAGGCGTGGTGGCACACACCTGTAATACCAGCTACTTGGGAGGCTGAGCCATGAGAATCGCTTGAACCTGGGAGAGGGAGGTTTTAGTGGGCTGAGATCATGCCACTGCACTCCAGCCTGGGGGACAGTGTCAGACTCCATCTCAAAAAAAGAAGAAATCCATGAACGTAGCCTGCCAACAGTTCACACTTATCCTGGACTTTTGTGTGTCTCCAGACTGGAGGAGCCAGCGGGAGGGAATCTCCAGCCCTAAGACTTACAAAACCTGGGAAACTCCACTTTTGTAAAACTCCGGTTTCCTGAGGGCCCGCTACCCAGCCGGGATTGTAGGAATGATCCTAAAGTTGTGAGGAAGGGACCCTTCCCCTGGGATGTGGGTGGCTATGAATAAATACCTCTTCATTTACTGCTTCAATTGGGCACATGGAGCTTACACAGTAAAATTAGGGTGTAAGGAGGGCTGCTGTCCATTCTTCTGAATGGGTCCTAAATGTAAAACAGATGTTTTAATACACTGTATACTTCTGAGGTAAGACTGAGTAAACCTAG
Organism: Papio anubis; assembly: GCF_008728515.1. NCBI lineage: Eukaryota > Metazoa > Chordata > Mammalia > Primates > Cercopithecidae > Papio > Papio anubis. The sequence goes on along the minus strand of NC_044991.1, from coordinate 25,418,007 downwards.
AGACACTTACCCTAATTTTTTTAAGTTTCACTCTAGCTTTCATTGTGGTGAAGAAACGAATAAACACTAGATTTTTTCTTAAGCGTGGAAGCGATTTTCAAAATCCACCTCCAGGAACAGTTATTGACATAGAGTTGACTAGGAATGAATGGTAAGTCACCTGTATTTTTTGTATCTGGATCTATAATTTTCTCAATTTGCTTTAGTTCAGCACAATCACTTAATTCCAATAAATTTACCTTAAAGCATTTCTGATTCTTTTTTTTTTTTTTTTTTGAGACGGAGTCTTGCTCTGTCGCCCAGGCTGGAGTGCAGTGGCCGGATCTCAGCTCACTGCAAGCTCTGCCTCCTGGGTTTACGCCATTCTCCTGCCTCAGCCTCCCAAGTAGCTGGGACTACAGGCACCCGCCACCTCGCCCGGCTAGTTTTTTGTATTTTTTTTTTTAGTAGAGACAGGGTTTCACTGTGTTAGCCAGGATGGTCTCGATCTCCTGACCTCGTGATCCGCCCGTCTCGGCCTCCCAAAGTGCTGGGATTACAGGCTTGAGCCACCGCGCCCGGCCCATTTCTGATTCTTTAGAACTAATTTGGTCTGTTTTTTTACTATTGGGTAGAGATTCCTCATTTGGATCTAGAAATTGCAATTAGTCTTTTGGTTGTCGAAGTTCCTTCATCAAACATTTGTAAATGTCTGTGACCACATAAGAGTTAACTTCAGTGTGGCCCTAAAACCCTTTAAATTATGAATACAAAAGATAGCAAGTGATGTTTATATTAACAATTTGGAGTCATCACAAATCGAATTATATTGAATATATCATGACCATCAAAATGTTTATGCAGTAGCCTAAGAGGTTATCTATCTGTCTGTCTGTCTCTGTCTATCTGATGGAGTCTTGCTCTGTCGCCTAGGCTGGAGTACAGTGGCGCAATCTCAGCACACTGCAACCTCTGCCTCCCAGGTTCAAGCAGTTCTCCTGCCTCAGCCTCCTGAGCAGCTGGGATTACAGGTGCCTGCCACCACGCCCAGCTAATGTTTTGTATTTTTAGTAGAGATGGGGTTTCACCATGTTGGCCAAGCTGGTCTCGAACTCCTGACCTCAAGTGATCCACCCACCTTGGTGACCCAAGGTGCTGGGATTACAGGCGTGAGCCACCACGTCCAGCCAGAGGTTTCTATTTTAAAAATGTCTTTCTGCTTTAAAACAGCAGTGTGGGGCTGGGCGTGGTGGCTCATGCCTGTAATCTCAGCACTTTGGGAGGCCAAGGCGGGCGGATCATGAGGTCCAGAGATCAAGAGCATCCTGGCTAACATGATGAAACCCCATCTCTACTAAAAATACAAAACATTAGCCGGGTGTGGTGGTGGGTGCCTGTAGTCTCAGCTACTCAGGAGGCAGAGGCAGGAGAATGGTGTGAACCTGGGAGGCGGAGCTTGCAGTGAGCGAAGATTGCACCACTGCACTCTAGCCTGGGCGACACAGCGAGACTCTGTCCCAAAACATAAAAAAATAAAAAAATAAACAGCAGTGTGAAAAAAGAGACCAGTTTCTTTCATGTGAAACATTTTGTATGACACTTATTCTTTGTTATCCTGAACAAAGAAATGATGTGTTCAGAAAGTAATACTGAGTAGGCTACAAAATAGTTTCATATAGTCAGCCCTGTTGTTCATGGATGCAAGAAAAGTAATTCCAAACAGTGATTTAGAAGTCTTTTTCTTGTTATGAGGATGTAAGTCATTATGAGTGACAGCCAGCCTTTAAGACATTAAGATTAGACATAACTTCCAGAAGATGAAATGGTTAGAGACATTCTATATAAAAATGTACCGAAAAAAGAAAAGATATAAAAAGGAATAAAGGCCGTAAGAATGTCTAATGAAAAGGTCAATTTGTTTTTGAATATCTAACAAACATGAATATAGTCAAAATGAAGAAAAATCAGTGGAAGGGTTAAAAGAGTAGGTTAGACATAAAAGAAAACAAATTGTTAACTGGAACATATGTTCACAAAATTTCCATAATGCAGTGGAGAGCCATAAAGATGTGGAAGATATAAAAAAATGTTTAGGAAAATGTAAGGCAAAATAAGATTTGCTCTATATCTAATAGAAGTTTCAGTAGTAGATAAGATATGATGGGGGTGTGGTGGGGTAGAGCAATATTCAAAGAGAAAGTCTGAGATTCTGAATCCTCAGACTGAAGAATAACAAGATTTGGGCAAAGATCTGTAAAAGTTCACACTTAGAAATGTTATAGCGAAACTTCAGCAGGCATAAGAAAATGTAAAAGCAACCACAGGAATAATATATTTACAAACAATAAAAATCACATTCAGCAAGAGTAGAAACAAGAATACTATGAAGTATTTTTAAAATACTTAAAAATAGCCATCAAGCTAGAATTTGATACCCAGCTAACTTATCAAGGGTGACAGTGAAATACAAACATGCTCAGTTTGTGCATATACAGTATATACATTAGCAGATCCACCAGACCCTCACTGAGAGAACTACCCAAAAAGACTGTATTTTAGGAAGAAGGAAATTGAACAGTGAAGGGAGAATGAAATGCAAGAAGCAATGCTGATGAGTTACGATGGAGCATAAAAAAGCCTTGATTTCATAAATGACAATTTATAGGGTATATTAAAACAAGACCTGGCCAGGCGTGGTGGCTCACACCTGTAATCCCAGCACTGTGGGAGGCCGAGGCGGGTGAATCGCGAGGTCAAGAGTTCGAGACCAGCCTGACCAACATGGTGAAACCCTGTCTCTACTAAAAATATAAAAATTAGCTGGGCATGGTGGTGAGCACCTGTAATCCCAGCTACTCGGAAGGCTGAGGCAGGAGAATTGCTTGAACCCAGGAGGTAGAAGTTGCAGTGAGCTGAGATTGCATCACTGCACTCCAGCCTGGGCAACAGAGTGAGACTGTGTCCAAAAAAAAAAAAAAAAACCCTAAAATACTGGATATAACACTTACATGGAAAAGGAGTTATGAGGTTAAAGCATACTAAGATTCTTCAGTTATTAGGGAAAATGATAATGCTTCTGGTGCTTTATACTTAAAGCAGTTATATAAATGAAAGACTTAACGTGAAACCACAGTGGAAATCATGACATTCATACCAAGAGTTAGGAATAAATGAAGTAAAATGAAGGCAAGGCAGAAACATTTGATCAATCTAGTGCAAGGCAGGAAAGGATTAAAGGAAGGAGCAAATAAAAAGTATCATAAAGTACAACATAAGATTGTAAACATAAAAATAAATTCAATATTTATAACACACACATAGATCAATCTTATGGATTGTATTAAGAAGTTTAAATAGAGTCCAGTGATCCTCAGCGAGGCAGCAGGCCTTCATCCCAGGATCTGAATGGAATTATCTACGGCCATATCAGATCAAATGCGCCAATCTTGTTTCTTCCTCTAGGTTTCAGTACGTGTACTTGAAGTCAAAATCCCACGAGAGTTACTATCTCTGTCAGTGATTTAATTGCATTCTATAAATTTGATCTCTCAAATAATTGCTCAGTTAGGTTTCTAAATGCAAAGGAAACCTAGTCTATAGAATAGATTTCTGTAAGCTATTTTACTAAATGTTTTCATTTCAGACATTAGGTTTACTTACTGTACCCTCTTTCGAAAATGAGCTGATACCCACATGTCCTATATTTCCAGGTATGACTTTTTTATTGTGAGTCAGTCTGTGCAAGATGGAACTGTTACCCCCACTCATTATAACGTCATCTATGACACGATTGGCTTGAGCCCAAATACAGTACAGCGTTTAACATACTGTCTATGCCACATGTATTATAATTTGCCAGTAAGTATTTTCTGTTACTTTTTTCTTCAGATTTTTAAAATGTACTATTGAAGATTGAACAATGTTGGACCTCTGAATTGGCTTCCATGAATTTAAATTTAGGGGAAGTAGATGTAAGGTGAAACATATTTAGTTGTGGGTTTTGTTTTTTTTTTCCTACTAAAGGGCATCATTCGAGTTCCAGCGCCTTGCCACTATGCCCACAAGCTGGCTTACCTCGTGGGACAGTCCATTCACCAGGAACCGAATCGTTCCCTGTCAACCCGTCTCTTTTACCTTTGACCTGCAGAGGAAGACCTGATGTGATACTGAAACCACAGCGTGTAAGCCTGTCTTCCTTTTGAAGCAGGATGTCTGAAATATTTTCCTAGGTCCATAGCTTTACATTCCCATTGTTCTTGATTGGACATGGGAGAGATTCAGAGTGATATGTTCTACTCTCAGTACTATCACAGACTGATTTTTCCAGAAAGGAGAAATGACAGGGTTTGGCTTGCAGTTTCCCTTTCAAATATGTGACAGAGATCTCATAACTAAACGTGACTGAACGTTTTCCACCCCAAGCAGGGCCACTCTAATAATTGAAAAGATGGGACATTTGTCACAGAGAGAGTACATCTGTGAACAAGTAAACTCTACTTGGAAAACTACATCTACTTTATTTTTGAAACTTTTTTGTTAACGGACAGGAAAGGAAGACATAAAAGTAACAACACCAAATTTCTTTTTAATATTTTGTATTTAGAATTAACCTATTACTGATGAGCTACATAGGAAGCATTGTGTTATTCCTTGTACTGGGGTGGGAATTTGGATGTATTTTTGGTGGAAAGGTCATAAAGAAAGCTTGATTACGCCTGTAATCCCCAGCACTTTTGGAAGCCCGAGGCGAGCCGATCACCTGAGGTCAAGAGTTCCAGACCAGCCTGGCCAATATAGTGAAACCCTGTCTCTACTAAAAATACAAAAATTAGCCAGATGTGGCGGTGGGTACCTGTGATCCCAGCTACTCGTGAGGCTGAGGCAGCAGAATCGCTTGAAGCTGCGAGGTAGAGTTTGCAGCAAGGCAAGATCTTGCCATAGCACCCCAGCCTGGGCAACAGAGTGAGACTCTGTCTCAAAAACAAAACAAAACAAAAAATTGGCAGCTTAGGAACACAAATATTTGGTTTTTCCACAAAGAAGGAAAACTAAGCTCTGTTAATGAACTTGTTTAATTCATTCTATTGCATGGTCCCAGTATGTTATGTTAGCTGGATCAAAATCCAAAGTCTTCAGTAAGTTATTTAAGTGGAGCTATTATGTTTTTCTTGAAAGTGGACTTTTTTCTCTCCACCTAAAACTATCCTTAATTAGACTCAGGAAACAATTTTTTTTTTTTTAAATGTTGTTGTTGTTGTTGTTTTATATGGAGTCTTGCTCTGTCACCCAGGCTGGAGTACAATGGCGCGATCTCGACTCACTGCAACCTCGGCCTCCCAGGTTCAAGCGATTCTCCTGCCTCAGCCTCCCAAGTAGCTGGAACTACAGGCATGCGCCAACACACACAGCTGATTTTTGTATTGTTAGTAGAGATGGGGTTTTGTCATGTTGGCCAGGCTGGTCTCAAACTCCTGACCTCAAGTGATCTGCCCACCTCAGCCTCCCAAAGTGCTGGGATTACAGGTGTGAGCCACCACGCCTGGCCTTGTTTTGTTTTCTTATACTCAGATAGTGTTATTGTGGGGGTGGGTGTAGGGGTGGGGATTAACTTCAAATATACAAGAAAAGGTATATTTGGAAACATAATTGCTTGATTACATATTAGGTTTATAATTTGAACTGGTCTTGTAAGAAATAAAATGGAAAGACTTCAGAATCTAAACTCATCGTAATCTAGGTAATGTCCTCCTGAGCAGTTATTGCTAACGGCAATAAACATTGAGATGGGTCTGTAATTTAAGAAACACTAAGATAACATGTTCTTAAGTTAGAATCTGATTTATAATGATTAATTTCTAGAGGTCTAAAAACGGTTTCTTGGAAAGAACAAACTGAAAGTAGGTATTAAAACTTTCTGAATGTTCTCTATAAATATATCATTTATTCCTAACACTGTTAAATTTAAGATGATGTGATTCAATAAAGTTATTGAATCACAATAACATGACTGGCTCTTGTTATTTTTTAAATGTTTTTAGCCTTCCTAATATACTAATTTGTTGCTTTCTAAGATAACTAGAAATACTGCTGTGACCAGGGAAATATCCAATTAGCCTATTAGTTCTTTATAAGTTGGGTGAAGGAAGCTGGGTATCCAATATTTCCAGGAAAAGTCTCATTTCAGAGGCTTACAGATAAAAATGTAATGTATCACAACACCTCAGTTTCACACTGTTGAGCCAGGGTTGGGAGTGCTAATTAAAGGTCTGTCAGGGCTGGGCATGGTGGCTCATGCCTGTAATCCCAACACTCTGGGAGGCCGAGGTGGGTGGACCACTTGAGATCAAGAGCTCAAGACCAGCCTGGCCAACATGGTGAAACCCTGTCTCTACTAAAAATACAAAAATTAACTGGGCATGCTGGCACATACCTGTAATCCCAGCTACTTAGGAGGCTGAGGCAGGAGAATCCCTTGAACCTGGGAGGCAGAGGTTGCAGTGAAGCAAAATTGCACTACTGCACTCAAGCCTGGGTGACAGAGTAAGACTCCGTCTCAAAAAAAAAAAAAAAAAAAATCATAAGAAATCCATTTGGCCTACAAAGTAGCAATACAATAATTCAAAAAATGAACTTGACTCTGGCAAATAACATATCGATCCTTGCACTGAATACAGGTCAAAGCTGGACAAAATATTAGAATGTTGAACAGCATCAAAGTGTTAAACAAAATGCTTGTTCCCTGGTGCTGCAAAGAAATAGCACTCAAACAAAAATTTAATTTTCTCAGCAAGGCAGTTTTAATTTTCTGCAGAAAGGGTGCTCATTGCAGATGGAATAATGGTAAGAGCACACCTGGACAGGGGAGAGGAAGGAGTTCTTATTCCTGATATAGGTGGCCCCGACTGCTGTATTGTTCCCTTATTGGCTATGGCTGGACCACACAGTCTAAGCTAATTCCAATTGGCTGGGTTTTTTTGTTTGTTTGTTTTGTTTGTTCTTTGAGACGGAGTCTCGCTCTGTTGCCCAGGCTGGAGTGCAGTGGCCGGATGTCAGCTCACTGCAAGCTCCGCCTTCCGGGTTTACGCCATTCTCCTGTCTCAGCCTCCCGAGTAGCTGGGACTACAGGCGCCTGCCACCTCGCCTGGCTAGTTTTTTGTATTTTTTAGTAGAGACAGGGTTTCACCATGTTAGCCAGGATGGTCTCGATCTCCTGACCTCGTGATCTGCCCGTCTCGGCCTCCCAAAGTGCTGGGATTACAGACTTGAGCCACCATGCCCGGCCTGATTGGTTGTTTTTTAAAAAGAGCAGGAGTATGAACTGGAGTGGCAGGGTGAATAGTCTGGCAGGAAGGAAGGTTAGCAACAGGTAACTAAAGGTGACTTAGGTCAGAGCAAGTGACCGGCGTGAGTCAGGACGGAGCAGGTGACCAGGGGAACAGATGCGAACTACTGATTAAGACTGGTGGGAAAGTTGTTTACCGAAACTAGAAACAAGTGGGCAAAGGGAACCAGGAAGTTAAACTTTAAAATGGAGAATCTAAGAGATGAACATAGTGACATACTGATTCTTTGAAGAGAAACTTGGGGTTCACTATATTTAACAAAAGGGATGGAAAAGCAGAGAAAACAGTGCCAATATCTGGCAGAAGGAAATCCAGGAATATGACCCTGGTATTTGGAACTGCTTCTTATGCCACAGATTCTGGAAGGGGCCATTGAGTGAGAAGTCAGGTTTGTTTTGACATATTTGTGAGTCTGTTTGAAAAAAAAAAAAAACAACTGAAGTCCAGCAAGCAGCATGGAGGGTTGTAGGTTACTTGCACACTCTGGTTTGAGACTCTCAGGGATACAGTGTAGTAAGGCGCATGACAAAGATAAGGCTTCCCAGGAACAGAACTTACCTTTAAACCACCTGGATCATTAATACCCCAGAGTCATCAGCCAGAAGCAGTCTCGTTGCAGGATAATAACATCTTTGTCATCAATCTGACATTTCCATGCAATACATAGTACTCGGTCAACAACAACCAACGTAAGAGGACAATAAGACAAAGCCAAGGGAAACAAGACAACAGAAATAGAAGCATAGGTGCTCAGGTCATGTGAGTTATCAACAGTATTCCAAAAAGTAAAATATAAATGTTGAGCAAATTGTAGAAAAGAACCAATTTGGAGATTCCAAAACTGAAAAACTTAACTGAAATAGCTCAGGATGGGTATAGCAGCATGTTTGACACAACTTAAGGAGAGAATCAATGAAATGGAAGATAGGACATGAGAGAGGCTTCTTGGCCTGGGACCAGCCTGGCCAACATGGTGAAACCCTGTTTCTACAAAAGTACAAAAATTAACCAGGCATAGTGGTGGGTGCCTGTAATCCCAGCTACTCAGGAGACTGGGGGGAGAATCGCTTGAACCCGAGAGTCGGAGATTGCAGCGAGCCAAGATGGCACCATTGCACTCCAGCCTGGGTGACAGCAAAACTCCGTTAAAAAAAAAAAAAAAAGTAAGAAACCAATAAACGTTTTTTCTTTCAGACAAAGCGGTGCACCTCACCTGCATAGATAAGGTGTCCTCCATAAGCTCCTCAGGGGAAACTAAAAGGACACAGAGCAACAGTCCATTGGTGCCGCTGAAGAATCCTGCAGAGAGCTTTGGGGGATGTGGACTGGGGCAGGAGTGTAGGGAGGTGGGTGGTTAACAAGCGTGGACTGTGCTGCTGCTGAGCTATTCTCCTTGGTGAAGGAAGGCAAAGGAGAGGAGCAGGAAGACATGAAAGTAACAACCTTGGCTGTCTAGCTAGCGCAACCTCACCAATGGGAAACTGTCACCTTAAGAACCAGTTAATACAGAAAAACACTGTATGGTTCAATGAGTGCATCTCATCACTCCTCTTGTCTGTTTTGAAGCCCAGGCAAATTCCTACATTTCTTGAAATAATATGGGATCATTTAGTTTCCATGAATCTACAGCCGCTGCTCTTGCATATATCTTCTATTGTATTTTTGAAATTTTTTAATGGTAAAATAGACATCACATTTATCTTCATCATTTGCAAGTGTCTAATTCAGTGGCACTGTTGACATTCACAACACTGTACCCACCAGTATCTACACCACTCAATTTTTAATCAGACCCAATATAAACTCTGAACCCACAAAAAAATCTCCCTCGTACGGGCGTGGTGGCTCATGCCTGTAATCCCAGCACTTTGGGAGGCTGAGGAGGGGGCATCACCTGAAGTCAAGAGTTCAAGACCAGCCTGGCCAACATAGTGAAACCCCGCCTCTACTAAAAATACAAAAATTAAGCCATGCGTGGTGGCTCACGCCTGTAATCCCAGCACTTTGGGAGGCAGAGCTGGGCAGATCACAAGGTCAGGAGTTTGAGATCAGCCTGACCAATGTGGTGAAACCCCATCTCTACTAAAAATACAAAAATTAGCCAGGCATGGTGGTATCTGTAATCCCAGCTACTCAGGAGCCTGAGGCAGGAGAATCACTTGAACCCAGGAGGCAGAGGTTGCAGTGAGCGGAGATCATGCCACTGCACTCCATCCAGCCTGGGCGACAGAGACTCCGCCTCAAAAAAAAAAAAAAATCACAAAACAAAGCACTCCCTCTCTTCTCTCCTTCCTTCCTTTAGTCATCTATAGTTTCCGTCTCTTTGAATTTGGCCTATTCTAGACATCTTGAGAGGTGACAACGTACTGGCGGCCCTCGCTCGCTCTCAGCCTCCTCGGCCTCAGTGTCTGCTCTGGCCAGGCTTGAGGAGCCCTTCAGCCCACAATGCACTGTGGGAGCCCCTCTGGGCTGGCCGAGGCTAGAGCCGCCTCCCTCGCTTGCGGGCAGGTGTGGAGGGAGAGGCATGGGCGGGAACCAAGGCTGCGCGCGGCGCTCGCGGCCAGCACCAGTTCCCGGTGGGCGCGGGCTCGGCGGGCCCAGCACTCGGCGCGGCCGCCCGGCCGGCGCCTCCGGCCCCGGGCAGTGAGGGGCTTAGCACTCGGGCCAGCAGCTGCGGAGGGGGCACCGAGTCCCCCAGGACTGCCGGCCCGCCTGCGCCGCGGGCTCGAATTTTCCCGCCTCCCCGCTGGGCAGGACTAGGGACCTACAGCCCGCCATGTCCAACCCTCCCCCCGCCCCGTCCGAGCGCCCCCCCTCTCTTGCGGTGGGCTCCCGCGCGGCCGGAACCTCCCCTACTGGCGCCCGCGCCCGGTCCCATCGACCGCCCAAGGACGAAGGAGTGCAGGCTGCGGCGTGGGACTGGCGGGCAGCCGCACCTGCAGCCCTGAAGCCAGATCCACTAGGTGAAGCCAGCTGGGCTCCTGAGTCCGGTGGGGACTTGGAAAACTTTTGTGTCTAGCCGGAGGATTGTATATGCACCAATCAGCACTCTCTGTCTAGCTCAGTGTTCGTGGATGCACCAATCAGCACTCTGTGTCTAACTCGGGGATTGTAAAGGCACCAATCAGCACCCTGTTAAAACGGACCAATCAGCTCTCTGTAAAATGGACTAATCAGTGCTCTGTAAAATGGGCCAATCCGCAGAATGTGGGTGGGGTCAGATAAAGTAATAAAAGCAGGCTGCCCTCGCTAGCAGCGGCAATCAATGTGCGTCACTTTCTGGCTGTTTGGGTTTACGGTGTGTTTATGGGCTGTAACACTCGACGCGGAAGTCAGCAACTTCCGTTTTTGAGACTTCCGTTTTTGAGACCAGTAAGATCACGAACCCGTCGGGAGGAATGGACAGCTCCAGACATGGTGCCTTAAGAGCTGTGTGACACTTACCGCGAAGGTCTGCATCTTCACTCCTGAAGCCAGCGAGATCAGAAGGAAGAAACTCCAAACGTGTCCAAACGTGAGAAAGAACAAATGTCGGATACACCATCTTTAAGAACTGTAACACTCACCCCGAAGGTCCGCAGCTTCATTCTTGAAGTCAGTGAGACCAAGAACCCACCAATTCCGGACAGAATCTCATGTAAGTAAAAACATGCAGTATTTGTCCCCTCGTTGTTGTATTTCACTAAGCATATTTTATAAGGTTCATTCATGTAACAGCATATGTCAACATTGAATTCATTTTATGGCTGAATAGTATTCTGATACAGATATACACATTATTTGGTTTGTCCATTTATTTGTTGATACTGGGTGTCAATCAAGATTTTGTTGTTTCCACCTGTTAGCTACTGTGAATAATTTTGGTATGAACTTTGATATATAGATGTATGTTTGAGTTGCTGTACTTATTATATATATATACACTTTGCAGTGGAATTACTGGATCAGAGTAGTTTTATGTTTACAGTTTTGAGGCTCTACCAAACTTTCTCACAATGGGTAAATCAGTTTTCATTTCCACCAGCAATACATAATTTTCAATTTCGTGGCATCCTTGTGAAAAGTTACTTTACTTTTCCTTTTTATCTCCCCACTACAACCACCCCAGAGTGTGAAGCTGTGTCTCACTATTGTTTTGATACATACTTCCTCATACCTAATGATGTTGAGTATCTTTTTTTGTACTTGCCCATTTGTATGTGTTTGGAGAAATACCTACTCAAGTCTTTTGCTCTCCCCCCCTTTTCTTTTCTTTTTTTTCTTTTTTTTTTTTTCTTTTGAGATGGTCCATCGCCAGGCTGGAGTGCAGTGACTCGATCTTGGCTCACTGCAACCTCTGCCTCCCGGGTTCAAGCGATTCCTCTGCCTCAGCCTCCTGAGTAGTTGGGACTACAGGCATGCGCCACCACACTTGGGTAATGTGTGTGGTTTTTTGGGTTTTTTTTTTTTTGTATTTTAGTAGAGATGGAGTTTCACCATGTTGGCCAAGATGGTTTCCATCTCCTGACCTCATGATCCACCTGCTTCAGCCTCCCGAAGTGTGGGGATTACAGGCGTGAGCCACCGTGCCTGGCCCTTTGCCCATTTTTTAACTGGGTTATTTTCATTGTTGAGTTATGGGGTGCTTTACATACTGCGGATATGAATTCCCTTGTGAAATATATAATTTGCAAAGATTCTGTTCCATTGTATAAGTATAGATTGTCTTTCTGCTTTCTGCTTTCTTGTTAGTCCATTGATACTTGGCAAAAAATGTATATCACATGTTACAATATGTTACATGTTAACAGTTACAAAAAATAGCTAATAATTCAAATATACTAATAATCACTTTAAATGTGCATGGTCTATATACGCTGGAAGACATAGACTAGAAGAGTGGATAAAAATATGCAAATATGTGTTCTCTCTCTCTAAAAATATGCAAATATTAAAGACTCAGCAAAAGAGTTTTTTTTTTTTTCCTTTCGTTTTTTGAGATGGAGTCTTGCTCTGTTGCCTAGGCTGGAGTGCAGTGGCGACTCCTGCCCAGGCTGCAGTGCAGCTCTGCTCACTGCAAGCTGTGCCTACTGGATTTATACCATTCTTCTGCCTCAGCCTACCAAGTAGCTGGGACTACAGGTGCCCACCACCAGGCCTGGCTAATTTTTTGTATTTCTTAGTAGAGATGGGGTTTCACGTTGTTAGCGAGGATGGTCTTGATCTCCTGACCTTGTGATCCGCCCGCCTGGGCCTCTTCAAAGTGCTGGGATTACAGGCGTGAGCAACCGCGCCTGGCCAAGAACAGATTTAAAAAGACTACTGGGCGTGGTAACTCATGCCTATAATCCCAGCACTTTGGGAGGCCGAGGCCGGCGGATTACCTGAGGTCGGGAGTTCAAGACCAGTCTGACCAACATGGAGAAACACCATCTTTACTGAAAATATAAATTAGCTGGGCCTGGTGGCACATGCCTCTGTAATCCGAGCTACTTGGGAGGCTGAGGGAGAGGAGAATCACTTGAACCTGGGAGGCGGAGGTTGTGGTAAGCCGAGATGGCGCCATTGCACTCCAGCCTAGCAGCTGAGCAAGACTCCTCAAATAAAAAAAAAGGCAAAGGCAACACTGTGGGCCATAAAATACCACAACTTATGTAAATGAGTAAAATTTCTAAAATATGCCGTCATACTGTTACAAAATTAAACTAGAATTCAGTAATAGAAAGATGAATGGAAAATCTCCAAGTATTTGGACATTAAATTGTACTCTGCAAAATACATGGATCAAAGAAGACGCCTCAATGAAGTTGTAAAAATACATACATTTTTTTGAGATGGAGTTTCGCTCTTGTCACCCAGGCTGGAGTACAGTGGTGCGAGCTCAGCTCACTGCAACATCCCGCATCCTGGGTTCAAAGCGATTCCCCACTTCACCCTCCCGAGTACCTGGGTCTACAGGTGCACACCCCACCACACCCAGCTAATTTTTGTGTTTTTAGCAGAGGCAAGGTTTCACCATGTTGGCCAGGCTGGTCTTGATCTCCTGACCTCAAGTGATCCACCTGCCTTAGCCGCCTCCCAAAGTGCTGGATTATGGGCATGAGCCACCATACACAGCCGAAAAAATATTTTAAACAAAATGAAATAAAAACGTACTTCGTTAAGATCTGTGGGATGCAGTCAAAGCAGGGCTCGGAGGGAAATTTGTAACTGAATGCCATGTGATCGATAAGAAAGACCTAAAGTCAATAACCTAAGCTTTTATTTTAGAAAACCAGAGAAAACAGAGCAGTGCAATAGAAAGCAGACGGAAGAATAGAAAATATTGCAGAAATCAATGGAATGAAGAATCAAGAATCAACAGAAAATGATCAAAACCAACAGCTATTTATATGAATAGATTTAAAAAAAACCAATAAACCTCCAGTCAGGCTAACCACGAAGAAAGGAAGTCATAATGTACTAATAACTAAAAGAGAAGTCATCACTTGTGATTCTATGGGCATTGAGAAGACAATCTATGCCCACAAATTTGATAAACTTAGGAACTGATTCCTTCAAAGGCAGAAACTATAAAACTCCCCAAGGAGAAATTGATAAACTGAATAGACCTGTATCAGTTTTAGACATTGAATCGATGATTAGTAACTTCCAAAAAAAAAAAACAAAAACCAGGCTCAGATGGTTTTACTGGTAAAGCCTACCAATTTTTTTTTTTTTTTTTTTTTTTTTTTTGGAGATGGAGTCTTGCTATGTTGCCCAGGCTGGAGTGCAGTGGCATAATTTTGGCTCACTGCAGCCTCCGCCTCGTGGGTTCAAGTTACTCTCCTGCCTCTGCCTCCTGAGGAGCTGGGACTACAGGCACACACTGCCATGCCTGGCTAATTTTTGTATTTTTGGTAGAGACGGGGTTTCACCACGTTGGCCAGTCTGGTCTCAGACTCCTGACCTCACGTGATCCGCCTGCCTCGGCCTCCCAGAGTGCTGGGATTAAAGGTGTGAGCCACTATGCCTAGCAATCCTACCAAATTCTTACGTAGTTTTATCACGTAAGTAAGTGATCACAATCCTAAGTATTTACCCAGTTTAATTAAAAAATTGTCTGGGCTGGCCTCCCTACTCGGGAGGCTGAGGCAGGAGAATTGCTTGAACCTGTGAGACGGAGGTTGCAGTAAGCTGAGATTGCGCCACTGCACTCCAGCCTGGGTGACAGAGCAAGACACTGTCTCAGGGAAAAAAAAAAAAAAAAATCATGTCTACTAAAAAGTCCACAGGAATGTTTATGGGAAGCTTTATTCATACTGCCCACATTGAAAGCAACCTTGATGTCCTTCAGTAGGTGAATGTACCAACAAACTTTGTTACATTGCTCAATGAAATATTATCCAGTGATAAACCATTGAGATACATTTGGATTTGATTTAATCTCAGTTACCTCCTATTCTGACATTTTAGGAAGGAGATAATTGTTTTTAATGATGGATAAACTTGTGCTGGTGTTTTGGATCTTATGATGCTGAGCATGTTCTACACTGATGCTAATGTCTAATACAGTTTTATATTTACAAACATATCTGCTACCCAGAGATTAATTTAGTCCATATGGACTATTGACCCCTTTTGAGACTGCAACATACACACTCCTAAATCAGTGTTTAGACTTTTCAGGTATCTAACTCATTTCTAAGTGTGTATCATGTTTATAAACCTCTGGATTTCCAGCAACATACGATAGAAAACACCTATTAAAAACATTTCACAGCTTCTACTCAGTGTCACCCATTCCTGTTGTGAGAGACAACACAGCAATATCTCATACGTTGCAAGCTTTCAAGATAGGCGGAACTTAAAAAGTTGCTCCAGGCCCGGCGCGGTGGCTCACCCCTGTAATCCCAGCACTTTGGGAGGCTGAGGCGGGCGGATCACAAGGTCAGGAGATCGAGACCACAGTGAAACCCCGTCTGTACTAAAAATACAAAAAATTAGCCGGGCGTGGTGGCGGGCGTCTATAGTCCCAGCTACTCGGGAGGCTGAGGCAGGAGAATGGCGCAAACCTGGGAGGTGGAGCTTGCAGTGAGCCGAGATCGCGCCACTGCACTCCAGCCTGGGCGACAGAGCGAGACTCTGTCTCAAAAAAAAAAAAAAAAAAAAAAAAAAAAAGTTGCTCCATTGGTTGTATCAGATGGATCTAAATTTGCCTCCTATTTCACTTTGTGTCAAGAGCCCAAACTGTGAACCTAACTTTCTTTTACTGGTGGATAATAGAAAATATTTATTTTCATGTTCACTTTTTTTTTTTTTTTTTTTTTTTTTGAGATGGAGTCTCGCTCTGTCTCCAGGCTGGAGTGCAGTGGCACAATCTCGGCTCACTGCAACCTCTGCCTTCTGGGTTTAAGTGATTCTCCTGCCTCAGCCTCCCGAGTAGCTGGGACTACAGGCAAGTGCCGCCACGCCTGGCTAATTTTTGTATTTTTAGTAGAGACGGGGTTTCACCATGGTGGCCAGGCTGGTCTTGAACGCCTGACCTCGTGATCCGCCTACCTGGGACTCCCAAAGTGCTGGGATTACAGGCGTGAGCCACTGCACCCGGCCACGCTTGATTCTTAAAAGTCATAAAAACAATCAAATAGGATCCTGGGGGGGGGGGGGGGGAAAAAAACGTTGAGATAAAAAGGCACAAATATGAAAAAGTCATAAATGTAGATTAAGTGAAATAAGTCAATCTGAAAAAGCTCCATACTCTACAATTCCAAATCTATAAGCTTTCTGGGAAAGAAAAACTTAGAGATACAGTATAAACATCGGTGGTTACTGAGGGATCTGGAAAAGGGGGAGAGAAGTTAATAGCTGAAACTCAGGTAATGTTCAGGGTGTAAAACTATCTTGTAATGGTAATGAATGGCATTATTAGTTTGTCAAAACCTTTAGACTACCAAAACCCAGACTGAACCTTAATGCAAACTCTGGCCTTTAGTTACTAGCAATGTATCAGTAATGGTTCACTCATTGTAATACATGGACCACACCCATGTAAAAGGTGGTTAAGAAAAGCAAACTGGGGGAGGAGGGTCTGAGAACCTTCTGTACTCTGTTCAATTTCTACGTTCATATAAAACTGTCCTACATAAACTCTTTAGTTTTAAAACTCTGGCAACACTTTCAGGAGGAGATCCATCTCAGCTAATGTTTAATGTGAGCTAAATATTCAGACTTTCAATTGAGATGTTTTCTGTTTAAAGTGAATGAAACTTGTAGTTGTAAATATGCCATTACTTCTATAGTTGTAGTAGTGGCAACTGACTTAAAGTTGCACATATGAAATAAAAGAAATACGACACAACATTTTTAAAGTTTTGTGTAGGCCTGGTGCGGTGGCTCACGCCTGTAGTCCCAGCACTTTGGGAGGCCGAGGCAGGTGGATCACCTGATGTTAGGAGTTTGAGACCACCCTGGCCAACAGGGCGAAACTCCGTCTCTACTAAAAATATAAAAATTAGCCAGGCATGGTTAATTTTTGTCTCCTGGATGACAGGCGGATGCCTGTAGTTCCAGCTACTCAGGAGGCTGAGGCAGGAGAATCGCTTGAACCCAGGAGACAGAAGTTGCAGCAAGCTGAGATGGAGCCATTACACTCCAGCCTGGGCTACAAGAGTGAAACTCCATCTCAAAATAAATAGTGTTGTATTAAATGCGAAATGCTTAACCAACTGGAATCACTCTGCTTGAATGAACTTAATAAAATAACCGCAGTTACCTTTGATTGATATGCACACTCATTATTTGCCTAGTCAGAAGTTTTTGGATGCTCTGCTTCCAGGGAGAAATATCGACTGCACTGATTACTGGTGAGTGTTGTTGGGCCAGAAGTTGTCGGATGCTCAGATTGGAGTCGGCAGAGGCTCCGCCAGTTCCTCAGGAATTACTTTTATGTTCGGGATGCAAGATCCTAGGAAATTACAAAAAAGATAGCTGTTGAAATCTTACAGGCAGAAGACCATAGATAAGTTAGTAATACTTTATGCACAGATCAAACCTTTTTTTTTTTTTTTTTTTTTTTGAGATGGAGTCTTGCTATGTCGCCCAGGCTGGAGTGCCGTGGTACAATCTGGGCTGAGTGCAATCTCTGCCTCCTGGGTTCAAGTGATTCTCCTGCCTCAGCCTCCCAAGTAGCTGGGATTACAGACATGCGCCACCACATGCGGCTAATAATTTTATATTTTTAGTAGACATAGGGTTTTACCATGTTGGCCAGGCTGGTCTCAAACTCCTGACCTCAGGTGATCCACCTGCCTCAGCCTCCAAAAGTGCTGAAATTACAGGCATGAGCCACCACGCCGTGCTCACAGATCAAACTTTTGATCCAATTTTTTACCACCTGCTTAGTACAGCCACCTGAATCAGAGTTAGTTCCTACAGAGAGATTGATTTTCTTTTTGAGATGGGGTCTTGCTCTGTTACCTAGGTGGCAGTGCATTGGCATGCTCATGACTCACTGCAGCCTCGACCTCCAGGGCTCCAGTGATCCTCCCACCTCAGCCTCCCAATTACCTGGAACCACAAGCACATACCACCATACGGGGCTAATTTCTAAAAGTTTTTTGTAGAGGTGGGGTCTCCCTAAGTTGCCCAAGCTGGTCTTGAACTCCTGCCCTCAAACTCTATCCTTTTGCTTTGGCCTCCCAAACTGTTGGGATTACAGGTGTGAGCCGCTGTGCCTGGTCCTCCTAGAAAGACCTTGCAGTGTGGGTAGCACTTAAAATGGAACAGACTGATGTTATAGGCAAATGCCTTTCTTTAGATGAGAATGTAGAAAGGAAGCAGAGCAGACTGACCAAAAACACGGAGCCTGGTGCCTAATGAATAGCCTGGATTCAAATCCTATGAGAAGCTGTACATACCTAGGAATGTTATATGAATCTCTCTCCTTCAGTCCCTGTTCTGAGACACACAAAATGTTAGGCCGAGCACGGTGGCTTATGCCTATAATCCCAGCATTTTGGGAAACCGAGGCAGACGGATCCCCTGAGGTCAGGAATTTGAGACCAGCCTGATCAACATGGTGAAAAACCGTCTCTACTAAAACATAAAAATTAGCCGGGCGTGGTGGCAGGCACCTGTAATCTCGGCTATGTGGGAGGCTGAGGCAGGAGAATGGCTTGAACCCAGAATGCAGTGGTTGCAGTGAGCCGAGATCCGTTCATGGCACTCCAGCCTGGGCGATAAGAGTGAAACTCTGTCTCAAACAAAAAATGTCAATGTGGTCCCTCTTATGATACAAGGTTAACATTGAATTCAGGGTAAAGCCTTAAGAAGACTGGTACCAGCCCAGAGTGGTGGCTCACGCCTGTAATCCCAAGACTTTGGGAGGCTGAGGCTGGTGGATAATGAGGTCAGGAGATCGACACTACCCTGGCTAACACGGTGAAACCCTGTCTCTACTAAAAATACAAAAAAAGTGAGACCCTGTCCGGGGAAAGAAAAAAAAAAACTTCACAGGGGGAGGTCCACATGCATAGGTTGGGGAGTTCCTGCTCTCTGGTGTCACACAACGCACCCTTCTACCCTACCTAGACTGGCGTGGGGTGGATGCCTACCCTGAGGCTGATCATCCCACACTGTGACTGGCAGGGGGCGCTAAAACAGCCTTTTCTGCCCCACATGGTGCGCATGCGTGTTCTCACCGCAGACACTGCATGGAGTGCGTGGCGTGGCGTCCGGAATGAGTAGGAAAGCGGCTCCGGTTCCTTCAGGACGCGCTTGAGGGGGCACCGCGGCGGTTTGGGGACGACTTGGAGCCCCGTCCTAGGGAGAAAACAGCTCCTGTCTGTGGCCCTGACTGCTTAGGCGGGAGCTGCGTGCGGCTTAGCTTGTCCAGGGCATTGTTTTCTACGCGGTAAGTACAGAAGCTTGGTTCCTCCAATGTTCCCTTTATTCTCATCTTCTCCATTGTTTTCCTCTTTTTTAGTATTTTGGTATTTGTTTTACCATGAGTTTTGTTCCCTGAGGGCTTTTGAGGGTGGCAAGTGTAGCAGACTGTGGTATTTTTGGGGTTTGAGGACTTTTTCTGAGGGAACCTGTCCCGTATAGATGGGGAGAGAGGAAAGCCCCAGGAGGAAGGGGAAGCCCGGCCCAGGTGGGAGTTGGGACCAGGCCTGGGTGTTTGGCTGCCCCCTGGCCAGGCCTCAGACGGAGGAAAAGAGATGCCAGCTGCCTCCAGGATTTGATGAATTTTTAAATTTGCCTTCGCGCCATCGGGACACATCGGGACTCTTTCACCGCCCCCACTCCCCACCGCCCCCCCCCCCCCGGCCTTCAGGGAAGCCTGTGTCCCCTTCAGTCCCTCTGGTCACGACCACCGGGGCGGGGAGGTACACCCAGGTGCGAGCCTGACAGGGACTTGTCCCTGGTGACGGGGAAGCTGAGCACCTGGTTCTGTCCATGCTGCTCAGTGTTATGTCCCCTGTGCAGCAATGTCTATGCTGGGTCCCTGCCCAGTTTGGGGTTGATGATCTTGTTGTTGTTATTGCTGTTGGGCACTGTGAAGGTATTACGTATTTTTTATAACAATCCCTTAGGAGATACATGCTTCCCCCAAACTTTCTCCCCATTGGTAGGATTGGTTTTCATTTGGTTCACTGTTTTCTTTCCGTACAGAAGAGTTCCAGTTGGTTGTAGCCCCACGTGGTGGTTTTTGCTTTTGTTACCTATGATTCGCTTTCCCGATTTAAAGGATAAATATATTCACAAGCCATTCCATTCTCCATGAGGTTTTACTCTCTGCTTTTTTTTTTTTTCGTTTTTTCTTTTCGCGTTTCCAGCCTGTGAGCCTAGATGCAAGTTGCCCCAAAACTTAAGTGCTCCACCATCCCCCACCCCCTTTTTTCTTACAGACGTTTGATGATTATGTATAATTTCAGGTCTTGTGTTTAGGTCTTCAATCCATTTCGAGTTGATTTTTGTGTGTTCTATACCAGAAAGGTCCTATTTCATTCTTTTTCATATAAACATCAGTTTTCTCAAAACCATTTAATGAAGAAAATCCTATCCCCCATTGAGGCTTTGTGATCTCTTATACTGTTTTCATTTGCTTTGGAGGTATACCCAGTAGTAGGATTGCTAGATCGTATGGTAGTTGCATTTTCAATTTTTTGAGGAATTCACTTTTTCTTTTTTTTTTTTTTTTTGAGAGGGAGTCTCACTCTGTTGCCCCGGCCGGAGTGCAGTGGTGTGGTCTCAGCTCACTGCAGTGTTTGCCTCCCAGGTTCAAGTGATTTTCCTGCCTCAGCCTCCTGACTAGCTGGGACTATAGGCATATGCCCACCACGCCCAGCTAATTTTTTGTATTTTGAGTAGAGACGGGGTTTCTCTGTGTTATCAGGATGGGCTCGATCTCCTGACCTCGTGATCTGCCTGCCTTGGCCTCCCAAAGTGCTGGGATTACAGGCCTGAGCCACCGCGCCTAGCCTACAACTTTTTCCATAGTGTATGTCCTAATTTATCTTTACATCAACAATGCATAAGATTTTCCCTTTATCCAAATCCGCACCAGCATTCTTTTTAATTTTAAAGATATTTTCAGTTACATTTATTCCAGTAGGTGTGGGATGGTACCTGAATGTGGTTATGGAGTACATTCTTTTCTAATGTATAGTAATGTTGAGGACCTTTTATGTGTTTGTGCATTTTATGTCATTTTTGCAGCGATGTCAATTCAGGTTTTCTGCCTGATTTCAGTTTGGGTGTGTATTTTTTATGCTATTTGGTATTTTTTTTTTTCTGTGTACGTGTTTGATAACAACCGGTTATCACTTCTATGATTCCCTCCTATTTTCTCATAATCTTTTTCTTTTTTGAGACAGGTCACTCTCACCCAAGCTGGAGCACCATGGCACATCACAGGACCATGTATATTGGAATATTGGCTACCTACAGCTTTGCAGCGCAATTTGATATCAGGAATTGTGAGTCCTCCAACTTAGTTTGTATTTCTCAGGGTTCCTTAGATGTTCAGGACTGTTAGTGGTTCCATGTTAATATTAGCATTGTGTATTTAAACTTTTTTTTTTTTTTTTTTTTTTTTTGACGGACTCTTGCTCTTTCGCCAGGCTGGAGTGCAGTGGCGTGATCTCGGCTCACTGCAACCTCCACCTCCTGGGTTCAAGCGATTCCCCTGCCTCAGCCTCCTGAGTAGCTGGAACTATAGGCGTGTGCCACCACACCCGGCTGATTTTTTTTTTTCTTTTGTATTTTAGTAGAGACGGGGTTTTATCATGTTGGCCAGGATGGTCTCTATCTCTTGACCCTGTAATCCACCTGCCTTGGCCTCCCAAAGTGCTGGGATTACAGGCGTGAGCCACCGAGTCCGCCTTGCCCCCACCCTCCATTCCCCCGCTTTGTTTTTTGAGATGGAGTCTCACTCTGTCAAGAGGCTAGAGCACAATAGCATGACCTCGGCTCACTGCAACCTCCGCCTCCTGGGTTCAAGTGAGCCTCCTGCCTCAGCCTCCTAAGTAGCTAGGACTACAGGCGTGCGCTACCATGCTCAGCTAGTTTTCGTATTTTTAGTAGAGACGGGTTTCACCATGTTGGCCAGGATGGTCTCGATCTCCTGACCTCCTGATCTGCCCGCCTTAGCCCCCCAAAGTGCTAGGATTAAGGCGTGAGCCACTATGCCTGGCCTGTACTTCTTAAATGTTTTGTCTATAATAAGGCACATAAACAGAGGGTATACTGGGACTTTTTTTTTTCTCATCTGAGACTCTTGTTTTTGTTTCTGTCTGTTTTGAGACAGTCCTGCTCTGTTGCCCAGGCTGGAGTGCAGCGGCATGATCTTGGCTTCCTGCAACTTTTGGCTTCTGGGTTCAAGTGATTTTTGTGCCTCAGCCATCTTAGTAGCTAGAATTACAAGTGTGTGCCACCATGCCCAGGTAATTTTTGTATTTTTTAGTGGAGATGGGGTTTTGCCATGTTGGCCAGGCTGGTCTCGAACTTCTGGCCTCAAGCAATCCACCCACCTCAGCCTCCCAAGGTGCTGGGATTACACACATGAGTCACCTCACCCAGCCTCATCTGGGACATTTTGATACATGTGTATTGTTGGTGATGATCAAATCAGGGTACTTAGCATAACTATTCCCTTCTACAGGTGTTATTTCTCTGTGGTGAGAACACTCAAAATTGTTCCCTTCTAGCTTTTTTGAAAAATACAATATTGTAACCAGAGTCACCTAGCTGTGGAACAGGACACTAGAATGTGTTCCTCCCAAAACTTTGTTTCCATAACCAATCCCTTCTATCCTCCCCTCCTTCCCCAGCCTCAGGAGACCACTCCTGTTCTTTCTGCTTCCTGAAGGTTAAGTTTTTGGATTCAACGTAAGTGAGGTCATGCAGTGTTTGTCTTTCTGTGCTTGGCTTATTTAACAGAATGTTTTCTAGGTTTGTTGGTGTTGCCCTAAATGAAAATTGCAATTTTTTTTTTATGGCTGAAGAGTATATCATTGTATAGATGTGCTACATTTTCTTTATCCTTCATCTGTGGGTGAACAGGTAGGCGGATTCCATCATCCTAGCTATTGTGAATAGCGATGGAATAGACATGGAAAGGCAGATGTCTCTTCAAAATACTGATTTGCTTTGACTGTGTAGCTAGTAGTAGGATGAATAGATCATATAGTATTGGACTTTGATTTTTTTGAGGAATCTGCAACTGCTTTCCATAGTGTATGTAGTAATTGACCCTCCCATGAACACTTCTTTTTTCCTGGAAATTCACACCAGCTTTTGTGTTTGTATTTTTATTTCTCATATTCATTTCAAATAAGAGATGCTTTGTATGGTTTTGATTTCCATTTTTTGCAGAAGTAGTAATGTTAACCACGTTTCTGTAAAGATAGAGTCAGTCTTATGTCTTCTTTGCCAAGAAATCTCTTCAGGCTCTTTGCCCAATTTTGGTTCGGTTACTAGTTTCTCTTTCATTTAGTTGTTTTGCTAGTTACTAGTGTTAGTAGCCTGTGCCTTTTGTAAAACAAGGCCTTATCAGCTGTATGTTTCCGGAAACTTTCTTCTCATCTTTGCAATGCTGGTTTTGTTTTTGTTTTTTCTCTGCCCCCTCCCCGCCGATGAAGTCTTGCTCTGTCACCCAGGCTGGAGTGCAGTGGCACAATCTCAGCTGACTGCAGCTTCCACCTCCCAGGTTTAAGCAATTCTGTGGCCTCAGCCTCCTGAGTAGCTGGGATTACAGGCACGCACCACCATGCCCGGTCTAGGATGCCTTCTCTTTGGGTTCGTTTGTTCTCTCCTGTGCAGAGGCTCTAATGTTGTACTTAGTCGCTCATGTTTACATTTGCATTTGTTAGCAGTGATTTCAGTGTCCCATCCAAAAAAAGAGATTGTTAAGCCATTTTATTGTCTATGCATATTTTCCCCCTAATTTTTCCTTTTCTTTTTTCTTTTTGCAACCTGTGTACACAGGGTCAAGTTTCCCCCAAACATACAGTTATCCCATATTATCTCTTTGGAGTGTTTTGCTTTCAGGATTGAATTTAACTGTTTGATTTATTTTTTGTAAATTTTTGTGTATTGGGCAACATAGGGGTGCTATTTCAGTCTTTTGCACATAACTTACCCAGTTTTTTCAATTGTTGTGCCTTTGGTGTGATTTTGAAAAATGTGTGCCCTAAATACAATTTTGGGTTGATTACCTGGCTCTCTCATTTTGTCCATTCAGTTGTCCTTCTGTGTTTATGCTAGTCCATGATTGCCTGGATAACTGTAGGTTTTATCTATCATCCACCTATCTATCTGTCTATAATATATCCTAATTCTATTATTTATTTACTTTTTTAAGACAGGTTATCGCTCTGTCACTCAGGCTGGAATGCAGTGGTGCGATCTTGGCTCATTGCAGCCTTGAACCTCCCATGCTCAAGTGATCCTCCCTCCTCAGCCTCCCAAGTAGCTGGGACTGCAGGTGTGCACCACCGTGCCCCACTAATTTTTTGTACTTTCTGTAGAGGTGTAGGGTTTTGCCATATTGCCCGGACTTCTCTCGAACTCCTGGTCTCAAGTGATCTGCCTGCCTCAGCCTCCCAAAGTGCTGTGATTATAGGCAGGAACCACTATGCCTGGGGCGACCCTGTTTCTTTTCTTTTCTTTTCTTTTTTTTTTTTAGATCAACTTTTATTTGGATTAAATTGCAGGTTAGTTACATGTGAACCTTTGACGTTGAGGCTTGTGGTCATTGACCACATCACCATCACCCAAGCAGGGAGCAAAGTGCCAGTCAGGTGGTTCTTCCGCCCGCACCCCCTTTCTGCCTCCTTTTTTCATCTGATAGTCCCCAGTGTCTATTGTTTGCATCTTTATGTTCAAATGTATTCACTGTGTAGCTCCCATTCATAGTGAGAACATGCAGTGTTTGGTTTTCTGTTCTTGCCTTGGTTTGCTAAACATAATAACCCCCAGGTCTTATCCATGCTGCTTAGGACAGGATTGTGTGTTCTTATGGCTGCATAGTATTTTGTGGTGTGTATGCACCACATTAAAAAAAAAATCAAATCCACTGTTGCTGGTCACCTAGGATCCTTCCAAGTCTTCGTTCTTGTGAATGGCACGGCAATGAATGCAGGAGAGCATGTGTCTTTTTGATGGAAGGATTTATTGTCCTTTGGGTAGATACCAAGTAATGGAATTGCTGGGTCTGATGGTAGTTCTGTTTTAAGTTCTTTGAGAATCTCTACACTGCTTTCCACAGTGTGAACCTTTTTTCACATTCCCCAAGAGTGTAGCAGTGTTCCCTTTCCTCTACTGCCTCACCAGCATGTTTTAATTTTGGAAAAATGGCCATCTGACCAGTGTGGGATGGTATCTCATTGTGTTTCTGAGTTGCATTTCACTGATCAGTGAGGTTGTGCATTTTTTCATGTCAGTTGGGTACTTGAACGTCTTTTTCTATTTTTGAGACAGTATCTCACTCTTGCCCAGATTGGAGTGCAGTGGTGCGATCTTGGCTCACTGCAACCTCCGCCTCCCAGGTTCAAGCGATTCTTCTGCGTCAGCCTCCTGAGTAACAGGGATTACAGGTGCCTGCCACTATGCCCAGCTAATTTTTGTATATTTTAGTAGAGATGGGGTTTCACCATGTGGGCCAGGCTGGTCTCGAATTCCTGACTTTGTGATTCACCTGCCTTGGCCTTTCAAAATCTGGGATTAAAGGCATGAGACACCATGCCTGGCCAGTGTTTTTGTAGTTTTAGTAGAGATAGAGTCTCACCATGTTGGCCAGACTGGTCCCGAACTCCTGACCTCAGGTGATCTACCTGCCTCAGCTTCCCAGAGTGCTGGGATTATAGACATAAACCATGGTGCCCAGCCCCTTGACAACTGTTTCTAAGGACCCATTGCTAAAGGAGAATTTGCTAGATCAAGACTACTCTTCCAAAAGAGGATAATAAACATTTCCTCTTTCGTTAATAACTTAGATTATTCCTCTGAACAGCCGTTACTGCACATTGCTGAAATGTTTGCCTCTGCACT
Organism: Papio anubis; assembly: GCF_008728515.1. Classification (NCBI taxonomy): domain Eukaryota; kingdom Metazoa; phylum Chordata; class Mammalia; order Primates; family Cercopithecidae; genus Papio; species Papio anubis. The sequence goes on along the minus strand of NC_044991.1, from coordinate 25,392,172 downwards.
GGCTGGCCCCAGAATGCTAATCATTTTGAGATTTGTGTTTTCTTTCTTCTGTTTTCTGCCTTCCTCTAAGCCATGCCTGACCTGAAGGCCATCCCTCCCTCTTTAATGTACTATTTTTCTTCTAATGTGGATCTACAAAAACAGAGTTTGAGCAGAGTCTAACAACAGGGACAAGAGAAGAAACAGATCCAAAGAGAGGAGTTTGGGCACAACCGAGGGATTCTGGGGTCAGTTCTCAGTGGTGAAGGCTGACTGTGCATGTCTCTCCCCAGCTCCACTTGCAGCCGTGCCATAGCTTGAAATCTGCCACAGTGGGAGCATTTACACCATGGAAATTGGCAAACGCTGCAAATCAAGAGTGTTACTTTTTGTTTTGCTTTTTTGAGAGTTGACTGTTAACTTACCAGCATACTATTGGCTTTAGTGCATGGCGTCTATATATTGGTATTTGTTGCGGGCCGTTATTTAGACCGCCTTCTTATTTCTTAACTGTGTTCCAGGTGGTTAAAGGCAACATAGCACTGAGTTCTGGATAACTGAGGGGACTGTGCGCTTGGGTTTGCCGTGCTAAGGTTCGGGTGGGGCTACTACATCTTGCCAGGTTGGGCAAAAGTGAACCCCAGGGGCCAATGTGAGTAGCCAGGATCCTGCCATAGGAAGCTTGGAGTGGAACTGACCTGCCCCCTTTCTCTCTGTCTCCATGGCAGCTGGGTGGGCTATGAACAGGCCAACTGCAAGGGCGAGCAGTTTGTGTTTGAGAAGGGCGAGTACCCCCGCTGGGACCGTGGACCAGCGGCCGGAGGATGGACTCCCTCAGCTCCCTGAGGCCCATCAAAGTGGTGAGCCCCCTGCCATCATTCTGTTTCCTCTCTCTGCCCATCATCCTACTTTGTCTCTGCCACCTTGGAGCCGGAGGTCCTGAGACCAGGAAGGAGCCTGCCCCTCTAGCATTGTGCCCCTTCTGATTGGTGAGGAACCTCCTCACTGGGTGACCTTGCAAAAGTCATTTTACTTCCCTGAGCCTCAGTTTCTTCATCTGTAAAATGGGCATATTGGTATCTACTGTCCTGAGATTGCAATGTGCTTATTAGCTTGAGGGTTGTCACGCTGCACAACTCCAGGGGTCTCCAATCACAAGACTATGAAATGCTCCAGAGGGCACTATTCACATTCTATTTTACGTGGTTGGTGCCCCCCACCCCGCAGGGTTGGGCAACTCCCATCACAGAGTTATTACTCAATCAATAGCCATCAGAAATACAAGAAATTCTGAGTTCAGGACTGGAGGAGAAGGTGGTTTAGCTCTTCTTCAAGACTCATGCCAGTGTGAGTTTTCAGTGCTTCTGAGATCCTGATTCTTACTAGTGTGTGAGTGTGTAAACTGTCGGGGAGGGGACAGGGCCCATCACTGCTCAGTTACACTCCCAAACCCTCCAAGCCCAGTCTAGCTCCTCCCAGGACCTACTGGAAGGTTGGAGAACACTGGACTTCACACCCCACAGACCCAGGTTGCCATGTTGGCTGTGCTGCTCCCAGCTCTGTGACCTTGAGCACGTCATTTGACCTCTCTGTGCCTTGTTTTTCTCATCTGCCAAATGGCATAATTATGAGCGTGCCTGTGTGTGTGTGCGTGCCTGTGTGTGCGTGTGTGGGTGTGCACTTGTGAGTGGGTGGTAGATCATAGCTGCCATTTATAAAAGAGAAACTTGAGGCATAGGAGGAAAAAATGACATTTCAGAATCAAATATTCCCCAAAGTGTAGCATCTCAGAGTGTCTGTTACATGAAAATGGCCCAGTAGAAACTTAACAAATGGCTGCAATCCAACAGCAGTTGTCATAGACACGTGGTAGGTGCACTGGGCAGAGAGTGATGTGTGGGACATGGGGATCCCAACTCTGGGGCATGAGCATGGGGTGGGAAGGCCAACCCTGGGCCCCGTCACCCATACTCACTTACCCATATCCTCTGCCAATAGGACAGCCAAAAGCACAAGATCATCCTCTATGAAAACCCCAACTTCACCGGGAAGAAGATGGAAATCATAGATGACGACGTACCCAGCTTCCACACCCACGGCTACCAGGAGAAGGTGTCATCTGTGCGGGTGCAGAGTGGCACGTAAGTGCATTGCCAGCCCTGGCTCACCCTGCCCCAGGAACTGAGACTCTGGGGTCCTAAGTCCTGCTCTGCTCTGTGTACACTGGTGATCTTGCACACATCAGTGTACTCTGCTGACCTCTGGCTTCCCACTGGAAAGTAAATGGGAATTCTCTGCCCACAGGTGGCTTACAGCCCCTGAATTTCTCCCTAGAGCTGCCTTTGGGGAAACGGCCTTTGGAGTGGAGAAACCTTGGCCTTTACCTCAGCCCCAGTGAGCAAGACATGTATGTCAGAGGGGCAAGTTGAGGCAGAGGGAGGATTAGGTTGAGGCAGGAGGGAAGGAATGAGTTGAGTAGTCTGAAAGCTGTGAGAAGCAGGAGGACCAGCCCATGCTGCCTTTGACTGCACGTGTCCCTAAGTTTGGGAACAGGAGGTGTCATTTTCCTCTGAATGGAAGTTCCTGGGCACATCGACCCTGGCCATCAGCAATGGAGGATTTCTCATGATAAAAAATTTGGATTCCATGAGGGGTCCACAGATGAGCTTTGGGCAGTGGTGTGCTGAACAGCTTATACCAGCTTGTAAGAACTTTTTTTTTTTTTTTTAAATTGAAATGGAGTCTTGCATTGTCACCCGGGCTGGAGTGCAATAGAACAATCTTGGCTCACTGCAGCCTCCGCCTCCCAGGTTCAAGCAATTCTTCTGCCTCAGCCTCCCAAGTAGCTCCAATTACAGGTGCCCACTACCAAGCTCAGCTAATTTTTTGCATTTTTAGTAGAGACGGGGTTTCACTGTGTTGACCAGGTTAGTCTCAAACTCCTGATGTCAAGATCTGCCCACCTCAACCTCCCAAAGTGCTGGGAGTACAGGTGTGAGCCACCGCGCCCAGCCTGGAACCGACTCTTACATTTTCAGAATTTGTGTGAACTGGTTTGACTAATCATTGGTAGCTTGAAACCAGCCACAGTGGGTGCATTTACAGCATAGAAATGAGCAAGTGCTATGAATTAAGGCTCTTTCCCCCCAACAGAACCAGTTTAGCCAAACATACTGGCTTCTTGGGGTTTGTCAAACTCCTAAAGTGGTGTGCAAAGTTCTGTGCTCCTGTTCCCCTTCATTCCCTCTTTCCCTTCATTCATTCATTGATTCATTCATTCAGTTTGTCAGTGCTGCCATATGCCAGGCATTGTGTTAGGTGCCAATGGTGAAGGAGATTAAAGAGGTTTGGCTTCTGCCCTGTGTAGCCAACAGTCTAGAAGGGGCAACTGTTGATTTAAGAATCCACATGAGTCTAAGCTACTTCCTTGGAGAAAAGATTCTTGAGCTGAGATCTCAAGGAACAGTTAGGAATTGTGGGGGTAAAGAGGCCAAGGAAGGGCATCCCAGGCAAACAAGAGCAGCATGTGCAAAGGCCCTGTGGTGTGTGTCGGGGGAGCCTGGTAGGTCTGAGAAACTCTACAGTAAAGGCCACTGGCTGGAATGCAGAGATGAGGGAGCGTAAGAATGCGAAGGTAGTGCTGGAGATGTCCACAGAGACTGGCCAGGCAGGTCCTTGCAGGCCAGGCCTGTGTGACATTTTCTGGAGAGAAGACCAGCACTTTCATTAAGTAGCCCCTGGAACCTCTTTCATCAGAAGGCCCCTGGAATCTCCCCCAACTCTTCTTTGGCCTTGCAGCTGGGCTTGGAGGTGGGATAGGAGTGGATGGAGATGGTTCAAAGGCCTGGCTTATTCTAAACTTCAGTGAGCTTAAGATACCACCCCCTTGCTCTGACCCCAGTACCAGGCCTTCAGTCAAAATTTGCTTCAGGAGGCAGTGAGCTCCCTGTCAAGAGAAGGAAGAAAGCAGAGGCTCAGTGCTGGAAGGGTGGAGTGGAAAGGGTGTCCTGCTTACCCCTGGGAAGTGGCAGTGGTTGGGAGGCTTCACCCTTCCTAGTGGTTTATGGATGCTTTCTCCCCTCGCTTCTCTCTTGTTTCTCTTCCTGTTCCCCCGGTTCACCCTCCCCTCACCTCTGGTCCTGCAGGTGGGTTGGCTTGCAGTACCTGCTGGAGAAGGGAGACTACAAGGACAGCAGCGACTTCAGGGCGTGTCACTCTCAGGTACAGTCCATGTGCCACATCTGCAATATGCAGTGGTACCAATGTTGGCGCCTTCCACTCCTCCAACTAGTGCCCTCCCCACCATGCCTCCTTCCCAGGACCCAGGCCTGCTGCCCAGGAACCCTCCAGACCTCCCAGAGAGTGAGTAAAGTATGACTTGCAACTTGTCTGCTGTGGGTCTTTGATCTCCCCTGGCAGCTGGGGTGTGTGTATATGCGTGCGCACGCGCGTGTGCATGTGTGATAGAAACAAGAATTGCCAAGTATCTGGGCTAGGAATAGGGCAACAGAACCCTTAGGGAGTCTTATGGTTCTCTGCAGCTGCTTAGCTCTTTACTGTGTGACCTTGGACACAGTGCCCAACCTCTCTGAGCCTTTGTTTCTTCACCTGACTTGCAATTCCCTTGCCTCTTGAGTGACTGGCTGGTCTCGGGATCCCTGAACATTTGTGATCTGCCTGCCTCAGCCTCCCAAAGTACTGGGATTACAAACATGAGCCACTGTACCCGGCCAACCTTGAAGAAATTATTTCTAATCCCCAGTCACAAAGAAATTCCCTAATACATTTATTTCTCTAAACTTTTTAAACATTTGCTCTTTACATTTGCGTTCTTAATCCTTCTGGAGCTGATTCTTGTATATGGTGTATGGTAGAGATTCAGTGTTTTGTTTTTTTTTCTCTTTGGAAGTCCAGTGTCAATTCATGAAGGAGTCCATTTGCTGCACTGCGGCGCAGTCACCTTGCTGTCCTATCCCCTTCCCCACAGATGGGGTGATTTTATGGGCTGTCTTTTCTGTTCCTGTAGTCTGTGTATCCCTGCACTCTTGCCACATTGTTAACGACTATTGCTTTGTAGTCAGTGTTGAGGTCCCTAAAACGGGGGCCCTCAAACCCTGGGCCTCCCAGGGCCTGAAATGGGGGTTGCACAGCAGGAGGTGAGCATTACAGCCTGAGCTCCGCCTCCTGTCAGACCAGCGGCAGTATTAGATTCTCATAGGAGTGCAAATTCTATTGTGTGAACTGCACGTGCAAAGGATCTGGGTTGCATGCTCCAATGAGAATCTAATGTCTGCTGCCCACAGCCCGTGAAAAATTGTCTTCCACAAAATCGATCCCTGCTGCCAAAACACTTGGGGACCACTGCCCTATAACATGATTCTTCTTTAGGAATGTTTTAGATGTTCTTTCCCCTTTAGGACTCCATTTAGAAGCGTTCCCTCACATTTGGAAAAGTGGAAAACCTTGTTGAATGAGCTAAAGTGGTTCAAATGATTATCATAAAGGTAGAAACCAGTAAGTGCTCTATATACACCGTAGAATACTGTGCAGCCATAAAAAAGAATGAGTGCATGTCCTTTGTGGAAACATGGATGAAGCTGGAAACCATCATTCTCAGCAAACTGACACAGGAACAAAAAACCAAACACCACATGTTCTCACTCATAAGTGGGAGTTAAAAAATGAGAACACATGGACGCAGGGAGGGGAACATCACACACCCAGGCCTGTCGGGTTGGGGGGGCAAGGAGAGAGCATTAGGACAAATACCAAATGCATGCAGGGCTTAAAACCTAGACGATGGGTTGATGGGTGCAGCAAACCACCATAGTACATGTATACCTATGTAAGAAACCTGCACATTCTGCACACGTATCCCAGAACTTAGAAAAAAACAGTTAAGTGCTCAATAAATGTTACTGTCATCTATTTCTTCATTCATTCTTCAACCAATACCTACTGCGTGCCTATTTGGATACTTAGCTTAGTACCTGGGTGATGAAATAATCTACAACAAACCTCCATGACACGAATTTATAACAAACCTGCACATGTACCCCCGAACTGAAAAGTTAAAAAAACAGAATCCACACAAGTCTAAGCTACTTCCCTTGAGGAAAAGACTCCAGCTGAGATCTCAAGGAAGAGTAGAGGTTGCAGGGCTAAAGAAGAGCGTCCCAGATGAGAGTGGCATGTGAAAGGCCTTGTGGTGGGAGGAGCCTGATAGCTCTGAGGAACTCCACAAAGGCACGGTGGTGGCTGGAATGCTCAGAGATGTGGGGGCACATGGAAAACCTTGTTAAAGTGGTTAAAATGATTATCATAAAGGTGGAAACTAATAAATGCTAAGTAAATGTTACTCTCATCCATTTCTTCATTGATTCTTCACCCGATACTTGGTGCCTATTTCACTCCTGGAACTGGGCAGAGTAGGGGTACAAAGTAATAGATTCTACCCCTAGAAGCTGTCACTTGGGGGGGTGGGGGTGATTGTAATAGTTTGAGAGTAGAGCAATGGTGATTATTATGGATTGAACGAGAACCCCCCAAATTCATATGCTGAAATCCTAATCCTTAGTACTTCAGAGAATGTGACCTTATTTGTAAACTGGGTCATTGCAAGTGCAATTTTTTTGAAGCACTACGGTCCCTACTATCCAGGCTGGAGGGTGGTGGTACAATCATAGCTCACTGCATCCTCCAACTCGTGGGCTTTCAAGTGATCCTGTTGCCTCAGCCTCTGGAGAAGCTGAGACTGCAGGCGTGCATGACCACACCTCTCTAATTTTTTATTTTATGTAGAGATTGGGGGGTGGGGGGCGGACTCACTGTGTTGCCCAGGCTGGTCTCCTGGTCTTAAGCAATCATCCCATCTCCGCCTCCCAATGTGCTGTGACTGCAGGTGTGAGCTACCATGCCTGGCCAAATGTAGTTAGTTATATTAGTGGATCATACTGGAGTAGGGTGGGCCCCTAATGGAATGTGACTGGTATCTATGAAAACAGGAAACTTGGAGACAGCCACGCACACAGGGAGAATGTCATGTGAAGATGATGCTGGGGTGATGTTTCTGCAAGGCAAGAAGTGCCGCAGATTGTCGGCCACCCACCAGAAGCTAGGGGAGAAACGAGTGTCACTCGCAGCCTCCAGAGGGACCCGACCCTGCCAATGCCTTAACCTCAGCCTTCCAGCCTTCCTGGGGACTTCCTAGAGAGTACCCTGCCCGTCCCCTCTCTTCCTCCCCCTCTTTCTCGCGTGAGGAGTGCTCTGTTCGTGTCCCTACTCACCTCCCCTGGGGGCCTACAGTTTCCTCCTGCGGTCTCTGCAGGACCCGGCCGATTCTTCCAGTCGTCAAGGCTCCACTTCCTCCTGCAGCCACTAGGTGTCAGCAAAGCGTCATCCTCGGGGCTCCCGGCTGGGCGACCAGAGCTGCGCAGGCTCTGAAGCGCCGTTAGTGACGGGCGGGCAGCCCAAGCTTGATGGGGCCACCGCACCTCCTCACCCTCAGTAGGGAAACTGAGGCTCAGAGAGCCCGGAGCCCGAACAGTGTGGCCGAGAGTCCCATGTCTTTGCTTTCCAAAACTCGGGAGGGGGAGAAAAAAAAATCCAGCAACCGTTCTTTGCCTTAGGAAGGTGATTCCAAGATTCCAAGGCCCTTTCTCACCCATGATGTCACTGGAAGCCACGGAGCAAAACCCCAGTCCCGCCGCTTGGGCATCTGACAGACCAACCGCTCCGTGCTTCGGTTTCCTTTAAAATAGGAGCAGTAATGCCGCTCAGAGGATTGCGGTGAAGAGTCCAGAAGATGACACTTAACAAAGTTTAGGGCAGAGCCAGTCACACAGCAAGGCCCTGGGTAAAAGCACATTGTGAGAAGTGCCGGTGGGGGCTGGGGTGTGGGCAAGGAAGGCTCCCGGGAGGAGTCGTCTTGGGTTTTGTAGGAGGAATAGGAGTTTGCCAGATGGCCTGGACGGAAACACCTTCCATATGTTCATTTACCAGTTCACTTATTCATATCTGTCACAAAATTAGAACAAATTTAGTTTAAAGGCCTTAATTGACTTTTTTTTTTTTTTTTTTTTGAGATAGAATCTCACTGTCGCACAGGCTAGAGTGCAGTGGCACAATCTCAGCTCACTGCAACCTCCACCTCCCAGGTTCAAGCAATTCTCCTGTCTCAGCCTCTGGAGTAGCTGGGACTACAGGCACATGCCACCATGCCTGGCTGTTTTTATTTTTGTATTTTTAGTACAAAGGGGGTTTTGCCATATTGGTCAGGCTGGTCTTGAACCCCTGACCTCAGGTGATCCACCCGCCTTGGCCTCCCAAAGTGCTGGGATTACAGGCGTGAGCCACCGCACCCAGCCTTTAATTGACTTCTATTTGCCGTTGTAGAATTGAGCAACAACTTATCTCATTCTGTAAAATAGAATTATGTGTCCAGATGAGTTGAACAGAAGAGATTTACAGACAGCAATGGGCAGAAGGAAGAAGATAGAACAAAAAAGCAGAATGGTCCTTTCAAAGTTACTTTCCCTGTAAAGGTTAAATCCTAGGGAACTTCGTTCTCCTGCTGGCTGAAACTGGAAGGCTGGGCAAACACCTTGGTTTGGGCTTGCTGGTGTGGCACGTCAGCACGAGTCACTCCATTTTGGTTTGGTCAGTGGGACCTAGGGCAGGAGCTCAGTCCAAACCAATGATCTCTTATAAACTTGAGCGCTCCCATCTTCCTCCTGCCGCACTTGCTCTGCTTCCGTCGTCTTCGCCCTTTTCCTGTTTTTCCTCCTGGTCCTCTGGTTTCTCCTGCTCTGCACCCCCACTTTTCTCCAACCTCCACCTTCTCTCCTTCCTCTCCTCACTCATGGCCCCAGATGCAGCCACTCAGCCAGGCCCCAGCGTCACCCTCTAGCGTGATGGGGTAGAGGGACGGGCAGCTGGAGCAGGTGGGCTTATGAAGGTGGACAGACCACTGTCTCTAAGCAGCTGCGGAGGGCCTGCCTGACCATCTGTAGGAGCCTTGGGTTTCAGGGGGACTAGTTTCTGGTGTTGGAGAGCTGGACTCAGCAGCCAGACTGGGCCCTGGGAAGTGGGCTGGAGCCTGGCAGAAATGGGGAGGAAGCCACAGGGCAGCCCTAACAGAGGCAGTGGAAACAGCCCCAAGCCAGGCAGTGGAGCCAGAGGCCCCCGAAGTCAGGCAGCGCTAGAGTCAAGTCCCAGATCTCCTACTCATTGACCCTGTGACGGCAGGCAAATGATCTTACCTCTCTGAGACTCTGTTTCCTCATCTAACCAAGGGCCATGGGGTTTTTTCCCCATTGGTAATTCTCAGACACCTGGTCACCGACCTGACACGAAGTAGTTGCTCAATAAATGACAACCTAGTTGCCTTTTCGCTCTTCATTCATTCATTGAATAGTGATTGGGGACTCTCTCCTGTGCTGCCTGCTGCTCCAAAGCAAAGGAGCCTGCCTGTCAAGCCTGCCTTGTCACTTGCCAGGAACTCCTGCTCCCTCCTAGGGCAGCCCCTG